>NC_081836.1:10614469-10917500 GCF_030867095.1 Alligator mississippiensis
CCTAAGGTACTTAGGAGTGCAGGGTTGAGGGAGGGGCGGCAGAGGAGAATTCCCTCTCCAGACCTATTGGTGGCCGTGTTCTCCTCGACTCTGCCGGCGGATTCGCAGGAGGTGTGTAAGCGTCCTAACCGAGCGCTTTTCCTTCTTGCTGGCCTCGACGCTGTTTGAGAGAACGTTATTGCTATTGGGAAGCAGCCACGGTTTGCAGCTTTTCCTTTTTCGGGAGCTGCGTTTCAGCTGCGGAGGAAGGAAACTGTTCGTGGCTGTGCCACAAAGACAAGCCAGCGTGCGTTGTCATTCTTGCTCCGGGAGTCTTAGTCTTGAGGCTCCCTCCTACTCCAAAGGGCTATGGCTGAGCCATGGGAGGCTGGATCAGGCCTTGCTGGGCAGCTTGCGGCTGTTTCAGGGAGGCAACTTCCAGCATCTTTTATCTGGTGTGAGCAGAGTGCTTCCCCTGCAGTGCTCCTGACCCTCGCTGGACCTGCAACCAGGACGTACCGCTCCCAACTCCGTTGTAGTAGTTTAGCAGGATGCTGTGTTTTGCAGGTCTTCGAGCCTTTGGGCTCTGTGAAGGGAGGCAATGAAATGAAGCCTGCTCGTTTACTACACCCGATTGTAGTATTCCAGTCATCTCTGTGACTTAGTGCATCAGTCTGGAGTTTGCTTCTCAGACATGGGTGCCTGGGTCCAAGTGGCTTGCATTTAGTACGTTCTCAAATATACCAAACGTGGCTAGCTCCTGAGCTGCGGCGTTCGGCTTCAGTGACCAAGCCCGAGTGAGCACGTTCGGCTTTCCTACCACAACTATTTCAATCTGCAAGTAAGATGAAATGGAGGCTCTTCGGAGGAGCTCAGCTTTCTTCAGTCCATCTGAATCTTGGTGGACAACTGCAGATGGTCGCCTGTGGTGGTTTAGGGAATTTTTGTTGAGTATTAAATGCCTTGCATGTTTTGGCTGCTTTCTGAGCAGCTGCAGAGATGGCTTTGCTTTGATTATCCTCCCGCTGAAATGTAATTCCAGGGCCTTTATAGGGAGCTGGAAAGGTACGCGCAGGTGGATGGTCTTGGCATTGGCTGGGATTTCTCGTGTAGCTTGTCTGAGGGTATGTGCCAAGACTAGAGGCAAAGCGAGGCTATGCCCAGTAACAGCAATATCAACATTAATTGTACAGCCTTTTCAAGGCCATTGGGAAGAACTGAGGTCTTTTGCATTACCTTGCACTAGATTCCACGTCTTGCATGAATTTGACTCTTGCTTAGATGTGTGTATGAGCCACAAGTCCTATGGTGTGCAGCAACGTGACCCCGATTGGGAGAAAAAGCAGGACTATCTGGGGAGGAGCTGCACATTAGAGAGGCTGTGTGTGTGAAGGTGTTAAAGTTCTTGCAATATGACTGAAAAAAAACATGTTTTACAGGGGAAGCAAAGGTCTGACACCTAAGGTTTGGTTTGGTTTCCCCCCACCCCCCTTGTCTGTTGTTCATCCGAGGATATAGCGTGAGAAAATTGGTGTCTGCTCTTGGGAGGCTGTATACTTATGCTGTAAGTTGTATAAAGCCAAAATGCATCTTTATTGCCAGGCAGCTCATACTTTCCCAGCACTTAAAGAAAACTTCGAGAGTCCATGTAGCAAGTATTAAACCTTCCCGTGCACCTTCCAGTTGGCGATAGTGCCGCTCTCTTTGTGAAGAGCGTACAAGAGCAGGTGGCATGCACAACCCCCTTTTTGGGATGTGCTTTGATGTGTTTGTCCAAACAAAAGGGTTCTGTAAATCTTGCAGACAAGGTTGTGCGCTAATGTTTAACTCTCCTTGTTTTTCTTTCCATCCATTAGGCAATACTGACCAGCGCACATCTTGACAAGGTTTCCTAGCAACCTCCTTCTTCTGCAGGGCTGAATGACAGCTGGAACAGGAGAGGCGGGCTAATTGATGAGCTTGCCCTGGGAGTCTATAAATACCTGAAATTGCAAGGCAACATGGGTCAGAAGGTCACTGGTGGGATAAAGACTGTGGATATGAGGGACCCTGTATACAGGCCACTGAAGCAGGAGCTCCAGGGGCTGGACTACTGCAAGCCCACCCGCCTGGACTTGCTGTTGGACATGCCTTCGGTATCCTATGATGTCCAGTTGCTACATTCGTGGAATAACGACGACCGGTCGCTGAATGTATTTGTGAAGGAAGATGACAAACTAATATTTCACCGGCATCCGGTGGCTCAGAGCACAGACGCCATTCGAGGCAAAGTCGGATATACCCGAGGACTGCACGTGTGGCAGATTACGTGGGCAATGAGACAGCGGGGCACGCATGCGGTGGTCGGCGTGGCGACGTCAGACGCACCCCTGCATTCTGTAGGGTACACGACGCTTGTAGGAAATAACCATGAATCTTGGGGCTGGGACCTTGGGCGAAACAGACTGTACCACGACGGGAAGAACCAGCCAAGTAAAACCTACCCTGCCTTCTTGGAACCGGATGAGACTTTTATAGTGCCAGACTCTTTCCTGGTGGTCCTGGACATGGATGATGGGACCTTGAGCTTCATTGTAGATGGACAATACATGGGCGTTGCTTTTCGAGGGCTCAAAGGGAAAAAACTGTATCCAGTTGTAAGTGCTGTGTGGGGGCACTGTGAAATACGGATGCGCTACTTGAATGGGCTTGACCGTGAGTATCGCCTTTGGCAGCTTGTTTCTAACGTTGCATGGTTCTGCGTGCAACCATAGACCTGTTGGGTCCAAAGAGCCCAACTCTCCATCACTGCTCCCTTCCTAGTAACTAAGGATTAAAAATGCTGAGGGTTGGGAATCCAATTTTCAGTACCAGTAGGCCAAAAAAAAAAATCTTACTACATTAGCCCCTAAAGGTCATGAATGCTTTCAGTAGAATAATTCCCTTCAGTATAACAAAACAGAAGCACCCAGCACTGCAGACAGCAATGCCTCATCCAGTGCTTTAATACCTGTAAGAGAGCAAGCTATTACTGATATTGAGGTGGCAAGCAGGAGCCACAGTGGACTCCACTGTACTAGGGACTGTAAAAACAAAGGGCAAAGGAGACCATGCCTTATTTTTGAGCAGTAATAGATGCAGTCTGTGCTTTAAAACGTCCAGTTCTTGCTACCCAGCTGGGCTGCAAAGATGCAACCATCCAGATGAGTTAGTGTAATTTCTTCTTGACAGTTATTGGGCAAGTGTCCCATTTTAAGCATTAGTTCGGTTGCCACATTTGATTAAATAGTCGCAGTAACAATCTGCATGCAGTGGAGTAATGCTGGCTGGGGCAGAGCAAGTGCGGAGTAACTGGCACATGCAAAAGTGAAACTGCAGAAGCTCATCTGTGTGCATTTGGCTTGTCTCGGTGTCTTGTTCTTGGTGTGCAGCATGATTTTGCTGTCCCACTGAAGACCTGCAGAACTACTAGGCTTTAATCTCTGGGTCTCCAACTTGTTAGAGATCGTGTGCAGACACTGTCAGTAAGACAAATTGGCCTGTACTATTTTTTTCTCTGAGCTTTTACCATTATATTTTTAATTGTACTACTCCTAGTACTATCTGGACCCATTAAATGCTTGTGCATTTAGTTTTCTATGCACTGTTTGCTTTTAGGTATCAACTGGGATTTTTATCCTTACTTATGACAACTACCCATCAGGTCACAGTTGCTATTTAAAGAAAACGTTTTACTCTGAGGAAGAGCCTGCATTGCACACTAGAGGGAATTCCTCTGTCAACTCTGCAATTTTTCCTGTTTCTTGGAAAGTGCATTCCTATTGTTCATAGTAATAACCTCTCTGTGCTGCGGTAATCTCGTACGGAGGTCGGTTCCAAACCGTGTAGAGGTTTAGGGGGCAAAACGGACGCAGCTTAAATGATGATGAGAAGCAGATGGCTAGGGCATGGAGCACAAAGGCTGTGGTGATATAACCCCGTCCTCCTAAACCATGATGGGGACTAGACTGATGTACATCTAGCTTTGAGGCATGAACACAAAGTCGGTTCTTTCATCTGCACCGTGATCTTTTCCAATCGCCCTGTCAAGTTTCCTTATCTGAGACTAGCAAGGCAGAGATGCTGCCTGGAAACATTTTGCCTTCACTTGAGGTTAACAATCAAGAGCACTTTTATTTGAGGGCTAGCTTTCGAGTCAAGGGATCAGGTGAGCATACTCTTTGGGAAACAGAAAAAGGCATTCAGCTGAAGTAGGATCTTTGTATCTCTCTCTTAGGCATTCCTTCTTGACTCGGGGAATTTAAGCCTTCAAAATGTGCAGTTCTGCATACTTTGCATGTAGGTGACTGCTTCCAACAGCTTAAAACTACCTTCTAAAATCAAAGGACCCTGTGTCTTGCCACTTCTGGTCTAGGTAGACAGCTGAGCACTGAGCATAGATCAGTGACTGATCCTGGGGAGTAGGGTTTAAACTGTTTGAGCTGAAACCTCTTTGCTGGGGCACCCCCTTCAAAGGCTACTGCAGAGTCCAGCTTGAGGCCCTCCACCACTGCAGCAGCGCTGTAAGGAGAGGCCGTGTCCTCCGGTAGCCAGGTTCCAAACTGGTCAGTTGTAAGATCCCAGACCCAACGGGTAGCTTGTGTTAGGTCAGTTCTTACCGCAAAAAGGGAATTCTGTGCCAAGTAAGAAACCACTTTCTGCATTGTCTTGCAAGAGAAAATACGTTCCATTTTGGGGGGCTACAGGAGCATAACCTAGATCAGAGAGAGTAACGGGAGGAGATCAAGAATAGTTAGATGCCACTGGGAGAAATGTCTGACTGGTTTTCGATAAAAGCCCCGGGCTTAATGACCTATGTGCTTGTGAACTGTGAGTCGGGGGCAGATGGCATTTGGGCTTATTTTTCTGGGTGTTTGGTGTTCCACCAAACCTTCGTCTTATCTAACCTTAGTCTTATCTCTTGTTGAGTCAAGCTATTGTTTGAAGAGGCTATTAAAGGGTTATCTATGCAAACTAGAGTAGGGCAAAGTTCTAGCTAGCCAAATTAATTTCCATAAAAACTCCTCTCTGAAGGCCACTTAATCAGAGTGTGTTTATGTTGCAGTAATGCCCATTGGCCCCGAAGAGGGTCAGGGCCTCATCGTCCTGCATGTTGTCTAGATGAAGATTGCAAGTTCTTCAGGGCAAGGACTGGGCTGAAGTAACAAATGATGTTGGCAAGGGGCTGGAGCAGGGGGGAGGAACGCACAATATTTATGTGCCCTTGTTGTGTCCCTATATGCCTCCCAATGTAGCCATTACGAAGTTGATTTATCAGCACGGCAGTTGAACTGGATCTCCAAGAGAAGAGTAGCCTTGGGGATCCATGCAGGGACACTTGCTAGCAACAGCATGGGAAAAGAGACTTTTGGGGGGAGAGCGGACCAATTTGCAGGCAAGGCTGGCTTCCCTGACAGGTTGCGGAGTACGTAAAAAGAGCGTCGAAGGCATGTGAGCAGAAGGCCTAAGAGTTGTGACAAAGAGGTGAAATTTGATATGAAATGGGCAGAAACACGGATGAAATGCGCGGAGACCACCACGGAGGTGACTGTCCCTGTCACCCAAAGGGGCTGTGGGTGAAAATTGGTGGGGCTGTGCGAAGCTTCAGTCCCTGATTTGATTCGGTGGCCGAATCTCCAAATCAAATCAGAGGACCCTTTAATCTCTCCAAATCGAATCGGAACCCTTCAAGTCGGCGATTCAGAAGTAGACACAGCTTTAAATGTTTTTTCCACACGCCTCTGCATAGCAGGCGGCTCATGAATGCTGCGATGCTGGGGTGCATGGAGCGTCCTACAGGAGCGTGGCGGGGTTCCCAGCGCGTTCAGCAAGCACACCTGGAAGTGGACCAGAAGCACTTCTGGGTCCTCTGGGGACCACCCCACATCCCCCCTGGCTTGGTCACTGGTGCCTCGTGGGTCGGAGGGGGGGGCGGGGGGCACCTGGGATATCCTAATGGCTGATCGCTGAGCTGGAGGGGGACGGGGAGGGGGGTGGTCCCCGGTGCACTCCCCAGAAGTGGACTGGAAGTACTTCCAGGGTCACTGCTGAGCACATGGAGGGCCCCCCCACGCTCCTGTGGGACGCTGCACGTTCCCCAGCATCATAGTGATCACGAGATGTGCTGGTACCTCCGAGGTATGTATAAAAAACTTTTAAAGCTGTGTCTGTGTCTGAATCGCTGATTTGCCAAATATGAATCTGACTATTTGATGCCAATTCAGCCAAATCTAATCGGGGACAGAGATCCCAATCAACAAATTGAATCGCTGTCCCTAATTTGGGCCGAATCACGAATCGAATAGGGCCTGCTTCGCACACCCTTAAGAGTTGGCAACCAAATAGTAATATTTTTGCCTGAAGGGAAGAAGGATCTTGCATCTTCCTAGAACTTAAGTTCCTTTTTCTTATGGAAACCCTAACTTGTAGAAAACTTTCAACAGACATGAATCTTCACTTTTAATGGCCTTTATCCTAGGTGCATAAAGGTTATGTGCTAAATTTACGGTGGGGCGGGGGAGAGAACAAAGGATTTTTTCTGTCTCCATTAGTGACCAGAATGATTGTGGAGTTGTGCAGAGGAGGAGAGCTGATCAGAAAAGTGTTAGGGTTAGAAAAGTGCCCGTGCTGTACTATCTTCAATCTGTGAAACGGCAGCAGTGTGAACATTGTGAACCTTTTGTAGAGCTGTTGGATTCAGTCTGCATTTGAGAATCCTAAAAGCTGCAATGCCTTACCCAAGACTTTCAAAGTCACTAGTAACTTCATGTGTCTCTTTACTTTTTAGTAGTTTCCAGTCTGCGATAACTTTTTTTTTCATAAAAGGTACCCAGTGTTTAGATGGTCTGTAATGAATGCTAATTTGACAGTTTGAACTTAGTTGTGTAGTGTTCATTGAGGTGCCCAAAATTTAGCCAGTGTTGTAGGAGAGGAATTTGCAAGCTTGTATAGTTCATAAAGGCAAGCGCTAAGGACCTCACATTTTATATTTATATACATATAAATAATAAAGTCTTTATGTGCAGCTGCAACCTTGGTTCATGCTGACTGTGACCTTAGAGCCCAAGAAACAAGTTTTTCCTGTGGAAAGCGGTAAAATGTTGCTAGTAAATACTCTTCAGTCAGTATGAGGCTGACTCAGAGTTCATTTTCTTTTATATTTAGCCTGTTTTGGCAGTTTGCTCAGGTTAAACTATTTTTTTTTTTCCCCTGTTTTTGCTGATTATGCATCTGAATGCAGAGCGTTCTCTTGACTTGGTTTATGGAATTCCTAACCTCTCGGGGGATCTTTAGCTAGCTCGAGTAACCTAGGTGGTGGCAAGACTGCTGTTAGGAGCTCAAGATCTTGAGTACAATCTCTACAGATATATCTGTAGAGATTGTATAGAGATATATATAGAGAGAGGGGGGGGGGGAAAAAAAACTGAAATCTCAACTTCTGAGATTCTCTGTACTCATTCTTGGACTTCATAACTCTGCTTTGTTGCTGTAGACCAGAACAACCTCCTGCTATATGAAATGAGATGGGAACCATTGATATGTCTATGGTGCTTTTGATGTGAAAATCATTCCCTGACTTCTAGAGCGGGGGCGGGCAATTATTTCAGCTGGAGGGCTGCTTACCAAGTTTTGGGAAGCCGTCGAGGGCTGCATGGGTAGCCCTGCCCCTTGACAGGAGCCCTGCCCCCTGGTTGCTATCTTGGGACCAGAAGTCCCATCCCCTAACCCGTGACCTTGCCCATGGAAGTATTCCTCTTGGCAAGGGGGTGTGCCATCGCAGAACCAGAAAAATACCAAATTCTGTTCTAAAACTCAAACATCTACTACAGCATTCATTAATTTGATTTCAGAAAATATTTGTGTCCTGATTTACTTATGTGGGTGTAGTGTGCATAGAGGTGATTGTATACTAGCTTAAAATAAAGTCTTGCTCTTGTATACTGTTGGGAGTGGTATGGGTAGGTGGGTATAGGTTTGTGGGAGGCGGGGTGTGGGAGGTTGTAGCTCCCTCAAGTCCTGCTGCCACTTGCACCTTGTCATCTTTGACAGGCAGCCAAGGGCAGATAATTAATTTTCTATGTTTTTTAGGGGCCCCCCCGGGCCGGATGGAATGGCCCGGTGGGCCAGATACAGCCCATGGGCCATATTTCGCCTGCCGCTGTTAGTCTATGAAACCAAACCTAAAAATGTTCTTGTGGCTTCATCTTGATTCCAAGCTTTTGACTGTTGTTTGGTTTTAGGTTGTGGGCCTAGTCCTCTGAAAGTAATCCTGCCATACTTTTGCTTTTTCCTGTCCTCATGATGGAGAGATTCTTGCAAGAAATCACTGTACTTATTTTTTGCTGATCTGCCTGCAGGGCAGGGTTTTTTCTTTCTCTCTCTCTCTCCTTAGTACTGGAACTACTCCCTGAGATCAGACTCATTTCAATAGGCTTTATATCATTTCTGGGATATATGTAGCTTGCCTGGTTCTTTTGCAATCTCCCCTGCTAAAGTCCTGAATTAGGCAAGTGGGCTCATGGCATTTGTTGACTTCATATGAAGTTTTAGGTTTCTCTCAAGCTGGCTGACATTAGCCTCTGATCAAGAATGATGTCTTGAGCTACCTCACTGGAAAATCTGTCTGGAGGGGAAACTGCAGACAGATCAGCTGCACTGAGGTTTGAGGCTGGGGAGAGGGAGGAGCTGTCTGCAAAAAAGAAATTATTACTCGCATCAGTGATGCATGTACAGTACAAGCACTGACTGCAGGTGTCCTGGCTGCTAGGTCTGTAACAGCGTGCAGCTTGGATTTTGGGAAATCTGATTTCACTCTGCAGGAACTCCTTCGATGTGTTGCGGCCAATGCCCTTGTGGCTTAGGTGTGCAAACTCCTTGGTGTTGGCAGGGGGCTCACACCAGTGCATGTCAAGGAATTTACCCAGTCCACCCAGTGTGCACAGGAACTGGCTGTAGGAGCTCTAAATTAAGCTAGCTCCCTGTTAAAAGCTATGAAATGCATGGAAATGGAACCGGCGGGCAAAGCTATAGCAACCTTTTGGGTGCTGCTGGATCAGGCTGTAGGGGACATGCTCCAGGGAGATGCATTGTTGGCGAGGCATTCGAGATAATGACTTGTGAGGCTTGCTGTCGATATGCTGATGTGCGTCTTGGGCATGGGAGGAAACATCCCTCAAAACTGAGTATGACAGCTCCCAAGGTGCCTAGAACTGCATCTTCCTCCTAGCTCATCAAACAGTAAAATCCAAGTGGTATCTTTTACCTTTGCTACTGTTGATATCTATCCCCAAGTATTTCTTAAGGCAAATGTGGCTCTCTGCCTTCTGCAGATGAGTCCTACCCTCCCTTGCCTATTCATATGTTCCAGGGTTGTGGCTTGAAGTGTGCTGGCTTATTTGCTGAAGAGGCTGGGGAGTCGGGGGCTCGCAGTCAGGCCAAGTCTTTGTTTTACCGTTTTTTAGCTCCTCTTGAATAGTGGTTACTACAGCTGGCGATAGCAGTGCAGCCCCCCAGCTTGCAGCTTGCTCTAAGTTAACGTGTTTGTGTGTGTGTTTGTCTTGCAGCGGAACCACTGCCTCTGATGGATCTGTGCCGGCGTGCTGTGAGGCTGGCCTTGGGCAAGGAAAGACTGAATGAGATCCATTCGCTGCCACTGCCAGCATCCCTCAAGAGCTACCTTCTTTACCAATGATCTTGTGGAAGGACATTGTTTAAGAGCTGAAACCAGGGCATATGATTTGGCACCAACCTGCTTAGACAGCGGTCTTGACACCTTCCCCTCTGCCTCTCCGTTGCTAGTGACAGACCTTCTTGGCCGAAGAACCTTCCTCCAATGCCAAATTCAAATGTGCCCTTGAACGGCTGGTTCTGAAATATCCTTCTATTGCAACGAAGAAAGACCTCTTACTGTTGAAGGTCGCTCCCCTGTAATACTAACACCAACATGCCCACTGCAGGATCTCTGCAGCCCGTGCCGTTTTCCTCCCGACTCATGGCAAGCACCTGTAGAGCGTCCGTTTCGAACTTGTGCAATCCGGGAGCAAACTCTTGTCCCTGGCGTTGAAGGGGAGCGCGTGAAGCTGAGGGGAACGTGTGGGGAGTGGCACCATGTCAGACATCAGGGGCTAAGTGTGGGAAGGCACAAGGTGGCTAATGAGAAATGGGATGGAGGGGGGTGGCCTTCTGAAAACCGAGGAAGGACGGCCTCAATGCAAAGTTGATGCCAAAAAACTCCACATGGACACTTTTTTTTTTTTTTTTTTCCTTGGATAAGGTGGTGACATAGCTGATGTTAGTGTCAGGATGCTGTCTCGACTGTCACCATCACTTTCAGGTCTCCCTCTCCATTCCTGGTCACATCTCTTTCACAGCCAGTGTGACACTAGTGGCAGGCGTGAAGCCTGGAGTGGGAAAACGAATTGAGCAGCTGCTCAGCCTGCATCTTCCCCTTCTTTTTCTTATGTCGATTCTAACCTGCAGCTTTAAAGTGTGGGGTCAGGTGGCTCCCCGGTGGTAGTGAGTTCCCCCCACTGTCAAAACCCTTTTGCGTGCAATACGACCCTTGGCAAGCCAGGCCAGACTGGCTTGTGTTGATCACAGATCCTTTATACAACTACAGTCCTCTCCTTTTCCAGGTTCTTATATATTCCCTTCCATGTTAGGGCTTTAATAATATGTGCTGAAGCCTATAGAGCTCCTGAAATGGACCTGTTGGGGAGCCCTCTGTTTTTATACCCTGCTTCAAGTACTACAGATTGGAGCTTTCACCCTGCCTTACTTCATCAAGATAACCTCATTGTGTGGCAGGAAGGATGGTGGGTTTTTTCCATCCCCCCCAAAAAGGGGAGGGACAAAAGGTGTGAGCAAAGTAGATGCTGATGGATGGTATGTCAGCCAGCCAGAAATCCAGGAGGTGATGTTTCACATGAAGCCACTTTCTGTAACAACGCGGCATGATACTTTGCAGACAGCGGAGGGAAGTGGATCCTGTCCAGATACCATGAGTTACCCCTGCAGAGGGGGAATGATTGTGAGCTTTTAAAAACCTGGGCAAATGGGTTCAGGTGACATCTTGCACATCCCAAATAAAAGATTCTCACTTTTCTGTAGCCAAGAAGAGAGGACCCCACCCCACCCAATTTATCATCAGGAGTTGCTCTCTCCTGGCCTTTCCCAAAAAAAACAAATGAAAAAAAAACAAAACAGGCTACTATGCTGCCTTTTCTGGGGTTATTTTGCACATTTCTTTGTCTTGAAAACACAAGTTTGGGGTTATTTTGCTTGGAGTTTTTTCTTCTTTTTTTTCCTTCAGTTCTGTACAGGTACAAATGAGTTTAATTGTTGAAAATGTTTAATATATATTTGTGGTGTATGTATAAGAACCATGTTTTAAACAGCTGCTGTAGGGTACCTTTTTAAAAAAAAAAATTACTTGTATAGTATATTTTTAAAGCACAGAATTGGTGCCAAGACTTGGTGGGGCGTAGTGTCCCCTTTTTTTTTTTTTTCTCTTTTAATCTTAACCTTTGACTTTTTTTTTTAATGTAGGGGTCTGTACTAGCTTCTGTTACAGGGTGGGACACAAAGTTGCACAAGAGAATTCAGTACATACAGAGTCAAACTGTATTGCCTTCAACTCTACCAGCATCTTCCATCACCTCTGGGAAGTGGCCATGTTCTGTCCTGTTCTAGTTGTTCTCTTCATGCCCTTTTGTCTCTGTGTTTCCTCTCACAGTCCCTGGTGCATTGCTTTTGTACAGTTTTTAAAATATTTACTTTCTATTTTATGGCTGTAGATAATATTGAGTAGCCTAATAAAAAATTAAACTTTATTAAATATCCAGCCATTGTATTTTTTTTTTTATTTGCACTTGCCATAATGTCTACCTGACCTCTACCAATGGCCCTCTATCCATGGCCTTCTTGCACTGGTAGCAATATGTGCCTCAGTCTGGGCTGAACAGATGAGGTGAAAGAGTTGAGTGGGGGGAAACATCCCCACTTTTATAGACCTTTTGGTGGGGAGGGGAGTGGAAGGTGCTGAGTTACTTGCCCAAAGTCTGTCTTTGTCTTTTTACAGCTGGGAATGGATAGAGGCTTGAGTATGCAAAGCCTGCAGGGTGCAGACATCATGACTTCTATGGTGAACAAGAGCTGCAGACATCTCTTATAGAAGCATTGCTGATCTTTAGTTAAATTTCTGCTTGGGCAACCTTGCCAACTTTCTCAATCCCTGTGGGACCCACATCTGCCAGTCATGCATGGAAATGGCTACTCCAGATGTGGCTGGAATTAGTATCTCCTCGGATGAGATGGCAGTTTTGGTTGGGAGGGCTTTCCACTTCAGCCTTGATTGACTTGTTACTGTCCCTGCACTCAGCTTCTTCAAATAAGCCCAGGTTCATTCATAGTTTTGGGAAAGGTTTTTTTTTTTTTAAGGCCTTAAAGGACAGTGGTGATTGTGTTGTCTGACCTATTGCATAACATGGGCCAGAGAATTTCACCCACTGATTCCTGTATCTAGCTCATAACTTCTGTGCTCCACAGAGCTGATCTTTTGGAAGATGAACTGTTGTTTTAAAAAGACTAAGTGCCTGAAAATCCACTACATCCCATATTGTTCTGATGACTAACCTCACTGGTAAAAACATGACCTTTAACGTAAAATGTTGTGAAAGACTAAAAGGAGATGCTGATACACTGGGGAAGCTAGCAACTGGCAATGGGCTGGAGCTGGGATACTTCATTGGGTGCCTGCACAATGGAGACTGGAAAGCAGAGAAGGCGAGAGGTACAGACATAAGCAGAAGGAGAAAAAATGGGGTGGGAAGGGCTGAGTGCATGGGAAAGTCTGGGGGGGGGGGGAAGGAGCTGTGGAAGTGGGGGAGGGAGTGGAGCTGAGGCAGGGCCAGGATTGGGATCAGGGCTGGGGCCAGCTGCACCCATGTGGCCACCCCTTCCCCTGTGCCTGGCATCATTGCCCAGCACCGGTGCTCCCTGTGCCAATGAATCTGCTGCCCCCCAGCCCTGGCTGCTCCCCACACTGGCCCCAGCCCCACGCTGCTTGGGGGGCCTGGAGCCAGGGTCCAGAGCAGGACCAGCCTCAACTGTGCAGAGGGGACAGGGCTTCTGGGACCCCCACACCCACCTTGAGTCATTGTTGTTCTCTGGGGGGTACGGGGAGAGGATGGCTGCCCCTGCTGCTGCACATGTCCTGGGAGCACGTGGGATGCATGCCCCTGGATCTGTGTGGGGCAGGGCAGGATGTTATTGCTGGCTGGGTCAGAGGCTGTGCTGGGCTCTTCCCAGCTCAGGGCCCACCCCCCCGGAGCAGCCTGGCATGGCCCCACTCTCCTGTGCAGATCTTGGGGCACATGCCCCCCCTGTGCCACAGGTAGCAGCAGGAGCTGTACCCCCAGACGAGCTGCTCATGGCTCAGTCCCACACCCTGCCGGCTGTGCAGTGCCTGCCCCTCCCTTAGCCCCAGCCTCCCTTCCTCCCCACCCTGCTGGGCCAGAAGCCCTCAGCTGGGCTGCCTTGTGGCCCTACCACTGCCCCATGTTTGGGGGTGGGGGAGCTAAGCCCCATTAAGCCCTCCTTCCACTCCTATGCGTACAGAGGAAATAGCGGGAAGAAGGAACTAACACAACAACAGTTGCTGGTGGATCTATCCAAGAGTTAATGGACTTGCCACAATGCCCACTTGACTTCCTTAAAAAGCCTTTCCATTATGCGGCAAGATAAGCTGCGGGAGCAAGGCAGTGATGAGTGCAGCACAAGCCCTTAACATAGGGGACCCTGGGATCTGTAATGGGGATACAGGATCTTTCCATTGAAGATCGCTGACTCCAGGTCACATAAGTAGTGGCTGAAAATTAATATTGTGGTATCTACCCTGTAAAAAGTGTCTAGGTCTCAGCCCAGTTGAATAGCTGTACACAGTCACTGCAAGTGGCTTCCTTGTTGCCTCTCTAGGAGCCAAAGATTAAATTGGGTCGCCATGTGTGAATAATCTTCTTGCTGTTGATGGTCCCATTTGAACTGTGCGGTATATACAAGGGGCACCACGTGCAAGCTTCTTGAAAAGGTATTGTTCCAGTACTGTAGCTACCAAGTTGGGTGTACAAAACAAATGACCTTAGTTTCCAGACTGGCTGGATATTAAAATAAATGAGTCGGTCATAAATTGTAGAAGGGACCAACACGATCTAACCAGAAGGGGGGTTTTTGCCTGAAAGGGGAGAGGGCATGCCTCTGTTACCAGCTTCCTAGATTGAAAAGAAAGCATTTGGTAGGTGTTACCAGGCAGCCTGCGCACCACAATCGCAGCAGCTCTCTGCGCTGCAGGTAGCACAGACTTGAGAAATTAATTTCTGACTGTATGCAGGCAAAGCTGCCTTCCCCTTGGCTGTTCTCTGGACCGCAGGTCCTACTGAGCCATAAACTGTTGGGAGGAGGGTGGGAAAAGCAGCGGGCCGGGGTTGTGGGGAGGGAAGGTGGGGTGGGTGCAGAAGACTGAGAAATTAGTTCATGCTCTCTTCCAGACACCCAAACAGGTTCACGTTCCAGCTGCAGGGGATATTTGAAATAAATGACCTGCTTGGGGCTTGGAGTTTGCAGTGTTTTATGTACAGTGCCATAGCAACCATGCAGGAAGTCATGAGATGGAGATTGGCCCTGGTGGAATCAACAAATGATATCACGGATTAGCAAACCCTAATGAATCAGTGGAGCTCTGCTTCCCTTGCTATTGCAATGTGTTCAGGCCCTGGCTTGTGGCAGCCAGGGCTGTTCCCACTCCTGAGCAGCAGAAAAATTATGAGTCCCACTTGTATCAGGGCCTCCTTTAAGACCAGTCCTGTTTGGCTGGCCAGTATCTCTCATCTTCCTGCTATTGCTGACTAATCATGTTCATGTGCATGGAATTCCTTCCCTGCATTTTACAGCAGGCCTTCCTGCTTTGCTATCTTGGTGTTTATCGCTTGGCTGAGGAGGGAGATCACGTGGGATCTCTGCAAGAATCTGGTATCCTGAGCAGGGCTGGATTCACGCATAGGCAAACTAGACACATGCCTAGGGCCCTGAGCAGCAGGACGCCCTGGTCTTTCCCTCCGCGACATGCTGATCTCTCCACTGTCGAGGCTGCTGCTCCAAACCCCACTCCCCGCAGCGCAGCAGCATCGGGGTGGGGAGAGGGGGTCTTGACCACCCCAGGGCCCACTAATGGGTTAATCTGGCCCTGATCCTGATGATTTAGATAGTAGATACCCCAGTTTCTGGAAGGTTGACGGAAGAAACTGGAGTCCAAAGAGGGGTGTATTTTGCTTTGGTTGCCTTTGGCCAAATGACAAGAAAGCTGTTAGGGCAAATACAGTGCTTCAGCAGTCGATTGTCCAAGTTCCTTTAAAAAGGAAGATTTAAGTCACATGCATATGCTATATTTGACTCAAATAATTACGCTGGCAAATGTTAGACTTGGCTGTAGGCATTGCTGTGACCGGACCCCGTGTGTTTTGAGTCCCAGCCCAGCATATTACACAGCTCCCCTGTCTATATGAAAGGCAAAGATGCATATTGGAATATTCCCCATAAAAAAACAGGAGGGGGGTAGGAGCTTTCATGCTGCATGACAAGCTATTCTGAAGTTAGCTGTGAAAAACATCTAGGTTTGTCCCCCTACCACCCCCAGATGGTTTCTCTGCTGCGCTAATAGCGTTGACCACGTGCCAAAGACTGGCTTGAGTTTATTAAAGAGGGAAATATTTTGTGATTGATTTAGTTAGTTTTTAAAACTCTTCTCTTGGCACAGAGCACCGTGCTGAAGGGAGAAAGGCTCATCCTGAGGTTGCACAAAGCACGCTGGCGCTCTGATCCTGTCCTCGCACATGTTTTGATTTACGAGTCCGTTGCAGGCTTGTCTGCCCTTCAGACAGAAAAGTATTTGAAGCAGCTGCCAGATGTTTTGTCTGACTTGTGTTTTACAACTTGCTTACTGTTTAGCAATGCGCTTCCCGCCAGAGTTCAAGCTGTCCCAGTGCTTTCTGTTCCTGCTGCATCGCAGTGCCTGTTTCCCACCCTGCCGCCCCAGAGCCCCGTGTGCGCATCTCGAAGGTACCGACCAGAGCTCTTCGTGTCAATGCAGCGTGGCGCGCTTACTGCCTGCCCTGCAAGTCCCATCTTGGACATTATTGGGACTAGCACAGTCCAGCCACATTCCTCTGCTCACACACCGCGGTACTGTGTAGATGTGAAAGGTGGCTTAGAGCCATTTGTAAAAGCAAGTGGGTCCTGTGCAAATAGTGCTCTCTGGGCTTAGGCCTCCCTAGCACTGAATGACTACTTTTCACATCTTTGGCAGCCTCCACTTGATTAAGTTGTGACCTTGGAACAGGTTGAGATCTCCCCCCTATCTCTAGTGAAACTATATGTAAGCGGGGGGTAATACTTCCCTATACCATAAAGCAGGATAAGTACCTTAGTATGGTTTCGTTATAGATTAGGAAGAAAGCTAAGCCAAGGGTACTTTTTTTTAACAAGCCTCTGGGTAATTCCAATGAGAAGGCATACTCATAAAGCTTTTGTTCTTTTAACTCAACCCCAGTTTCATAGCCTACTGCAGGGGTCAGTAACCTTTATAGACAGAAGGCCGACGTTGCCACCATTGGTTTCCCTTGTCCTCGTGCATGCAACCTATAATCTCCATCTATCACCGCTCAAAGTGGCACTGATTCACAAAAGTACCAACTGTGCAGAAGGGAAAATTTGGTAGCAACGGTAAGCCGAAGAAGAGAGCAGGGAGGGGAGGGGACAGGTGGAACATAATGCAGGAATGCTCCCTATGCCACCAGTCCCCCTAGCCACCATGGGCTGGATCTAGGCCATGGTCCATAGGTTGCTGATCCCTGGCCTAATTAATTGCTGTTGCAAATAGCTTAGGCTGGGACATTTAGAAGAGCCATAGATTGGTGTGGAATTTGTGCTCTGAAGTCCCTTAGTTACTTTGGAAATCTCCCCTTGATAATGGCCATTTCTGAGACATCACTCCTATTGCTCTATTTTCGGTTGTAGCCCTTGCTAGACAGAGGGGACTTATGCTATGTTTTTATAGCCATAAGAAACCTTACTTTAACATGCTTACTGCTACCTGCACTTGGCTTATTCTGCACCTTTAACAAGTGCATAGGCTCAGGTCCATACTTTTCCTCAACCAACTGCCACTGTACTGTGTGTGTGCCGCTTGCCCTGAAATACATCATTGTTAAATCGTCCTCTTTTCGTTATTTGTGCTTATGCAACAGTTGGTGACATTCTGGATGGCTCTGGCTTGAGGATTTAATCGCAGGGTATTAGGTCATTCTCGAAATAATGCCTTGTTTGTCTGCAAGCAGGAATCTCTTCATCTGCTCATGAACGGCTGTCACCTCTTCCAGGTCAGTAACTGTTATTTGGCAGGGCCTAGCTGAACTTCCCCTTCGGTTTCGGTACCAATGCGAAAGAACACGCCCTTCAATTTACATTTCAGAAAGCAATCAAGCTGGCAAATAGACCTGTCTAAACTGGCTTTGGGTCAGAGACGGTGCCACATCTTCCTCTATGAAAAATGTTCAGGGTTTCTAACAACCAGAGCACTTACTATCTCATGTCTGTATTTGGACATGTCTGAGGCTCTGCTGAGTAAGTGATGTGTTGCTTTGGTGGATAAAGTGCTACCTACTGACCCAATAACAGTTTCTTGCAACACTGGATGTTTCCTTTGGAAGTCTCCCACATATTACTGGTAGGGTCTGTTCCTGCTAAATTTAAGTCAAGGCTGATATTCCCAATGACGAGCTGGTTTTCAAACAGTGTAGATGCTTGGGTGAATTGCATGTGTTAAGAGAAGGCTTAGTGAATCGTGGTCTAATTTTTCTCATTTTCACTGGGGATTTTTCTTTGCAGTGAGCACAGAGCAGGATTTAAATCCAAGCTAATGAGTTAGGAAGCTCAAACATTAGGGGTCCATCTGCACAACAGGGCCTCTGTCATTATATGCCTTTAATAAAGACATCGAGTACGCTGGCAGAAGGGTTTTTTCTACTGATTGCACTATTTCCTTGTATATCGTAAACCAATCTGATAGAAGTCCTCTTCTGTTGGTGTAGCTGTGTCCACAGCAGGGATTTTGCTGGCATAAGCGTGTCAGTTAGAGGGCGCGAAAAGATCACGTCCCCTGGCGGTTGTATTGTGCCGGCACAACTTTGAGGTAGAGACCTGCCCTAAGGCGCAGAGTTCAATGTTCTTCACCGGTTCTGCCTGATACAGATAGTTTATGAGTCTCAGCTTTTTAGCAGGCATCATGTTTGAGAATGTGTCTTTATACTATTTTTAATTGGCTATCGGAATAATGAAAATAAAAGATAGCGGGTCAAAGAACCCACATTGACTTTCTAACCTCTGAAAACCGGCAAGCAAAGAAAGGGAAGGGGTGGGCTAGGCTAACCGCTCTATGCGCTCTGCACGTCCAGTGGACTCAGCCCTGCGGAGGAAGACCGTTGCATGCAAGCTGGCCGGCTGAGGTTAACTCGGAGATCTTGCAGAGTTCCAGAAAAACAAGCCTGTGTAACATTAAAAGTGGCTTGGTTTATTTTTTAGCAGTGGTTGCTCTGCAGCAGCTCCAAGCACTGCTAGAAAGGGAGAGAGAGATGCAGCATGCTCCAGACCGCTCGTAATTTCTAAAGCCTCTTTTATGCTTTTTTGCCAAGTTCCCTCGGAGGGAGTGGAGGGAGATTGTGTAATCAATGGTGTTGCATGTAAAAACACACTTGTGTACGTCCAGGAATTCAGGGTATTGCCAAAGTGGACAGAGTGTTCAGTCCCTTCTTGCGCCTGCCAGAAATGTTGTGCTTTGTCCAGCGGAAAAGAAAACATCCTTTCCTTTTTGTGCTTCAGGGTTTGGCTCTTGAGGTTCAGCTCTCTTTACAACGTTTCCATAATAAGACAGGTTGGGCCATGATGGATCACGACCCCCGACCAACAAATCTGATCTTCTGGCAGCAGCCGAGATCTGATCGCTCTCTGCCTATGGT
Organism: Alligator mississippiensis; assembly: GCF_030867095.1. Lineage (NCBI taxonomy): Eukaryota > Metazoa > Chordata > Crocodylia > Alligatoridae > Alligator > Alligator mississippiensis. The sequence continues at coordinate 10,633,531 of NC_081836.1, forward strand.
GCCTGAACTCTCCTCTGTTGATGGCTATTTGGGGAATGTGGCATCAGACAGACGACTGCAGGGATCGTACAGAAAGGAGAGGCAGATCCTTATTGAGTATTGTAGTAACATCTTGAGTCTACAGTGGAGATGAGGCCCCTGATAGGCTAGATGCTGTTCATGTGCATTGTAAGGGATAGTGTCTGGGATTCAGACAAGTTAGAGTGAGGATCTGTTCTTACTTTACAGCCAAGCAGTTGAGGCCCGGAGAATAAGCAACTTGCCCAAAACTACACATAGGGTCTGTAGCAGAGCTGGGAATTAGACCCGAGTCAATCATGTCCCACTTTGGTATTTAACCACAAATCCATTCTTCCTCTCAAGCTGCAAAAGTATGTCAGGAGAACATGGACTGCTGAATCTCGTTTTGAGTCATCTGCTTAATAAAACTGAAACTTATTGTCTGTGCCCTGATTTAAGATTGCTATTTGTAAGAGCTTCTCCTTTTATCAGTCCCTTACTGCAGTTTTGAAAACTAGGCCACAGATTTTAATTGGCTGGAGCCATCTTTCCCCAGCATACGCTGCATTCAGAAGCAGAAAGCTCAGGACTGCTGGGATGGGCTTAACACAATCCACATTAGACTGCAAGCCAACGTGTTATTGAGTCTAAAATGTAGTGTTAGTCCTTGTGTGATGCGCTGGTACCACCAGTGTGACCGGTATTAGGCAATTTCTCTTTCAGATTGCAGTTCCTCCCATAGGTGCCAACTTTTTTTTGGGGGGGTGCTAAAATGATGTTCCCCACTGCCCAGTGGCACAGCCAGAGCAGAGCTGAGCAGGCTGCCCACTGTGGGCTTGGGACTCCCTGCCTTTCTGCCCTCCCCCCGGAAGCCCTGTGCTGTCTGTGCCATGGTGAGGTGCCCCCTGCATGCCCAGCAGCAGCAAGAGGCACAACTCCACGTTGCCTCCCCAGCTGCTGCTGGGTGGGTAGGGGGCACCTCGCATGGCGGCGCAGCTGATGCAGGGCTCTGGGGGGCAGCAGGGTGGGGAGCCCCAAGCTCACAGCGGGCAGCCTGCATTTACCCCCACCCCACACACAAATCTGGGGGGCACATGCCTTCCCATGCCCTTCTTCCCAGGAGTGTGTGCAGCAGCAGGGCCCCTTCCCCTTGCCCCCTGGACTGGCTGCCTGTAGCTCAGTCCCGCTCCTCACCCTGGGCCCAGGCCCCATATGCTGCCTTGGGAAGGCAGTGCCCCCATGCCCAGCCCCTACCCCATCCCTCTGTCATCATGGGGGGGCCTCAATATGCCCCCACCCCACACCATAGACTTGCCTGCAGGCAGCCGGGGGGAGCTGCTCTCCACCACTGCCTGGGGCTGTATTCCTGGCCACGTGCATGTGCACACGCATGCATGCATGTGGCACCCCCTGTGTCCTGCTCCCCGCAGCCTCTTGCAGATGGCAGCTCCGCCAGTCCACAAGGGGAAACCCCCTGTTTCCCACATTTTTTTGCGGTGAACAGAAAACCTGGATCCCTGCATGATGCTGCCCCAGTGTCATGCAGCCTGGGACTAGGACTCGATGTTCCCATTTCAGGACTGTCCTGGCCAATTAGGGATGGGTGGTCACCCTGCCCTCTTCCTGGGGGGGCCAGGGCCCTTGGGCCCCCACATACTGGGCACTTACAGCTCCTGCCTTCTGCCCAGCCCTCCGGGGGTTTTCTGCTTTCTAATTGTACAAGATTTCCTCCACCCTTGCGCCCCTGAATTCCAGTCCTTTGCCCACCCTGTGCAAAGCTGTGCTGCTACCTGGCTTAGTACTTGCCATGCTCTCATGTGGCCTCGGCCATACTTATAAAATCCTCCCCTGTGTTTTGGGAACTAGAGCGAGCAATTCTCTAGCCAAGCTGTTATGTGTTAGGCCTAACAGGTCATTTATATTGTGAACTTTTGGCTTTGACAAGAAGCCTGTGGCCCTGTGTAAGAAGGAAGGTCTCATGCCTTCATGTGGTTCCTTTTTGCAAATCTTGCAGTTGTCACTTAAAATTATAGGGTGGCTCCATCAAACCCTCTTGCTGCGCCTCTCTGCACTGTTCCTTCAAGGGAAAGGAGTAGATGGGATCCTGACATTTATTTTCCTCCATCCATGCTGAATTGAATGGCTCCGTGACTTGAAATCAAAAAACAGTGAAGCAATGGTGAGAGATCAGTGCAAGCTGAAGGTGGACAGGGTAGCTGTCTTGTAACAGGGCTGTTCCATGTAGAGCAGGCAGTGATTTCCCTGTGAAACCTCCATGGGAGGAAAAAAAAAAAGCAGCTTTGGGGCTCCGGCTTGTGGCTCTCCTTCTTTCAGCCCTTAAATCCATAGGAATATGTCCAAGTGCCCTTTGTTCCAGGACAACCGAATGGCTCCTGCTCCACAGACTTCTGTTGCAAGAACAACAGCTGGAACCACACATTCATCCTTTTTCAGATAGGTGAACCATTTGTTTGGAGGCTTCTCTGTGGGGGCATGTTCAGAGCAGCTGAGCAAAGGTGGGGAGGGGAGAAGAGGGAGAGAAAAAGGAGCCAAACTGATTTTTTTTTCCCTTTGGTTTTGTTTTCTGTAAAAATATCTCCACGGCCAAGACAAATGAAAACGCCTGCCCCAGACATCGTTACCTTTTGTCTCCTCGGGCCCCGTGTCAGTTCCCAGATTATTTTTAAGAATTGTTTAATCTCAGAGCTTTTATTTCCCCCTGTAAATAAATGGTATTTAAAATTCCAGGGTGGCTTCAGATGCTAATACCAGCTGTCTAGACAGAGAGCAGCCCACGGACATGGCCATAAATAAAAATAATCTTGGGGTTTTCGGGGATTTTTTTTTATAGTCTTTCAACAAAGCCATTCTGGAGACAAAGGGCCGTAGGATGGACCAGTCAGATGAATGCAGAGAGGCACTGGTCTTGCCTTCCTTGCCATCTGTGGAAGGGCATAGGAGATTGCTAGGGCAGTGTCAGGGTGGGCAGTCAGTGGCACAGGAGTGGGGGGGTGGGGGGGTGTAAACAGTTAATAGACACGAACCAGCAGTTCACATCCATTTTGCACAGAACCTGGGTTTGGTACATTGAGACTTTTTGCGTACTTTAAATAGCTGCCCCTATGCACCTTTAAATCAGCTCTTAATGTAGCATGAAAAGTAAAACAGTTCTTGCTGCCCAGTTCTTCACTGTGACTACGCATAGGGATTGAGCGTCTTTGTGATGCTCTTTGCAGTTGGCGCTCAATCTTTTCCACTGACGAAGGAAACGAGGAATGGGGTTTTTTTGAGCTGACTGTGTATTTAATGAGGGAGTTAGTGGTAGTAACATCTATCTGTGTGGAAGACTTGGATTGCATGAGGTTCCTCCAAGGAAGTGGTAACTTCTTTGAGACACTGAAATGGGTTCCAGGGACTTTTGCTGTCCAGTGTCGTCCTCCCCCCAGATTCTTCACTTTGGGCCCCTTTTTTCCATGCTTACCTCCAAACACCCTGTAATCCAAATGCCAGCAAAGGTGCAAGGATCGTACACAGAAAATATAAGACAAGAACAGTAAAGGCCCTGACCTATATCTTTAGTCTCCTTGGCTCCCTGCCCCTATGATCTTTGCAGATTCCTCATGCATAAGAATTCAGACATTTATTTCTACCAGAGCTCATCCAAACAACTGTGACCAACAGATAAAGAAAGGCTACGGGAACAAGGAAGGGCTGTATACAAAGAATTGTAGCCGCTGCCCGTCCAAGACATGGTACATGAACTTGTATCTCTGCGGCCCTTGAAACTAAAAATGTTAAGGACATTACAAAAGGCACTGGTGAAACCTCACCTGGAACACGGTTTACATTGCTGGTGACCCACGTTCAAGAAAGATTAACTTAAACTGGAATAGGTATGGAAAATGAGCTTCTACAATGATCAGGGAAAAAATGTCCATCTTTGAAGAGGAGAAAAAGTGCTTAGCTTGAGTGTATAGCCCAGCAAAATAAAGGCTGAAAAAGGATACAACTGCTATGAATACATAGATTTCATAGATGTTAGGGCTGGAAGGGACCTCATGAGATCATCAGGTCCAGCCCCCCGCCCAAAGGGCAGGAAGTCAGCTGGGGTCACCTCACCCCAGCAAGGTGAGCATCCAGGAGTTTCTTGAACGTATCCAGAGTAGGTGCTTGCATCACGTTGGGGGGAGCCTATTCCAGACTCTGGAGACTCAGACAGTAAAGAAGTTTTTCCTTAAGTCCAGTCTAAAACGGTCTTCCAGCAATTTGTGACCATTAGACAGTGTTCCCTTGGGGTGCCCCTGATGTACTTACAGATCCTGATGTACTTACAGGTTGCCACCAAGTCCCCCCTGAGCCTTCTCTTCTCCAGGCTGAAGAGTCCCATGCCTCTCAGCCTCTCCTCATAAGGCCTGCTCTCATGACCTCTAATCATGTGTGTGGCTCTCCTCTGGACCCTGTCAAGCTTCTCCACATCCTTTCTAAAGTGTAGAGCCCAGAACTGGATGCAGTACTCCAGCTGCGGTCTCACCAAGGCCCAGTAAAGCAGAAGGATGACTTCTTGGGTCTTGCTTGAGATGCAACAGTAGATGCAAGCCAGAGTTTTTTTTGCTTTGCTAGCTGCGGCATTGCATTGGTGGCCATGTTCATCCTGTGATCAGTCATGACCCCCAAGTCTCTTTCAGTAGTGGTGCTAATGAGTGTAGTACTGCCAAACCTATATGTATGATGTGGGTTCTTTCTCCCCAGGTGCAGCACCTTGCATTTCTCTGTGTTGAATGTCATCAGGTTTTGATCCACCTGCGTCCTGTCAGGTGGGGTGACCCCTTGGGCTGGTGGAAAACCGACACAAAGCAATCATTGAGGAAATTAGCTTTTTCCTGGGTGTCAGTTGCCAGTTGCCCCATTTCGTTCAGTGGGGGCCCAATGTTGCCCTTGGTTTTTTTTTTGACCTCTCATATATCTGAAGAAGCACTTTTTTTTGTCCTTGGTTCCCGTAGCCAGTTTGAATTCAGTTTCAGCCTTGGCTTTTCAGGTCTGTTCCCTACAAGTGTGGGCCAGTGCTGCATAATCCTCCTTAGTGGTATTTCCCGACTTCTGTCCCTTATGAGCTTCTCTTTTCAGATTCAGGAGGTCCATGAGTTCTCTATTGAGCCAAGGGGGTCTCCCAGCCCTTTTGTTACCTTCCCTATGAGCTGGAATAGACTTCCATTGTCCTTTTAGGACTGTGTCCTTAAGGAGTGACCACTCATCATGGACTTCCCTCCCTGTCAGATCATGATCTCTCAGGGCCTCAACAGCCAATCTCCTGAGCTTGTGAAAGTCAGCTTTCCTAAAGTCAAGGATTTCTGCACTGTTGACTGATTTGCCAGCTTTGAGATGGATAGAGAAAGCGATCAACTCATGATCAATCACTGTCACCTAGCTTCCCTTTGATCCTCAGGTCGCTCACTAGATCATCCTTGGAGCGTTGTTGCCCACCTCCCCGAGAAATGGCGCTGGCGCTTCCAGGAGCGCCGCCAGCACTTCTGGGCTCAGCATTCGGCCACGTGGGACACCCCACCCCCTTCGGTCAGCAATCAGCCAGTTCCCTAGCAAATTCATGGTCAAGCTCTTCCTCCTGGTTAGGAGGTCTGTAATAGTCTCCTACAGTCATATCTCCTTCACCACATTCTCCCCATATTGTGACCCAGAGGGTCTCAAGTCGCCCTCTTTGGGTGCCAATCTCTGCTTGTAGGGATGCATACTACTCCTTCACATAGAAAGCTACACCCCTGCCCTTCCTTGCAATATGATCCCTCCTGTACAAGGTATAGCCATCAATAGCTGTGGTCCAGCCATAGGTGGAGTCCCACCAGGTCTCTGTTATCCCTATGAGATTGTATGCATTTCTGCTTAGCAGAAGGACCAGTTCATCCTGCTTGATCCCCAGGCTCCTGGCATTTGTGTACAGGCAGCTAAGTTTGCAGTCGGAAACCCTGGCCTTCCCTGTGAGCTTAGAAGAGTCCCATCCTTGGGCTGGGGTCGGAGTAAGTTCCCTGATGATACCTGACTTGCTGATTCTGTGGTTGTCACTTCCAGGACTTGCGCTGGTGATTGTTCGCCCGTCCCCCGGTGATCTTAGTTTAAAGGCCAGTAGCAGAGAAGGAAGAGAGCTATTTAGACTAAAAGATAATATTGGTATGAGATCAAATAGGTATAAGCTGTCCATAAATAAACTTAGACTGGAAGCTAAAAGAAAATTTATATCCATCACGGGAGTGAGGTCCTGGGACAACCTTTTAACAAGAGTCATGGATGCAAAACCCTCCCCGACAAAAAACAACCTGATTAATTTTAAAATGAAGCTTGACTGGTTTGTGAAAAGGATTATATGGCATGGATGTTTTCAAAGCAGCAGACTGGATTTATTGACCCAGTAGGTCCTTTCCAGTCCTGTGTGCCATCAAGGTGAGTGGCAGTGCAAGCACAAAGGGCCTGTTGTCCTCCTTGCACAATCCTAGGGCTCCAGCTCTGCTCATCTGAACCCTCTAAAGAGAAACAGGGGCAGTTAAAATGTTCTTCACTAGGAGATGAGATGGCATATTACTGAGAATAGTGAATTAGTGAGAATTACTGAGAATTAGTGACTAGTCACCCACATGGGTAGTGTTACTGATTTCAGTGAAATTATCTGCACATGCAGCTGCTCTTAAGTCAGAGTAAGGGTTTCCTAATCTTGCATTCAGCACAAGTACACGTGATGGCTTGGGCACTGTCCAACAGTCCAGGATGAACACCAGCTACCTCAGGGCAAATGAACTCACTTGACTAGCTGCTGGTTGATGGAAATCAGATGCAGCTGAAATGTATCAACTGATGAGATGCGACTCTTCCTTTTACTTGGAAGTCACACTGGCTCACAGTAATGACACCATGATGCCGGACCTTTGGGTTTTTTCCTCTTCATTTTTGGGAACCTCTGCCTGTCTGTGGTAAGGGTAAAAATGGACTTCCCCCCCCCCCCCCCAATCACTGTGGGTTCACAGTTCAAAGCCTGTTGTGAAAGCACCAGTGATTTGTAAGCAGGGCACTCTGTAAAAGTATCCCTCAAGTCAGCAGGGAGAGATGCTGCATTTCTACTTTTGTAACAGCCTTTCCTCTCCTGTCTGTTTATGCATCTTACTTATGCCTTCCCTCTTTCACTCCCAGTGGTAAGTAATAATTAGCATATTAACAGCAGCTTACATTTGGGACTCTCAAAGCACTGGGCAGTCACAAATTATTTCCAGTCTCACTGCCACCCTTACTCCAGCAAGTTCTGTATTAGGAGTATTTTTTTTCTGGATGAGGGAAACTGAGGAACAGAATAAAATTAAATGACTTATCTAAGCTTGAAGAGTATATTGGTTGGGGAGTAGGGAACCCATGCGTGTTGACTCTGTCACCTTCACAAATCTATGCTCCCTCTGCCCCAGCAGACATTATCCCTGGTGAGTCCTGGCCCCTCTGGTTATGTCATTTCCCCAAGCCTTTCAGAGTGGGAATGATGTTAACCTACTTAAACATCTCCTTCACTCAAGGATTCAGATGCACAGGTGCTCTAGGGGTGGAAGAAACAGGTCCTATAATCAGCAGCATCACCGTACCTGTGAGGCACATATTCTTTCACCTTCTGAATGGGTGCATGGCTACGGGTTGTTGTCAGTGCACGCACACCGTCTGGGGCAGAGAGACTTGTCTATTCCCTGCCGGCTTTCAAACACTTGTTCAGCCTCTCTGTCATAGAGATGCAGAAACAAAGAAGGCAGGACTGAAATAGAAAGGTTGGGGGAGTAGAGGAGATCTGGCCTAGCCGCACAATGGCTTGTAGCAATATCTATAGCCACCAGTCTGTGTTATCAGTCTCTTACCGAGGCAGCAAATTCCTCTGTTCTTTTTTTAAATTGCACTGTTTTCTATTTTTAAGGGAAGACAGATATTTGGAGCGCTCTGCATGTGTTCCTGAAATTCTGCTTTGTGTGTGCTTGCTAAGAAGCCTTGGTAAATTTTTCCCAGAGGGATCGGGCAGGGCTCCGGTACAGCAAGGCTGTTGTGCTGCTAGGAAGGGATCACAGCCAACTTCCTAAAAACCATGTTCTCAGGACATCTGATGTGAGAGTTCAGTGCTAATAGTCAACAGGAGGGCTGCTTGGAACAAAGACCTGGGGTTGGCGAGAGCTGAGCCCACAGAAGAACATGTTATATAAATATTATCGCAAAGCAGTCCTCTCCAGTAACAGCTCCCACTCGAGTGCTGCCTGCGCATTAAAGAACTACAGCACTTTAAGAAACCAGGGATGTCTTGTGCCCCGGCTGTACTAGACTCAATGTGCAATTCCTTTAGTTTCCGCTAGACATCCAAAACTCTTGACAAGAAGGCCCATAATGTACGCAGCTTGCCTCTTTTACATGTACATAGTATACCTCTCAGCTATGAAAAAATACTCTCCAGCTTCTTGGCAGAGGGTTTTTTATTAAATTCTTCACTTAAATTACAGACAGCTAAGGATGAGGCTCCAGGTGATAAGGGATATTTATGTTCCACCATAAAGCATTTCTTTTGTCTTTGCTCCATCAGAAGAGGCAGCTGTAGGCATGGGCTCAGTAGGCGGCCACCTATGGCTCCTCATGTCAGAGTAGCTGTGTCTCTCATGCTATTCTGAACCACTCGCTCTCCTATCCTTGGGGAGATTCTGCCCATCTGTTCCTTCTCCGGAGGCCAAGTTTTGAGCTTTTCGTGGCCACTTTTTGCAGCTTTTGAAAAAATCAATTTGGAGACTGACACTTGTGCCTGGTAGGAATGACCTAGCTGTTCGCATCCACATTATGATGGATTGGGAAGAGGAATGGAGAATGTCAAAGGGAGTTCGGAGTGAAATATTAGAAAGGAGCCCTTTGAAACCCATTCAGACTATTATCGATAATGCCACACCATTAAAGGAGCAGAAGCAGACTTCCTCCATTTCTCCTCCAAGTCCAATCGCAATATAAGCAAAATTCCACGGGGAATATCAGAGGATGCCTCCGTAAGACAATCCAGAGGAAACTGCATCTCCTGTACTCGCATGGATGTCCAGTACAAGGTGGAGACTCAAGGATTTTTCTGGGTGGTATCCTTTATTGAACCAACTGCATGGTTGGGAATAAGACAAACTTTCGAATGTAAGGCACTCGTCAACAGGTCACAAGATAGGGAAAGCCACACAGGGACTTAAAATGCAACAGGCAGCTTCTTTCTCAGTTGGACAGTTTGATCGGTAAGGTTAGAGGTAACCCTGGAACCCTAGATTCAGGTGGGCATGCTGGCATTGATGTGAAATATTCAATAAAGACACCTACAAACCCGCTACAAACATTAAACTAGGGGGATTCAGACTTCCTTATAATGTGAATGGCATCATCTTACTGAGATTGCCTCATGGCTACCTTCGCTCCAGTAAACGATTATGCAAATTGTTTATGGGCCTTTACTCTCTCATTTAGAATTACACAATGTCTCGGAGTCAGCTCCAGTAATTGTTGACTTGAGAACGAATACAGGCAACCCCCGCTTAACGCTGTTTCCCTTAGCCTTATTTCGCTGTAACGCTCATTTTAAATCGATACCTGATTCCACTTGGCGCTCAGCAAATTTCATTATAACGCTCGCGGTCGCCATCTTGAGTCGCCAAATACTTCTGGTGTCTCGTAACGCTCGTTTCTCTTAACGTTCGGTTTTTCAGGAACCAATTAAGAGCAGCTAAAGCAGGGGGTTGCCTGTATTAAGAAAGTATCTAATGGTGGCCTTTAATGTGACTTGGCTGCTGGAAGAAGGAACTGTCACCATGTGATAAGTCATTTCTTGGCGGGCCAGGGGTAAATCATGCGCTACTCTTTATGAACTAATGGGCAAGAGCTCATTCCAGCCATAGGTATTAGAAGCGGAGGTATTTCTAAGATGACTGTTACCTTAAAGAGCTTAGGAGTGTGACTTCCAGAGGCACTGAGCAGCTAAAGCTCTAAATGAATTCATCATAGGCGCAGACTTTGGTTTTTGCCAGTGGGTGGTTTTTTTAACCTGCATTCCTGCACTGAGCTCTGTGCATGCCCAGAAAAGGCAGCATGTTACTTCAACCCTGCTCGTGCAACATTGCTCACGGATGCTGAGCACCTGCTCATTTTTGTCAGTGCGTGCTTGAGCCCCAGAGTCGGCACCCGCGGAGTCGGCACCAATGGAAATCATCTGGAGTTGTAGAATCAGAAAGTCGGGCCGTAGCCGGCTAGCATGGAAGGGAACTGGATTCAGTGGAAAGATCTTTGCAATGTAGAAGACATGAGGCAGTAGATATCTCTTGAGCTATAAACTGTCAGAAAACGGCATAGAGAAAGCACTGGGTGTATACCAGTACTTCCAGCTCAATGCAGAATCACTGCAGTTCGGAGTGAAAGGTCACCAGCAGCGTTTCAGTCTGAAAGCTCCAAGTCTTTATCTTTTTCCAATAATCTATAAAGGTGAGAGCCCAAACTCTGTGGTCAAATTTACTCCTTCTGGTTGTGTTTCCTGTTCTCCACCTTCCTTTCTTCTCAGGATCTCATAACTATATATATAGGACACTTCTCCCTCTGAAAGTCACTCTTTCTAGAGAGCTTATTCCTAAACAGATCATCCCAGGAGGCTGCTTTAAGAAGGAACAGAGTCAGCTGGATTCTGTTTTAAGGGAATATTTTTCTTTTCTCCCTCCCATCCTACCAGTGATTCAGGTGGCTTTTGCTAAGCTGTGTCAAAGTAATGGGATGTATTGCTTGTCAGGGGAAAGGGTCTGAGGAAAGGCCAGGCTAGGAGACGGAGAGATGTCCAGTTGAAAATGCCGTGCACTCTCTCCTCCGCAACTCTAAGCATGTGGCTAGAATATGTTTTCTTGAAATCTAAAATAGGAGTTGTGCTTTATAAAAAACAGATGGGCAAACCAACTGAGCACTCAGACACAAAGAAGGAAATGAAGATGGCAGAGGCATGCCACAGTGCATGAATGACAAGGAAGGATTTCTTTCATTTCTTTTTTGCTGCTCTCCCCCCTCTCCCTCCCCCTCCACCCTGCTTTTATTCCTCTACTCCTTTTTTTTCTCCTTTTTCTTGTCCAGTGTCATTCTGATGAAGGATCACTGTGCTTCGGTGGCCTGCGTAGTGAGATTGAATATCAGGGGGTCTAGGTGCAGTTTCTCTCTGTGCCAGCGACTTACTGTATGACCGCAAGCAAGTTGCTTCACCTCTCCGACCTAGTTCCCCTTCTTACTACAAGTTTTTTAAAATAAAAAATGTATCTGACCAAATTAATATGTTCATGAAGAGTGTCTGTTTTCCTCCTTAATTTTGTTTTGCCAAATATATATATATCTTTAAAGTTTTGTTTGTATTTTTATTTATTTACTTATTTTTGTCAAAAGATCAGACTTTTTCCCGGAGAGGACATTTCCTGACCAGTTCTACTTCCCACCCCTTGTGCATTTTGTCTGCTTAACTAATATGTTCTTTAGGGAGGAGACAGTCCCTTGCTAAGTGGTTGTTCAGCACTATATTGTCCCACGCTTGATCATAATCCATGATGTAACATAACTCATCTTCCATGTCATGTCTTTTCCCCATTATCTCCGTCCCCTCCTCGTTATGCACTCCGGCTATCCTCCCATTCCATCCCACCAATGGTTCACAAGATTGCTGCTCCACCCAGAAAAATGAAACAATAACTTTATGCAATAACTGGTTACCTGCAGAGGCTGAATTGTCAAGAGGAAGTATTTGTATTCTGCCAAGACCTACTCTCCATAAACGAGACTCCAGCCAGAATTGTTCTTAAGAACTCAATACTCAAGACCCCCGTTTCTGCGTCCTGTTTTATCACTGATGTAATTAAGTGGTGACATGAATTTAAATAATTACATTTCAGCTTTACCAATCTCTTCAATGGGGGCAGGTTGTACTTTTCCGCTATTTCATTCTTTTCATAAACTCAAGCAGGCAAGGTCCATGCTTCACAGTTGGCTCACATTCTTCAATTGTTTTTTTTCCCCATAAATATAGGACTTGATATAAATATAGACTTAATGTTAGATTCTGGTAGATTCCAGTGGAAAAAAAATACCAGTTCTCCAAACGACTATGAATGGGCTTACTTCTACACTGGTTATTTAATCAGGATTGGCTTTTAAATAAAGGACAAATAAAATTGCACAGGGCACCTTGGGCTTTCTTAAAGTAATCATTTAAGGAAGGGCTTTGTCTATTGTAGATGGGGTCTCTAGCACAACTTTCAGTTAGAAAACAAAGATCTTATTGTAGCATGAAATATGTTTAAACCATCTCTAAGCTTATCCCCACTGATGTCAATGGGAAAGCTCTCAGTGATTTCACTGATGCCAGTATTTGTTTCTCTCTCTGGCCTCATTTCAGGAAAGGACTCAAGGATGTGTTTAAATGATGCAACTTAAGCACCTGCTTAGAGGTAAGCACATGCTTCTGGGCCTTCCCTTGATAGATATGTATCTGGGCTTTCATTAGCACAAATGCATAATTGGTGGGTGTATCTATTCATGCATTAAAGTGCTTTTTCTAATGTGCATTAAATTTAGTACCGCCCATGCGAGGTACCAAAGAAATGCACGTCAGGCTACCTTAATATGCAGTAATGATGCACATGGTTTTTAGGTGACACTTAATGTGCAGTAGCCTGTTTTACTGCACATTAGCATAATTGAATGTTTTTTTTATGTGACACCTTAATGTGCAGTAAAATAGGCTACTGCGCATTAAAGCACACATGTAGACATGCCCAATGTTCCTCAAAGGGTACCAAAGACAGAAAAAAAGGAGGAGGAAAAACACTAAATTCCTGAACTGGTTGACATGTTTCTCAATTAAACAAATTTTCCATTAAAAAATACAGTTTCTTTGAAATTGGTGCTTTGCAGGAACGTGTCTAGTGCAATGACTTTTTTTAAGGAAAAAAATGTTTGATTTAGTTTGTATTCTGTTTTGTTTCATCTTGACATTATTTTACTGTATTCATATTTAACGTGTATGTACAATTTAATACTGTATAAACATTGAACTTAATCAAAACAGCATTGTGATGGTTCTGAATCAAAATCCTAGGGAATTTATCCTCCGTGGGAAATTTCAGAGCTTCACAGAAGTTTAGGGCTGGAAGGGACCTTGTGAGATCATCGGGTCCAGCCCCCCTGCTTGGAGCAGGAAAGACTGCGGGGGTCAAATAACCCCAGCAAGGTGTGTGTCCAGTCTCCTTCGAAATGTCAAAATTTCTTCATTCCAGGAAATAAAAAATCATTCCAATACACAATAAGAGAATGCTAGATAGAACTATGAGACTATTCAGCAGTAAGGGAAGTCCGGTGGCTGAATGGCCCTCCTGATGAGCAGTGGTGAAGGTAATAGAAAAATTTGCCATATAAAGTGTCCTGTAACACTGCCCAGACCTGTATATGCGCCACAGTGACAAACTTTATATTGTGCTTTAACCTGGACAACGAGAAGAACTAGACCTTCTTAACGGCTCCATTGTAACCCTGAAGTTGTCTGTTGCTCCCTTCATAGCATTGGCTTTCAGCCACCTTGGATTACCCAACTGTGCAGAAAACCATCATAAATCAACTAGGCAGAAGGTTCTCTTGGTGTCACATCACCTGGAGGGCAGTTTGAGCAGGAGGATACAGCTTAAATGTTATGCCTCTGAACTTTATCCTCTCAAGGATTTGGAAATATCCCTTGCATGTAAAAGGCTAAAAACTCCCCCATCTGCTCATAAACAGTACCAGTGCTTTTTTCTAGTAGTGCTGTATTGCCAAGGCGACGATGGATGCGACAGAGAAGCATGATGCAGAGAACCGTGCATCAAAGAACGAGAGGGCGCCAGCAGCATCTCAGTATCTTACCTTCTCCTTCCTTGGGCTGTGGTCCTGACTGGGTAGTGGACATTCAAAATGAGAAGCCTGAGTTGAACCGGAGTGGATTCCAGGTACAGCCTCTCATGTGCATGTGAAGAGCCTGAAGGAGATTTTATTGGTGGAGTCACTAGAGGGCAAGGTCTTGTGAAGTCTCCTAGGTTTGGGGAAGAAGCTTTTTACTCTCTCACCCCACTTTTACATTGCCTTGGAGCCAAGAGGAGAAAGTCCATTTCCCATAGACTTTTCCCAGCCATCTTATTAAGAGGCTCTCTCTCTCTTCATCTTTTGCAGGAAGTGCTGTTGAGAATGGTGGTGGAGTTGGATGGAGAAGAGGAGGGGAGCTGTGTTTCTAGTAGGTTGTAATTGTTACTGCGGGGGTCAGAATGATTGTCCACCTCTGCTGACAGCCCCCAGACACAGCAGTTTTCTCTAGGCCGAGGCTGTGCCTGTTGATGAGAGATGATATTGTGATGTTACCGCAACAAACTTTGGACTACCCATAAGAAATAAAGGCTGTTTCAAATTCTCTTGTACTGACTGGTTCATAGTTCATTGCAGTGCTGTCCAGGATGTTTCCTTCTCTTTGTCCCAGGTGAGCTTTCCTGATTTTCCTCCAGGAAGGTGAGGCAAGACTCGCCAAGAAGGTGGTATGCTTTCATCTGTCTCAGGAATTGCTCTGCTCTCACCGGAGCTGAGGAATGAAGGGAAGAGAGAGATTTGCCAAGTAGCACCTAGTGCCAGTTGAGCGACCACATCTTGCTCAGAACCAGCCATCAATGCTTAACCTTCCTCTTCTCTCATCCTCTGAGCAAATGAAACACTGTCCTTGTTTTCTCTCTTCCCTCCTTCTCTTAGTATACTCTTCCCTCTCACTCCACTTGGTGATGCATTGCACATGCTGTCTGTTGGCTCTCCCTCATGTCAGTGGCTTTAGGCAAAATCTTTACTGGTATCTTTTGCAGAGATTGAAAGACAGTAAAGCTGGAAGCTACCTATCTCTGACTGTGCAAACAAGACTGCAATAACTCTCCTTTAAACTCGGGGGGTTTCTGATTCTCTTCCCCACTCCCTCTTGGCACTTGGTGGAGGAGTCACAGCAGCAAGCAGCAGACCAGCATTCAACCTCTGCTGGGGTGGGGTGGGGTAGGGGCTGCGGCACTCACTCTAGCGCTGACAAAGGAAAATGCAAGCAAAGGTCTGGTGTGGAGGATACAGCTGCATCCTCTTGAACGTAGAGGCTGTAGCGGATACGGCCCTCCCTTTCAGGGACCTGTCACTGTTCCACTGGCTGCTTTCTCCGGAAGCCCTGGCCATGATACACCCACTAGGAATGAATATTGCTCATAGCCTCCTTAATCAAAATATAACCCAGACTGCAGTTATTCAGATCCCCTCTCCAGCCTCTGGGTGAGAAACTCTAGCAGGATAAAGGAAGGGTAGAACATAAGCTCCATTGCTCTCAGAGATAGCGGTAGGACAGGTTTAGGCTCATCGGAGGGCACGGTGCTTCGCTGGCCCCACACTGACATCACTGTCTATATTTAGAGCGTTCTCAGCATTGCAGCATCTGTAGTGTATCGGGGTATGTCAACACCATCCCAATTTACTATTGTGGGACCAAAGAGGGTCGTCTGACCCCAGTGCTCTTTCCTACCCAGGGCAGGGGGTCAGACTCAATGATCTGCCAAGGGCCCTTTTGACCCTAAAAATCTATGAAATCTATGCCAGCATAGTCATCCAACGTATACCATCATGGAGCTAAAGTGACAGTACTATGAGGCTGTAACATCGCTCCACGGACGTACCATACTGGTGCCATATCTTTTTTAATCATATTACCTTTATACTGACATACGTGCTGCTAGAGCTGGCGTAAGATGCCAGTGGCTGGCGGCATGGTACCCACTGCAATATCCGCAGCCCACTGTAACACCCACCAGCCAGGCAGCTGTGGTCCTGTAACCAGATCCGTACCAATATGATGTCACTCACCGGTAGCATGATATTCATGTCTTGGAGAGAGGGTGGCATGTCATCTAGCAGGCTCGTTCTGGCACGCTTCTGTCAAAGGTGGCCCAGAAACTGTGCCCTCATGGCCTTTTGGGAGCCGAGGTTCACAGCTCTGCTCATTTCTACCTAGTTGTTTGCATAAAAGTGACATGTCCCCTCCTTTTTTCCCCTCGGGTGTTTAAGGGGCAAGAAGAGGAGGGAAGGGCTGGGTTATTTTGCTGGCTGCCTGGCCTTGCAGCAGAGCCCCCTCCTGCAGCCGCTTTCCACCACATCAGCCCTTTAGCACTGGGCAGCGTGGGGGCTCTGTTCACGCAGAAGCTGCCTTGCAAGGAGAGCCAGGCGGTTTGCGAGGGGAGCCCGGGCAGCTATTAGCCAGCAGCCCGAATCCATGCGTCAGATCAAATGACAATGAAGCTCAGAGGAGTGAGTTAATCCTCGCACTCCCCTCCTTTGCAAAATAAAATAAGTCTCGCTCAAGGAAATCCTCTGGGCCAGTTCATATTTTTCTCCTCAGATTGGCGCGTCCAATTGAGGTGGGAACCGGGCCAAGAGAAATCACAGGGTGTGAGCCGCCAAAACGGCGTCCAAGCCTCACAAGTGCATGGTCCCGGGGCCCACACACTGCCAGCCCCACATGGCCTTCCAGAGGCCTGAAACCTGAAGCCAGGAGATGTCGGGCAGACAGTTAAAGAAAGGCCCCTCGTGCTTCCCCTTGTAGGTCCCTGCCCTTGCAGCAAGCTCAGGCAGCTCTGCTTTGCCCAGCAGCCGCCCTCTTTGATTCTTCATCTTGGCGCCAGGCTCGCTGGGCAACACGTGGAGGTGGCCTACCTAGCAAAGCCAAGAGCCCCCACCATGGCACTGGGGCAGTAATGAGCCTGACAAGTAGGAAAGGCTCGGTGACAAGGTTTGGCCCATCAGCTAAAGGGCCATTGGGTCTGTTCTCGGGCAGCATTTCCTGCTGCTTTGCCAGCTAGTGGTCCTGGCAGCAAGTGCATGTGCTGGGGGGGCCAAACGGGGCGTCTGGAAATTAAGGGCGGCCATACACATGCTCCGGGGTGCAGGGGAGGTGCTTTAATTAGCACGGCTAATTAAAGCGCCTGCAGCTTCATGTGTATTCAGCGTCCCTGTGTTTCCGAATGGTGGCAAGGATGCTTTAACTAAAGCTCGTTTGACATGCTTTCGTTAAAGTGCCCCCACCACCATTTTGAAATGCAGGGGCTCTGAATACATGATGTGGGGGCTGGTGGAGCATGTTGATTAGCATGCTTCAGCAGACTCGATTAATAGAGTCTGCTCCAACGCGTGCTAATTAGCACATATCGGAGCAGAGGTCGTTCACGTGTATAGATGCCCTAGGGCACCAGCGTTCTGCTCACAGTCATGCCATTTACTCTGCTTGGGCTATTAAGGAACCGTCTCTGCCTCAGTTTGCCCGTCTATAAAATTAGAGAGGAGACTCAGCTACCCACCGGCACTGGAGTCTCATTAACGCCAGAAAGATTATTTCAGATCCAATCCTGAGATGAAAGGCAGCACCCGGGGC
Source organism: Alligator mississippiensis (assembly GCF_030867095.1). NCBI lineage: Eukaryota > Metazoa > Chordata > Crocodylia > Alligatoridae > Alligator > Alligator mississippiensis. The sequence continues at coordinate 10,651,043 of NC_081836.1, forward strand.
AGAATCTCAGCCTGGATTGATGAAAGAGTCAGGAGATGGAGGTGGAAGCTGAAGCTAAGCAAACTGCCTAAAAATGAGGTACGATTTGTTCAATATGACTTATTTTTATTATTAACGTAAACACACAACCCTAGCAAACACACACACACACACACACACACACACACACAAACACACACACACTATATAATAAAAACCCATTTGGGAGTACAAGCTGTCATCATTAACATCAGTGTTGCTGTGACTTCCCTCAAAGTCACTATCCATTAGGTTTGGCTCAAGGAGGACAGGACTATTTCTCCTGCTGTCTTTTCGTTACTGAATATACTTATATCACCACATTACTATATAATTGTCACACTTTTCTTTTACATTCCTCTTGTGTTACAGAGTTGTAGCATGGCAACCAGGTGCCATGAAAAATCCTCATACTTGGCTTTTAGCAAAGCAGATCATTTTTCCATGGTGAGAGGTGCATATTTTTAACAGCAAGGGGAATTAGTCACTGGAACAGTTTAACAGGGGTTGTGGTGGCTTCTCTATCAGGGACAGCTTTTAAAACAAGACTGGATGTTGTTCAGAGTGATACTCTAGTCCAAACAGGAACTAATACAAGGAGGCTCTATGGCTTTTGCTGCCCAGGAGGTCTGACCAGATGATCACAAAGGCCCCTTTTGGCTTTATAATGGAGGCAACAGAGGGTTCCTGAATCATCCTTCTCCACAGGCACCTCCCCGCTCTTATACCAAAGCAGAGTGGGTGCAGGCATCAGCAGGTATTCCTGAGAAGCCACAAACTGGAGATGTGGCTACTGCTTGGAAGGACAGTTTAAGATAAACTCTGGCTCAGGCTGTTCCACCTTTGCCTATCCTTGAGAGTCTCAAGCAGCCACAAAATGACTATGGCATTTGATGTTTGTGGTATCTAAGCTCATGGGAGGCCCAGGACTAAATTAGTCATTTCAGAGAAGGATGGGGGGTCTTCTGGCAGGGTAGTGTGAGATGTCTGGGAGTAATTTTGTGTGAGACCTACTCCCAGGGCGTGTCTATGCATGCATTTATTTTTAAGCTGCACGGCATCTTAAATTTACTGCGCAGTAAATTACTGCGCAGTAAGCGGGAATAGGCCAGCGTCTACACGGTGGGACTAAATTTAGTCCCAGGTCAGAGCAGCCTGCTATGTACCCCTGTGACCAGCAGGGGGAGTTCATCATGGCTGCCAGCACTTGGGAGTAACTTTAGACCTAAGTGAAGCCAGAGCTAGGTGCCAGCACTTGGGACTAACTTTAGTCCCAAATTGAAGCCAGGAAAGGCAGCCAATCAGAAGCCCTGGGGCTGGGCTCAGGCTGGCCCCCTAGTGGCTGGGCAGACCCAGCAGGGAGGCCCCCTGGGTTACTGTGCAGTAATGCATCTACACGTGCATTACTGTGCAGTATCTAATTGGGCATAAATTTGATACCTGCATGATGCAGGTATCAAATTTATACTCAGGTTGGCATAAGTCATTTATACTCAAGTTGGCATAAGCCACCACAGTTACTGTGCAGTTCGGGCACGCATGTGTAGATGCGCACCCATACTGCGCAGTAATTTCAGTTACTGTGCAGTAAATGCGCACATGTAGACTCGCCCCCAGAGTAGCAGGGGATGCTGTCATTTAGGAGTCAGAGGCATCCTCCAGGCAAGAAGGGGGATCCAGGACTGAGACAGGAGGGAGAGGAGCTAAAGGCAAAAGTAAGGAGCATTAGCAGAATGGTGGTAGGTCTCAGGCCTGGAATAGCAGGGGAGCTGCATATCCGTGACAAATCAGGAGTGAAAGATGTTGACAGAGTTGTAGGGAGTTAGGAATGGTATAGTAGGGGGCTGCAGGTTAGGTGTGAAGGATATGGGATAGTTTTAGGGGAGCTGGCATGAAGCTGGCTAAGCATCTAATGAAGTGAGTTTCAACTCAATAAACCCCGTGATATATATTTCTACTTTGGTTAGTCTATACAGTGTAAATCTACCCTGCCTTCTGCTAGGCACCATATACTTTATTTTAGCTTAGGAAAAAAAAAAGAGGGAATCAAAATAAAAAGATCAAACTGCTCACTCTGGTTGTAAAAGTGGAGAGGATTGGCTTCTCATTCTCTTAGCAGAAAAACAACCCTGCAAATGCAAACAGCAGCCAAACCAGAGAAACCATTTCAAGGTCTCTTTGTGTTTCCCAAGAGCTCTCTGCTAGCTATTCTCACCGTGAAGGCAGGAGAAAGGGCTACACCTGCCTTTTGGGCACCAGTAAAAGGAAGTGACTCTAGCCTTCAAATGTTCTTAGCAGCCGAGTCCTGCCAGCAAAGCTTCTGCATGGAAACCCCCTGGGGAGAGGCCAGGAAGGCAGCTTTCAAGTTTTATTGTAATTGAAATTGTGAAGGGGGGCCAGAAGGGGAGAAAGTCTTTTGATTTTGATTTTTAATTTTTTTTTGCAATCTCGGCTCGGTTCTAATTAGGTGATGCAAATTCTTCAGATGAAGTGCAGGGCTGAGGGGGATATACGGTTTTACAGAGCCCAAAGTGAGGTTGTGTGTTTTGTACCTTGTTTCCTAGCAGCACAAACCACATGGATGTGAGAGGCTGTTTTATGATCCGCCAGGGCTGTTGTTGGACGGGCTACAGTGAGCGGAGTTATTCCAGTCGTGCTGGATCGCTTTTTTCTTTTCTTTTTTTGCCACCAGGCAAGTGTGAGAGAGGATGGATTCCTTCGTTCCTCCCTCCACCAGCGCTCACTCCCTGGACTTGGCAGCGGCCCTCTTCTCACCTCCCTCCCAAACCCTTCTCCCTTGCTGGATAGGATTTCACCAAGCATTTCTAAAGAAGCAAAGGAGCTGAGCTGGTTACTCTTTCAATTGCTCATCTCTGCAGCCTTTCAGTAAAAATACTTTGTGCTCAGACTGAACAGCAACTTCTGTCAGAGGATTTCTAACCACTTGCCAAACACTAGCAAGTTCAGCCTCACAATGCCCCCGCATGGGAGGGTAGAGCTAGTCTCTCCATTTTACAGATAGAGACACAAAGAGAGTAAGTGACTCGCCCAAGGTCACACAGCAAGTCAGGTTCAGAGCATAGGACCCTTGGTAGCCTCGTCCCTTGCTCTTTTTTTTCTTTCTCGGCTTCTTTTCTCCAGTGAGTGTCACATGAGCCTAATCTGGTGACCAGAGGTAACAAACTGTTGTTCCTGTCACTCAGTCTGGCCTTTTTGCAAATTGTGTTGAGAAATATAAAAGCCTTTTTTTTTTTTTGTACAGCTGGGCCTGAAGAACAGGAATCCTTTTCAATCTGGAGGAGGTTTGCCTGTGGATCCAAAGTATGGCTGCCTCTCCTTGCTGGCATGGGCGCTGCAACCGACTGCTGCTAGGCAGAGGTAACCTTCACAATATGTCATTGGTTTCATCAGAATCTGGATCGGGACTCAAACTGTGCACAGGAATGTTTTCCAGAACCTGTTTTGTTTGTTCATACGAAACCTGACTTCTCACTTGAGAGGAAGACTTTCCAAATCTCTGGGTAGCAAGACTGAGAATGCTCTTCCTCTGACTTTCAATACGCCGAGGAGAAAAAATCCCGGCAGGGAGATGCTGCTGCGCAGCTTTGCTTTTCCACAGCATCCTCCAGGCTGTTGTATTACCAGTTGCTCTATGACCTGCGCAAGAGTGATATCATGAGTCATGTAGAGAGGGCAACAAGTCCAAGGTGTGGGCAAAGCAGCAAACCTCTAATTAAAGATGGAAGAGAGATAAGTGGAGGCTGCTCCAGCGGGTGGGAGGTGAAAAGGGGAGTACAAATTACAGCTGCATAAGATGGCATTAGATGTCAGATGACAGCAACCACAAGAAGCATGTGTAACCTAAAAGTCCAGTGAGGGATATTTTTTCTAGAAATGTGCAGCGGAAGGGGCCTTTTTTGCAGCTTTCACCACCCTTGTGTTTTCATTTGAAAAGTTACACCTTTGGCCTTCAGCTAATGCTGTGGCTGCTCCTATATCACACATACAGGGTGGAGTCAAGTTTCATCTGGATTCACACAGATCAGCTGGGGTTAGAGTCTGTTTAACCTCTGCCTTCATCCAATATGGAAAGATTTCTGGCAAGAGCTTATCCTTTGCTTTTTGGAGGTACCAAGAATGCCCAACTCCCACTGAAGTCACAGGGAGGTCAGCTGCCTAGCTCCTCTGAAAATCAGCCTAGCCATCCCTTCGGTCTAATCTCCCACATGTACGACATCTTTCATCCAAGACCCTCAAAGCACATCAGCAAGGGGAAGTAAAAAGTATTTCTTTCTTTTACAGGCATGAAGAGAGGAAATGACCTACCTGAGGGCCCACAGTGAGTCAATGGGAAAGCTGGAAAATGTTCCCCAGGAAGCTTGACTCCCAGTCTCCTATTTGAAAAACAGGGACTTGCTGCTGGATGTCTTAAGGCTAAGTTGGGGAAGTGAAAAGGGCTCAGAGATGGTAGTTGATGGAGTGAAGATACTAAGAGCCCCAGTTCCAAGAGGAATCACAAATCTGATTGTCCCCTCCGGTCTCTTTAGGCTTAAGTGGGGAAACTGTAGATTGAGGTCCTATGGCAACAGTCAGTGTAACAGTGGAAACAGGCTGCTTATGGAGGAAAATTTTGCTATAAAACCATCTGGTTCAGCTGAGTCAAATCCAACCTGATCTAGGATTTGCACCAGTTGTTATCAGAAACCTGCTGAGCAGCGAGCACTAGTTTCTAGTCTGTCAGGATTGGTGTTGAGCTTTTAGTCCTTGTGGGGATATCGTTCACAACGCACAGGTGCAGCCAGGGAGTGGGGAGGAGTTGATTGATGGTGGTGATGGTTTACTGTAGTGACAGCTGTGCCCATTCATGAGCAAACCATAAGCCAAGCTATGGCATGTCTTTGTGTGTATGTATGTGCAGTGCAGAAATGCAAAGTTCAGAAAGACAAGGTTCAGATCTGCAGATCAAGTTTTCCAAAGTAGAAAGGTGAGGCAGAGTGTTTGAAGCCTGAGCTTTTGCTTTGACCCTTCACACAGATATAAGGAAGAGTCAGAATGTTTCTGTCTATCTCCTAAAGTGGGTGTTCAGACCTGGTTTGGACCCATTTCTGCAATTCAGTGACAACAGGGGTACAAGGTTATTCCTCGGCAAAGCTGGTTCCTCTGGTTTAAGGCCCCTTTACAGGACCCTTGGATGTTAGGTGCATAGCAGGGTGGAATTCAGCTGGGAGTTGTATCCCTCTCCCAGAGGGAAGATCGGGAGGGTGTGCAAGAAGGGAGAGATCAAGCTAACCTATAGGCTGCCAAGGCCATGTAGAAAGGGTCAGAGCACTCTCTTTTGTTCCACCCCTGGGCACATCTACACGAGACACCTTACTGTGTGTTAAACTAATCTAATGCACAGTAAAGCATCACCATCTACACGTGCCATTGCACAGGACTTACTGCACAGTAAATTAGGCTACTGTGCCATTTGCTAGTCCTGGGAAATACAGGTACTAGATTAACGGCGCATTAGCAATTTGCTCGTAGTCAGTCCCTGGGGGGTGGGGAGAACTGTGTTGGCTGCAGGGGCAGCTGTCTCCCCACCATGTGAGGATCAGGATCCAAAGCTGTCCCAGCAGCTGGGACCTCTGTGTGATAGTGCCGCCAAGCAGGGATAGCTCTCCCAGCCACCTGGGGATTAGGACTGCCCCCTGTGCCCCCTGCCAGACCTGGGGATGGCACTCAGGGGAGCCTGGAGCCCCCCCAGCTGCTGCAGGAGGAGCCCTGGACTGGGCTGCTCCTGTCAGGCACACTTTGCTCCTAACAGGAGTGCATGTGTAGATGTGCACCCTGGATCACTGTCATGAGCCTGAATTTTCTGCGAAGAAAATTCAGGCGCATTAATTGCATGTGTAGATGTGCCCCCTGTGCCCTACTGTTAGCTGTTTGAACATGACTTTCTGTCCCCAGTATCTCCCCTCCATATCCAGAAATAAAATCCACCATATTCAGTTTGCAGAGGGTGCATGAGACGCACCTGCTCCCTCCCAACCACCCCATGCTGACCGCAGATTGCAGATTTCGTACAACACACCCCTGCATGGCACACAGCCCAGGCACCAAGTCCCAGTTTATGTTACATCTGATGGCATTGTGATGTCCACATGTGAAACTCTTGTCAGAAGGTCTATAAAAAGCCTAACACTCATCTGAAGAAAAGTGCAAATGCCACGGCCAAAGCCCTGTTCGGATATATTATTCAGTACATTATATCCAGATGTTCAGGACTTTATCCTGTGTAGTTTTCATTGAGATAAAGGACCCAGGTTTGCTCCCTTGCGCACTGGTATAAAGTTCCTGACTTAACAGTCATTCCAGATTTGTATGGATGATAGTGAGAGCATGATCTGTCCCTCAAGCTTCTCCTTCTGGGAAAATTATGCTGGTTCTAGGAATAATCACAAAGTTTAACCCATCTGACTGCTTCTTCATCTCAGTGAGGGAAAGTTCCTCCACTGCTGGACACATAGAGGATACCTGCCCACAGCTGGTGGCCAAATGCCACCCAAGCTAAACATCAGAGGAGAAAAATCAGCCTTGCTTGAAAGGAGAGGAACAGGCATGGAAAATCCCCCTAATTACTGCAAATTGCAGCCAAAACCACTTGAAAGTGGAACAGTTCATGCTGGTTAAGCAGACTTCATAGGTTGAAAATGTCGTGTTTAATTAGCAAATCATTTCCTCAGAGTCACATACACAGACTAGTGTAAGTTACCCCATATGTCCGCAGTGGTAGGAAATGTGGCAGCCTCACAGGAAATGAGCTGGATCTTCAGGGCTTCTCAAAGGAAATACCTTGTCCCTAGGGACTTCACAGGAGCAGAGATCCAGGATTCATGCTAACACTTGTTAGAGCAAAGGGACCCTCCCAAGAGGGAAGCTGGCTCTGGGAACCTCCTGAAACTTCAGCTGGCTCAAGGAACCGTGCAGAAGCTCATCTGGCTCAGGGCCTCTTGCAGGAGCTCAGCTGGCTGGGGTTATATTGTGCTACGCATCCATCATTCTTTTGTTTCTTCCTCCCCTCTGAAGAGAGTGATCCAGTGGCGATAACCTGTGGATTGTGCCAGGAGCTAGTTCAGGACCCATGAGTTTTCTCATTCCTCGGTTAGGGTTTTCCGGAGCACTCCCCATCCAAATCTTTCTGGTGACTAAAAGGAAGGTGGTAGCTGGCATCACTGCGATGCCATGCAAGGATGCATTCCTTTTTGAGGTCTGAGTCGCGTTCTGCTCCCCGATGTGCACTTTGCTCTGATGCAAAATAGGTGAGGGAGGGGTTTGTGGGTATTAAAATGAATTCAGGTTTCATGGCTTTCAAGCCTACTTCCTCTTCGATTAAGCCTTCTCTTTAGTTTTCACACACGCTACCTAGGTATCGGTGCTTCCTCAGAAACAGTTGTGGAGCTGCAATTTACAGGGCAAAGCACGTGCTTCATTTGTTCATATGTGCACGGAGGAAAACACACTCAACACCTGTATCATGGGCCTGATCTCAACTGTTTTGCACTGAGTGCCCACTTACAGCTAGGCAGAGTGAGTGAAAAATGGGCCACTTACTCCAGTAGATTGAAGTCAGGGAATTAATCCTATTTAATGGGCTTTGAATCTAGCCCTGAAACCAGCAGTGGGACTTTACACCTATTTGTCCCAGGTTCCAGTGGCAGCTCAACCTGCTCAGCCATGGAGATCATGTCCACAGCTGTGCTCTAATTTGGAGACGGGGGTGAATGCTGTAGGGCACAACAAGTAATAAGTCAGGCAAAACAAGCTACCAACCCAGGCCAAAGGAGTATGGTAAAATCTCTGCTGTTGCAGAATGAGCCAGTTTGCATATGGCTATGCCATGAACTGGTCACATTTAGCCGTGAAATAACTTCTCTAATAGATGTACATCATAGACGGGACTGACCCAAAGCCTTTCTGTTGGTTTATTTCAGCATCTCTGAAGTTATTTGTGCCAACAGTCGGATTTATTCTTCCTGCTTCCACCTCCCTCATTTTTTTCTATGCACACTCTTCCTCCCCGCATCCCCTTCTTCTCCCCATACAGGTTCCCCCCTCCGTCCCCCGCCTGCCTCCTCTGCCAGCCCACATGTAAAAAGGATGACATCCTCCTGCAGGCACCTCGAAGGCCTCCGTCTGTGCCGTGAGCAGAGCGGCTTCCTGTCGGAGATGGGGCCAGACGGCTCAGTGGTTTATTCCTCCTGCTCTGGCTCTGCTTCAGAGAGCTGAGGCAGACAGCATCATGCAAGTGGTGCTGCCCACATGGCTTTGCGGAGAAGGCAGAGCAGGCTGTAACTAATCAGGATTACACCGCAATTAAATAAGAGACAGACAGACAGTGCCCTGCTTTGGGAAAGGAAAGGAGGAGGTCTGCAGGGTTCCTGAGGGGCTCGTGTGTGCTAAGTAGTAACTCTACTTTACTCTTCTCTAATGCCTTTCACCCCAGCACCTCCAAGTGCTCTGAGACAGAAACCAACCATCCTTCACACCATCTGTGGAAAATACTGATATCCAGTGTTAGTAAAATACAAGGCATGGGGAGGTGAAATGATTTTCCTGAGGTCAGCCCGTGAATCAGTAACAGAGCTGGGAAGAGACTCCAGATGACCCAGCTTCCAGCCCTAGGTCCAAACTCACTAGCTGCCATGCTTCCTGCAGGCACACAATGAGCGAGCCAGGGATAATGAGTCAGACCTGATGTTGTTCCTCACAGACCCAAGCTTTTCTCGGTGTTCTGCAGGAATCCTAGTCTCCTTCTCCTGGCAAACCTTGCTTATCAACCTGCCCTGGGCTTTTTGCTTCTTTAGGCTCATTTTTATGCTCTGAGCCTTGGCAGAATGGGACCCAGTGGGTCAAGTCAGCAATCCTGCCTCCTGGCCCACCTCTTCTTGTCTTTACTTTATTAGCCAGACTTTTCCATACGGCCACTGTGTTTTGCTTTCAGCACACTGCCCAGGGACATTCCTAGGATCCTGCCCCTCGGCGGAGGCAGCTGTTGCTTTCTGTTCTGTCTGGATGCAGCCTAGGGGAGTAAGGAAGAAGGTTGTGCTGTTAGCTCCTTATGCAGCAAAGATATATGAAGCAACTGCATGGGCATCACTGGGTCTGAAATGACCAAGTTTGCCAAAAATAAAGAAACATGCCCAACCTACCAGTACCTACCTATATTCTGGAGGTCTGACTGGTTTCTGGAAGGTGCTACAGTGCAGAGTGAAGTTAGCATAGCTGAAAGGCTCACAAACTATTTAAAATGGTACCACCCTACCCCCATACCCTGCAAAGGAGGCAGACACATTTCTCTTTTCTTTTCACAAATACTTCATAGTTTCATAGTCGGTAGGGTCGGAAGGGACCTGAGCAGATCATCAAGTCCGACCCCCTGCCATGGCAGGAAACAGTACTGGGGTCAAACGACCCTGGCTAGGTGATTATATAGCCTCCTTTTGAAGACCCCAGGGTAGGGGCCAGCACCACTTCCCTTGGACTCTCAGTCAACTTATGGCCATTATTCCTCGTTACTCCCGGTAGGGCTTGGGGGAACAGAGACTCTCCCATTCCCCGCTGGTCCCCCTTGGTTAGTTTGTAGATGGCCACCAGGTCCCCTCTCAGCCTTCTCTTGCGAAGGCTGAACAGGTTCAGGTCCCATAGCCTCTCCTCATAGGGCCTGCCCTGCTGCCCCCTGATCATGCGAGTGGCCCTCCTCTGGACCCTCTTCATGCTGTCCACATCCCTCCTGAAGTGCGGCGCCCAGAACTGGAGACAGTGCTCCAACTGCGGCCTGACCAGTACTGCATAGAGGGGGAGGATCACCTCCTTGGACCTGCTCATGATGCATCTGTGGATGCATGACAAGGTGCGATTATCCTTCCTGACCGCGTCCCCACACTGCCGGCCCATGTTCATCTTGGAATCGATAATGACTCCTAGATCTTTTCTGCCTCCGCACTGACGAGAAGGGAGTTCCCCACCTGTAGGTATGCTGCTGGTTCTTCCCCCCCAGGTGCAGCACCCTGCACTTGTCAGTGTTGAAACCCATCCTTTTCTCATCCGCCCACCCCTGTACCCTGTCCATGAACTTAGTTCCTTGATTTCCCTTAATCAAAAAGTTAGGGCATCTGAAATAAAGGCTTACTTGTTGTGTATGGGAACAGGCATATTGCCTCAACTTGGGACTCCAGTTTTAGTCTGTCATCAAGAATATTTTATTTGATGGGTATTTCCCTTCCATGGGAATCCATTTACGATCAAGAAAGGAGGAACTCAGGAAGCATTCTTCTTTCTGCCCAGCATTGACTTAGGGCTCATATATTTTTTCAGTATCAGAAGATGAGGAAAGCAATGCACAGCCTGCTATTGCCTAATTCTCTACTAGGTTTGTATATGCAAATAGTGCAGTGCTGGCCAGCTGGTAAGGTTGCCAGATATGTTACATCTGCAGCTATTACACAATCCTGGCATCAGTGATGGATATGAGTGAATAGGGCTGATGTCCATTCCCGGCACTTCCTGATGAGTCTCTGGATTGCTTAGGAAAGTTTTCCATTGCTGACAGCCGGGGGTGGTGTTCTGTATCAAAAAGCGAGGGAGTGGCTGGAGTAGGTGACTGGACATCAAGCCTGCTGGGCTCTAGACTTCTCCCTGCCACTGCCTCGCTGTGAGGACCGGGGGAAGACACAGAAGCTCTCTGTTCTCAAATCCTATTACTAGCACTCTGCTCCAGCTGGCTGCCCACTGAACATGTTTGGGTTTTTTCCTCCTGATTTGACCTGGGCAAGCCATACACCAGGAAAAGGCTCAAAATGTGCAGCTATCCAAACTGAACTTAGCTTTATAAATTAGTTAGTAGGAATCACAGACTAAGACAGATTAAAATGGTCTAACTGAAAGGCACTTTGTGAGCTAGCTTCTGCCAGGTTCCCTTAGCAAAGCTATGATCAGTGGCAAACTGTGATTAACAAGTGGATTTTTCTGTTGGTCCCCTTGTTCCATTTCCTTTTCTCGCTGGAAACAGGCTGGATTTGATTTTCTCCCAGTTGTCCTTAAATAGCAGCTCTTAAAGGGCCCGATTCCACAGATGGTTTTCAGGGCAGGTTCCTGTTGTTGTCAAGAGGAGTTTTGCTAAAGTCAATTAGGGTCAAGTCCAAATCAAAGCTAAGGTTGTGGAAGGATAGGACAGCAAAAACACCTAAAACAGTCCTACTGATCTGGGTGCTGAGACTTAGAGCTGTGAGTTGACATGCAGAAGAACCACAGCTGGATGAAAAGCACAACATAATAAAGTAGTATTCCAACAGTATATGGCTGATTGGATTAGCTGTAACTAGAGCAGACGTTTCAGTACTTTCCGGCTGGAAATAGCACATTTCGGTTCCAGGGCCAAGCTCTGCTCTCACTTACATTGGCTTACAGTCAGAGTAACTCCATTATAATCACCCAAGTTATTCTGGCTTTCCACCTGTGTATCCCATAGCAGAATAGGGTCCCTGTGCGTCTGGGTGTTGAGTATCAGAGTTTTTCTCAGACTTTCCCCTCTGAGTGCTGTCAGGGATTCCCAACACCATTCACATTAGGGCCTCAACCTTATTATGTGCTTTGTGTGGTGTCCATTCATTTCAGTGTGCTTCCACACAGAGCCCATTGCAGGATCAGAGCTGGGTATGATTACACACTGGAGCTGTTGCTGGGGATAGCATTGCGGAGAGAGTTAGACTAGAAACCCATTTTCTCTGTATTTCAATTAAACTAGCCCCCAGGGCAAATCCTCTCCCAACCCACTCTTATTGTATTTGTAAAGCCACATTTGGGTTTCTGAAATGATGTTTGGTTCTTGTAGTATATATTTCATGGCATTTTAATTATAGCTATTTGAACCATCCTAACTGATGTTACTTGGTGCAGTCAATGGAGTTAACATGTGGCAGAACATGACCTGTTACCTGACCTAGAGCCTGATCATCAGACTCCGTAAATCAGCATGGTGCCACAGACAACACCAATTTACACCAGCCAGAGATTGGCCAATGCTGCCTACCACAGGGGTGGCCACCCTGTAGCACGTGTGTCGTAAGTGGCATAGGCAGTCTCTGTGTGCAACACATGGCAGATTGAGCAGGGAACCGAAAGCAGAGAAGCAAATAGGGCAGGCAGCACAGGACAGGGAGCAGAAAGCAGAACAGCAGATTGGGCAGAAAGGAGTGTAGAGAGCAGAGCAGCAGACCAGGTAGGGAAAGGAGACTGGAGGGGCATTCAGGGAGGGCATGGGCTTAATTTGTGGCACACCTGCCAAAAAGGTTGGCCCCACCTCACAAAATTACCCTATCATCACTAATTGGTCCTCCTCTCAGCAGTGGATCCAAGCACTGAATGGTCCATGGAAAATGTCCTTTTGTCTTTTCCTAACAGATGGTCCCTGTTGATTAGCAGAAACAGGAACATGGACAGGGAAAGCTTGAGTTTGGGGGCCTTGATACACCTTTTGCTGTAAGCCGCACAAATGCTAATCGGCTTAGCGTTGTTCGGCTTAGTGGAGCAGTCTCATCTTAAGGCTAAAAACCATCCTTGACTGTCCTTTACCTGCACAGCTGTGACTTGCCACGAGAGGCTTGGTGAGCAGGAGCAGGACTAGGAGCTGCGCATGGGCCCAGGTAGAGGCAGTACCCCATAATGTTCCCATAATGTTCCTTGTGTTTTTCTGTGATTAAAAACTCTTTGGGCCCCCTAAATTGGAGCCCCTTTCAACCTGGGGAGTAAAAGCTGGTTGAAGTATCCCTGGCAACCCCAGGTGACACCAGGACCCAATGCACGCAGGTGACCGCATGGGAAGCACTGCGGCCACCAAGCACTCCAGGGCTGTGGCGCTGCCTCTGCCCTGAGGCAGCAGCGAGCTGGTCACAGCCCTGAAATACCCGGTGGCTGCAGTGCCTCCCGCCACCGCCCAGACCAGCTCGTTGCTCCTGCAGGGCAGAACCAGCCCTGGAGCATCCTGGGATACTGGAAGACTTCAACTCGGGTGGAATAGCTGTGGGCAGTAGCCACACCTTAATGGAATAGGAGAAAGGTTATGCGGATCAGAGATAATCCTGCCCTGAAGTAGCGTAACTTTGAGCGGAATAATGAGTGCTTTAAACCACATAGAGGTGTTAACATGCAGCCAATCCAGGGGTTAAGATCTCCAGCAGCCACCTAAAATGACCACGTAACAAGGCCCTGGCTGTGCTGAGCATGTGCTGTGGCTTGATCCCCAAAATTGTCAGCACTAAAAATCATAAAAAGCAATGAGGGCAGAAGGAGCAAAACCTCCTGATGGCTTTGGCAAGCCTGTGTCCCGTCAGGTATCAGTGCAGCTGATCAGTCACAAAGCTGGGCGAGTTTCCAGGGGAGGCCGTTTCAGACTCTTACACGCAAGGCCTACACAAACTAACCACAACCACAGGCAATGGCAGTTGTGGCAGCACTGGACAGGAAGCCAGGAACATCTGGCCCTCAACTTCCTTTAAGGAGATTTGGGGCTTTTTTCTTGGCTTGCATTGTTGTTCAGCAGGACTGGGAGGCAGACAGGGTTTGAAACCACATGCCTAGTGGTGCCAGAGAAGCCAGACAGCAAGGTTAAGCCAACCACTGCTCTTCCTTTACAAAGTCAGCACTCAGAAAGGGCAGGCAGCTCCTGACATGAACTTGTTGAGGGGCCACTCTTAACTGTCCCTTTTCCTTCTCCATATCTAAAGCAGGTTTCTTTTTTAATGCTTCCTTGTTGCTCTCCTGCTAGCACAGCAATGGCACCATTGACGGGATGCTCGGGAAGGTGCCAATCCGAGATGCCCCCTAGCCAGAATATTCTGTCGGGGCTTCTGGTTGTCGCTGCTGCCTCTGGTTTTTTGTTTCCTGACTAAGGGAGCTGTGATCTATCTATTGCTTTATCATTTGTTTTGCCTGTATTTTAGGGGAAAATGTTTTAGTGAAGGAGCTATTAGAAAGAACCAAAATCTTGTACACGCAGAACTTCATAAATAAAGCTTGTAGCTTGGGGCTCCAATTCATACCCACACAGAAGGCTAATGCAGTAACTACAATACCTGGCTCTTTTATAGTGCTTTTCATCAGTAAAACTTAAAGTACCTTACCAAGAAACCCAGACAGTTAGAGAACTGAGCACAGGGAGATGAAGTGACTTGCCCAAGGTCCTTCAGTTGAGCGAGAAATAAAGCCCAGGATTCCTAAATACCAGTCAGGTGCTCTCCCCACTAAAAGACATTGCCAATTTATTTGAGTGTGGCCTTTACGTGATGCATATATGTTTGTACTGTCCCCCTTCTACAGGAAGCCATTTCACCCTAGATGAATAAAAGGAAAGTGTGCCAGATGTTTGCAGATTCTTTAAGAAAAGGCTCACAAACCAAATATTGTCACAAGTCAGCTCAAGTTATTATGGAAATCATTCCCAAAGGACATAGACACATGTCAGTATGAGGGTTCGATGCATGGGTTAAAATTGTGGAGAATTATTTAGGATTACAGGAATTGCCGTATCAACTTTGGACCAGTAACTCTTCTACCCTGGTACCCTGGCTCTGACTTCAGATACTTCAAAAGAAAGCCAAAACCATCCCCAGCCTTGCCAAGCTCTAAAATGGATAATAATCCAAAATTTCTCTCTAGGTCTAAGCCATGCTCTTTGGAACAGTTTCATTACCCATCCTACCCTGCAAGCTTTACTCCCTCTTACTTTAAAATGGCCTGAAATGAATACACTTATCAGAACAACTTAATTTTTCACAGCGTGACAGAGATGGATGTTTTTAAGCATATTCACTATTGCCCTCTGCTGACTAGAATCCAACATTCCCAGTGAATCATAGTCCATATAGCGCCAACAGGTAGAGCAGACCTACACCCCTGTAACGGCTAGAGCTACATTTAGCTCAGGCAGTGGAGGCTTGCCCATGTGGAGGGGGTGGATCGGTGTACTGTTCCTAGCAGGGCTTTGAATTTCACGTGGCCGTGGAATGTAGCCTGGTGGCAAAATTGTTCTTTGCAAGCTTTCAGGCACAAACACCTTTCTTCAGACATGGGGACAGTCCATTGGTGTTTTGCATCTCCTGGGTGGAATAGAAGCCCAAATGCAAAGTGCAGGTCTGTGAAAATGCAAATGCTTGGCAGTGAGGATCAGGGGGAATGGGAAACAATAGGTGTGAGACAGGTAGGTGGGGTGGGGGAAAGGGAAGAATGTATCCCCCCCCACCTACCTGTCTCACACCTACTGTCTCCCCTTCCTTCTGATCCTCTTTACCACGCATTTGCATTTTTGCCGACCTGCATTTGGGCTTCTATTCCGCCCAGCAGAGCACGCAGAGCACCAACAGACTCTCCCTATGTCTGAAGAAAGGTATTTGTGCCTGAAAGCTTGCAAAGCTTTGGGGGCTGGACTCGATGGTCCTTTCCAGCCCTAATGTCTATGAAATCTATGAAAGAACAATTTTTCCAACTATTTAGTTGGTCCAATAAAAGATATCACATTTACCCAAAGAACCTTGTCTGCCTATGTCCTTTGACCAACACAGCTACAACCAACACCCTGAAACCTGGTGGCAGAGATGTGCAGTAGGTATCCAGGGACCATGACTCCCAGTCATCTGTTCCAAATGCTGCTCAATTCTCCTCTCTCTAAAATTCAAAATCACGGTAAAAGGGCACTATGCCCTTTACCAACTATGTGCACCCTAAACATACCCAAAACATCTTGCCTCATCTTTTGCAAGAACCTGTTAAAGGTAATTCCCTACGCCATTCTCAGGGACGTGCTGGTTCTCATGTAAAACCTGAGGCAGCAGCTTCTCTGAGAACAATTTACTCTGTGGCTGTTCTCAAGTCCCAGCCTGGAGCTAGGACAGGGATCTTTTCCAGGATCGTGCTGTATAAATCCTACCTCTCAATCCAAACCCAGTAAATTACAAGTGTTGATAATCCACCTTTCTAGTCTGCTCAGCATGAAGTCCCCAGCCCACAGTAGCAGGATGCAAATGGGTCCCACTGGGAAGGGATGTTGGGGGTATGGTTAATTGTTATGTGTCCGTCTCTCCCAGCTGGAGAAGAGAATGGCAACAGGAAGCTGAAAGAAAGAGAACTCAGAGAGAAAGCGTTAATACCCATTGTACAGACACCTCTAGGAAGGGAGGAGATAGCGAGACAGACAAAGGGTGGGAAGTGTAGTTTCCTGACTGAAGAACTTTGGCTGACACATTCACGCTGAGTAAGATACAGACTCAATGACCCCGGTCTGCCGTCTATTTATATCTCACCGGCAATGACTCTCTTATCACAAGGCCGTGGTCAGTGTCTGTACAGCAGACAGGGGTCGGAAAACAAGTGAGCAGTGTCACTTTTCACCTCGGGGTACCCAAATTACCCAGAACCCAGCAAATTACCCAGTACCCTTCTCTTCACTCCAATAAAACATGTATGCTCCAAATGAAACCTCCCAAAGATCTCTGCATTTCACACTGTGAGAATCAGGGCAACGGAGTATAAAGTGGAACAGCTGTTTCAAAAGAGACATAGGTCCTGTAACTCCACCTCTTTGAGAGGAGGCTCCCTACTAAATGGGAGGTTGGAGCTTGTAGGAGAGAGGTAGATAACAGATGTATGATCTGTTCTGTTTTGTCTGAGGAGCTACGTGAACAGCAGCACTTCTAAAATGCCTGGCTACATAGATGGATTATGTGTAAGATAATACTAGTCCAACGCAGTCATGTGGGACTGAACTGCTCTGAGTGTGCTAGTAAAAGGAAATGTAAGTGGGGCAGTGAATTCAGCTTTTGTGTCATAATCTAAATAGCACAGATCAGGGTACTTCAGTATAGTGGGACTAGCTCTGGAATTCTAGTAAAACACCCAATTCATACAAATATAGCACAGGGAACTTTAATTTGATCAAGCCTGTTCAGCATAGTACACAGGGTTAGTTCCTTCCTTGGTGATCATAAGCATTGCATGGAGTTGTTGCAGTCTACCCTAGAGGTGCATAACCCTTATCTTAGCCTGACGAAGGGTTTTTGAACCTGAAAGCTTGCTTAATAAATATTCTCCAACTATTTGGGTTGGTCTAATAAAAGATATCAAATTCACCCAAGGAACCTTGTAACCCTTATCTTCTCACTTAAAGTGTCATGGGGTGGGGGGGGGTATGAGGTTAATGCAATGCACTGGAAGTCCTTTGCTGAGAACAAATTTTATTGGTCCTGCAGAACCTGGGAAATATGCTACATATTCCTAAGCGCCATAAACTGGCACTGTAGCCATTAACTATTTCATATATGTAGATCTAGGGCACTCTTCTAACAGTGAGATTATGTGAAGGGGTAGAGAAGCTGATGCTAATGGAGCTGAAAGATTCTGGAGAGAATATATGGTAATTCAATAGCAGAGCCAGTAAGACAGTAGTACTATCACTGGGCATGACTACACGAGACACTACTGAACAACAGCAACGAGTTACTGCGCAGTAGCTCGTTGCTACTGTGCTGTAGCGTTGGGGGCACTAACCGTGACACAAAGCTACTGCACAGTAGTGATGAGCTACTGTGCAGTAGTTCATTGCTACTGCACAGTAGCGGCAGAAAAAAACCCATGCAGGGACAGTACTGCACAGTAATGCTGGTTACTGCACAGTCATTTAGTACTGGGTTATGCAAGTACTAAATGACTGCCTAATAACAATTGCACAGTTCGCTGCTTGCGTAGACACAGCCACTGAGAATGATCTGGGCCAGGAGGGGGATTAGAGTTTCAAGTGTGGTTATTATCTAAGCTCGTCCTCAGCCAAGAACTGGCTTTTTTTTGGCTTAAGCCTGAACTAGTTCTGAATTCCAAATTGACTGAGTCAATCTCAATCATTCAACTCCGCATGGCTCTGCCACTGGGCAAGTCTCCTCCCTCCCAGATCCATCCATCTGGGACTTTGGATACTCCCCAAATCCATGGCAGGCATCCTACATGCAAACCCCAAGCCCAAAGGTGTTGGAGTTCAGATGCCCCTAGTCACATTTGCTCCTAGCCAAAAGGCCAAAGGAGCAAGCCAGGGGGAAAGTGCAAATGTAGTTCCCCGTTACCACAAAATTGTGTAGTGACATTTCCCACATTTGGGAAACTCGCAGGGGTCAGTCAGCCTATCCAGAGTGCAATGGGCAGGCCTCCTCCTGACAGAAGACTTATATACAATGAAGAGAAACCAGAGTATCAGCCAAGAACTAGCCAGTAGCCACCAGTTCTCTGACACACAATAGGAGTCTGAGCTGTTGACTCCTGTATGTGTTGCAAGGCCTGGACCAGTAGCAGTTAACAGAGATTTTTCTTTAGCTCAACTTGCAGGGCCCTGTAGCTTTTGGAACAGGAGGATCTATGTCAGAGCCTTGCTGTTGCCTGCAAGTTCTAGGCAGGCAGGATGTAAAAAATCAGTGAGAACCGTGAAGCTTGCCATAACACAGCTTTGTTACGCTGCCAGTCAGGACAGCCTTGCAGCCTGAAGTCTAAATTTCCTGGCTTTTCTCAGTTTCAGTTCTGACACGGCCCACCCCCTTCTCTTTGTTAATTAAGCAGGCAAGTAAAAAGCCTAATCTTCTTAAATTAAACAACTGCTGTTGGTTAGATTGGTGGAAAAAACGACGCATGCGCACTGGTTGGTTGATTCTGCAAAGAGGTGGAGGTTCCAACTGGCAGCTGCAAAAACATGGAGCTGCTAGGACTATTTCCACCCAGCAAGGAATGACTACAGACTGGGTTTGGTCTGTTCTGCATTTGATGCAATGTTTACTTCATGGATGATGTGATTCCACCAGCACAGCTGGAATCCTAGAAGAAGGACTGAGCTGCTATGTAACACAGAGACAGCGGTAATGCCGTTCATTGTTCCAGCATCCCAGAGCAAATTTAACACTTTGGAGTTTGACTGTGGGGATCAAGTTCTGGCTGCCAGGTACCCTTCAGCCTATATCTCTGTTTAGCTCCAAAATGCTTCTCTTGCATGAAGTTGAGGTTTAAGCTAGAGATGGGTGAACTTGTTCCTGGCTGATGACCGTCTCCTCTCAGCTCCATTTTCACCTCCTAATTCCAGGTGACTCCCCTACTGTATTCTCATCCCACATGCCACAATGGAGCACCTTCTCTCCAACCAAGAGAAGGAGGGTGACAATCAGGTGGAGAGAGAAACAAGTGCAAAGAAATGGGTTGAAAAGAGCAGGGAGAGATGACATCTCTTTAGTCTCGGTAGGTGTCCATCTGTGCCAGGTTGAGGTGCTGAGGGTGTGGGGGTGCAAAGTTCTTCCATCCCTAACATGTAGCACAGGTTTTAATTTAGCTAGGATTGGTGAACATTTGATTGGAGTCTCTCTCAGGTGTAGGAGGAGGAAACACAGGTTAAATTATAAAAAGGAGAAAAGCTAATCAGTTTGGACCAGTGCTGCACACCCAAAGTGATCAGGAGGGGACCATGGCTTCATGCTCCATCATTCCCAGCTCTAATGGGGTGTGCATGCATCTCTTCCCTCCCAGGTCCTGGGTCTGTTGCTGTGGGAGGGGAGAGCACTTTTAGTATTAAGAGAAATGGCTCGTTTGTGTGGCAGCAGCATGACTCAAAAATGCCTTGGAAGCCACAGAAAGGATGGTGACATCATTGGGCAAGTACATCACCACGGTGATCTCGGTGGGCTCATAACAAATCCAGCAACAATAATTTTCAAATGAAGAGAATGCAAATGATCCAGATCATCAATTGTGAACACCAGGGACTGCCAGAGTTGGGGCGGGGAAAGCATGCAGAGATTAGTCAAAGCTGGCTTGCTGTGGTTTAGTTGGCAGCCACCAGCAATGGCTTTAGGTAGGCCACACTGCCCTGCATTACAGATGCTGGGCGTGCAAGCCACCATCTGGCTCAGGTGCTGGTGAGATGGCTTCTGAGCCAGGGGTGCTCATCACAGCCTCAGAGATAGCCGGATAAGAGGCAACACAGCATGAGGCGTTAACCCAGGCAGGAGGAAGCTGGATCGACTGTCCTTGATTTACGTGGATAATGATGAGGAAAGCCCCAGCACAGTTGCAGTGGGAGCTGAATGGAGGCTCCTGTATAACTTCCCATAGTCTCCCATCAAACCTGGAGCTGGGCTTGGTGCCGTGGGCTTGCTACAGGGTTCAGAGTCCTTTTAGAAGTGGGGTCTGCTCTAGGGAACCCATGAAACAGTGGGTGATTTTTATTTCATTGTAGCCAAACAGTGATGTAGTGACAAATCACTGAGAGCGGGGGGTGAAGAGAGATTCCTGAGTCCTCTTGGATCCAGTTTCAATTGGACCCTTAAATCCATTCCCCAGCAGCAAAAAAACAAGTGACAAGTCGACGACCATTGGAAAGCAATGAGCACAAGCCACAACCCCCAGTATCCAGGCCACCTTCACATGTACCTGGGGTCCAGTCATTTCTCCCCCCCTTTCCTCCGGATGCCCACGTGCAGGTCTCCTCAGCCCAAGTAGGCAAGGGCCGTACCAGAGGAGGAAGTCAAGTGCTGGTTGTATGGACTTGTGGGCACCTGAGACCTGAAAGGAGGTAACAGAGACCTTCGGAGTAACAAATGAAGGCCAGGAGGTTCAGATATGGTAAGCAGACTGGACCTGGGCTTTCCCAGGGTAGGAACTTTGATAATTAACAAGGATCACACTCCAAAATGCAATCTGATCATCTCTACAGTAGAGGCATAGCCCTACTAGCTTGGATACTGAACTACAGTCCCCTCTGGACTCCTTCAGTTCCTGTAGCACCTGCTTTTTCTCTACATATCATACAATCCCACTATCACAAGAGTGCTCCAGAGCTTTATATAGGTCACTAGTTAGTAGCTCAGGCAGTAATATGGGGATAAGCAGCAGAGCTTTTGGGTTCTGCAGGATAAATGAACCTTGTTGTTGTGCACAACGATGCCTTCCTTGGCACAGCTCTTTGTCTCAGGCTTGATGCTTAGTGCTGTGCATCACCTCCTGCCATGAACAGCCTCACGGTAATCTTTCCATCTTGACTGGACATACAGCTTCCTCCTTAAGGGCCTTGTCTCTCAGCTAGTCCCTCTTTGAACAAGTTCTGACTTCAGCATCTGCTCGACACAAAGCTGCGTCGTGCTGTGTCCCTACTTTCCCAGTTACTGAGATTCTTTTAGTGGCCATTAGCCCCTTAGCTTGACTTCTCTTTCTGGCCCCAGTCATCTGACAGTCTTTTTCCTAATTCTTTCCATGCTTGTGGAGAGTTAAGAGTGTATCAGAAAGCAGTGGCTTGCTCCAATTAAAGAACACAGGTGCCCTCGGTTTTACCCGTTTATGCAAGTCCCCATTCGGAGTAAACACATCTGAGTTGCCGTCAGACTTCCCAGACCCCTTTGCGTTGAACTGTCCAACTGGTATTGAGGTCAACGAGGGAGCGAGGTATTAGCAGGTGTTCATTACTCTGGGTTTCCAGAGAAAGCTTGGGAAGACTGATGCCCAAGCCATGGGGAAAGGGATGAACCAGAGCCAACTGTCTGGCTGGAAACTTTGTGCAATGGACACCTGGAGGGAGGCTGCTGCCACTTTTCCATCACATCCTCTGTGTCACTTTCCTTAACCCTCTGCGTCCCGCCTTCGGACTGTCCTCTGCTCTCAGCGGGTGGCAGGCGTCCAGTGGCAGCAGCTTCTCAGGAGTTAAAGCACCCAGCTCGGTGGTTCCTTCAGGCACCGAGCTCTTTGGTAAAGGCACCAACTTCCACATGGTCTTTTCACTGCTGTCAGGCAGGAAAACAATTACAAGGAAAGAGAATGCCAAGTCTGATTTTCAAAGGTCCTGAGCTCCTGCAGCTTCCCTTTGACTTCACTTGCAGATATTGGGTGTGCTCAGCACCGCTGAAATTAGATCAGTACCCAACCAGCACCCTGCCAGGGCCAGACATGACTTGCAAATGGAGCTCTTCACACGCCCTGCCCTGGCACTTAAGGTAGAGGGTGTCTCCCTCAGCAGCTGTATGTGGGTGTAGGATTGGGGGCCAAGTGGAAGAGCATGGTATTTTTGAGCTCACTGTTCAACTAAAGGAGATGCTGCCAAATACCCCAAACAAAATACCTAGGATTTGGTTTTCTTTTTTTCTTTAAATCAAGTTTGCTCCCATATTGAAATTAATATTTCAAAAGTTGCCATTAGAAGATGGTTGGTTCTTGCTGGAAGCTCTTTGCCTTTGCAGTTATCTTGCAGAAGCGGACTGGCCAAGTTTGCCAACGACACCAAACTGGGGTAAAGCATCCACACCTCAAGACAGGAGAGTGATCCAGGTTGATCTTGACAGGCTCATGAAATGGGCGGACGAGATCCTGATGGTGTTCAACACCGAAAAATGCAAGGTTCTCCACCTTGGGAGGAAAAACCTGCAGCATCCTTATAGGCTCAGCAGTGCTACGCTGGCTATAGTCCCTTTCACTACAGATGAAAGGGACTTGGGGGTCATGATTGACCACGAGATGAACATGAGCCTTCAATGTGATGCTGCGGCTACTAAAGCGACCAAAACGCTGGCTTGCATCCATAGATGCTTCTCAAGCAAATCCCAGGACGTCATTCTCCCCTTGTACTCAGCCTTGGTGAGGCCACAGCTGGAGTACTGCGTCCAGTTTTGGGCTCCTCAATTCAAAAAGGATGTGGAGAAGCTTGAGAGTCCAGAGAAGAGCCACGCGCATGATCAGAGGTCAGGAAAACAGACCTTATGATGAGAGGCTGAGAGACATGGGGCTCTTCAGCCTGGAAAAGTGCAGTCTCGGGGTGATGTGGTGGCCACCTATAAGTTTATCGGGGTGCTCACCAGGATCTGGGAGAACGTCTGTTCACCAGAGCGTCCCAAGGGATGACAAGATCGAACGGTCACAAACTTCTCCACGACCGATTTAGTCTGGACATAAGGAAGAACTTCTTTACTGTCCGAGCCCCCAAGGTCTGGAATAGACTGCCGCCGGTTCAAGCACCCACTTTGGATACCTTCAAGAGACATTTGGATGTTTATCTTGCTGGGATCCTATGATCCCAGCTGACTTCCTGCCCCTGGGGCAGGGGGCTGGACTCGATGATCCTCCGGGGTCCCTTCCAGCCCGAATGTCTATGAAATCTATGAAATCTTCCCTCAGGAGACCCAAATTCTGTTCCCTGCTGTACCAGAGACTTCCAGTGTGACCTTGAGCAAGCTACTATGTCTCTCTGTGCCTCAGTTTCCCGTCTTTAGATGGGATGACATTACAGTGCCCCTCTGCTCAGGAAAGGTCTGAGGGTCAATGTGCTAACATCTGTAATGTGGTCATGTAGATAGTTGAGTTCGATTTAAACGCTTCTGACAATGTTGAAAACTGACACTGTACAGGACTGGGCTGCACGATTGGCAGGGAACCTGGAAGTAAAACCAGCAGCAGAGGGTAAAGGCAGTCAGTCTGCTTTCATCATTTGGACTAAGTAAAGGGCCAACACTAAGCTCTTTGCCTGGGGCTTTTATGAGGCCCCCTGTCATTGTGCTATCTCAGCACCTTCCACTGCAGACAGATCTTGACCTAGATGTGTTGTTCAGATTTCCCTTCCCATACGAGCTTGAAAGCTTTCCCTTTAACCCAGTCTCTAGGAAACCATCAATCTAGTACTGTGACTAGGGCAGGGGACTGGGCTGAGGGAGGGAAAGACCCTCCCCCTCCTGTACAAGCCCCCTAATGCCCACAGTAATACAGCAGGCTGAGTAGGGCAGAGGGCTGCTGCTCAAGTCCTGCCCCTGAGATGGGTAGATAATGCAGCAGTTGTGTTTTGAAGGTTTCCGCGATACAGGGACACTGGGAGAGCGAACAGAATTCCAGAGATTTTTCACGTGCAAACGGATATTTCCTTTGAGAGCCTCTAGACTAAATAATACTGCTTGTGTCTAATTGGCAGTGTCCTCTCAGTCCAACACACACCAAGAAAGCCCTGCAGCTGCTTGTGAAAGGTAGGAAGGTTGGGGGAGCAGGACTTGGAAGACCTTTGGGGAAGGTTTCTCTCGCCTTCCTTACAACTCCTTCCTCCTCTTACATGCTCCCCTTGTTGTATCTTGCCCGGCAGGGTATCCTGGTCAGGGCAAAAGTCTATGGCCTGTGTTATGCAGGAGGAGAGACCCTTGCGGGGGGTCACCCTGCGGCATGCATGCCTTAAGTGGCACTAGCAGCTTCCACATGTGTCATGCAGCGGTTTGAGGAGGGGACAGGCAGCACAGTGGTAGATAGGGGAGGAAGTAGAAAGCAGAGAATCAGATCAGACAGGGAGCAGAAAGCAGAGGGGCAGACCCAGCAGAAGAAGAGGATTGGAGTGGCACTTGGGGAAGAGTACAGAGCTAATTTGTGGGCTAATTGCCAGAAAGGTTGGGCCCCACAGGACTAGATGCACTCAAACTTTCTGGGTTTTGGTCTATGAACCTTATAACTATGGATGTACTGTAACCAAACTGTGGCTGTCTAGCACACTGTGCTGCATACTGCAGCACAGGGGTTTTACAGCAACAGAATCTGCATCCTTCTACCCAGCTGGAGACTGGTGCAGAGGACCCACCTGAGCAGAAAGACTGCCTCTGGCTTTCTGCCCACATTGGGCCAGCAATGTAAATGGTTAATTCTAATTCTGACCAATGGAGAGTAGTGGTACACATGCACAAGGCTCATTATGTATGCCCACTGGGGACACAAACACTCGGAACTGGTTCACTCACAAAGCACACACAGATAAAGTAGGATATGGAGCATTAGACTAGAGAGAAATAAACATGATATATATTTCAAATTGCATACCAACCCATCAATTCCCACATCTACTTTGCATTTATTGTTACATTTGTTTTAAGTATCTGTACTTCAATAGTGTCAGTGGGTAAAAATTCCTTCTTCTTTTTTTCTATCCGTGTCTTCAACTTGCAGACATGTTGAGAGGAAGGTCTCTGTTTAGTAGAGCATATTTATCCTGCCCCTCATGCCTGTATATACCTTTATAGACTGACTGGACCCAACAGGAGCCCTGACCTCTAGGCATGGGCAACTAGTCTAGTGTAATTCACTTAAATTAAGCCATTCCATATGACCTGGCCTTTCTGAACTGAAGATAAAGTAAACTCTAAAGCTTTGAACAAAGCTCTGAACACAACTGAAGCCTCAGTCTGCAGACTCCCAGGGTTATGCTCTGCTAAGTTCTCACATGCCAAACTGCTTTAAGCCCTATCAGTATACAAATGGGATATATCTAAAGATAACACACATGCTCCGAGAAACACTAATGGAATTTTGCTTGGAGGTACTCTTTTCTGTTGTTTTTCATGAAACAATATCCCAGCACAACCCCAGACCCAGATACATGATGTGCAAGTCTTGTTCTTTGTATGGATGCTGTGAATCTGGCCTTCTACATTTCCTGTTCCTAGTTAGCACACAGGCTACGCATGCACTTGGGTAAATTTGTGACAAATTTGTGACTCCATCAACACTAGAACTGGTTGCTGATATAGCTTGTCAAACCAGCAATACCAGCCAGCCCTCCTAGGGGAGACATGGCTTATACCAGTGCTTTTATCAGTATAGCTTTTCTTGCTTCCCTGAGCAAAATAATCTGTACCAGCTAAGGTACTTTTTAGGCCATTATAACTGTTTCCATTCCTGGGGGTTTTCTGGTGTATAGAAAGTTACTCCCTTAAGCAGCATTACTGTTTCAGCAAAAATTTCCTTTGTAGATCAACTCCGTCATGATCTTCTGCGCTGCACTTGGTTGGCAGTGAACACACCCAAAGAGGCTGTTGTTCGCCAGTGGGTGGGGAGGAGAACCTAATGCCTCTTTGTTCTTCCTTCCAGCTTGATCTCACAGCATTCACCCCTGGAGCTTGCACTGCCAATCCAAGCCCATGCTTGGCTCAGCTCTGGTCGGGCTCGTGAAGGTGAGCCTGTGATGTTCTGGGCCTCTTGCAGTCAATGGTGCATTGAAGCACATCAGGAAAGGATAAGGTAAGGTATTTCCTCTGGGCTGGGTGCCCAGTAACTTTGGAGGGGAGAGGAAGTGGGTTTCCAAGGCCCCTTCAGAAAGCACTGCCCACTCCTGTCTAGCAAGGCAGAAAGAAAGAGCTCTCTAGCCAAGTTGTCTCTGGACATCTTGATGCAGCACTCTAAGGCTTCCCCTTTGTTTTTGCTGGTAGCTGTAATTCCTCCTGCCATGAAATGGGCACCCAATGCCAAGTTTAGACACAGTCTAGACGCAACCTGTATATTTATAACCCTGGCACATAAGGTGGCAGCTGGTGGGGTATAAACAGCATTGAAACATATTGAGAGGCAAAGCTATTTATACCACCAGGATGATGAATTTAGACTTACAACTAAAAAGACAGAGGCTGCAATTCACAGCATAGAAAATCCTCTGCAGATGTCAAGGCGTCACCCCTTCACATGAGGACATGAGGGCAGGAGATGACATGAATTAAACTCACTGTTAATCCTGCAGCTGAACCAGACCTGGGGCCAGGTTCACCCCTGCAGCAAGTCCATTGATTACCCTCATGTCTCACCAGGGATCAATTTGGCCCACCAACACAAAGAGTGACTACCAGCTGAATCAGGCTTAGCACAACCCCTATGGGCTCAGCCAGAAACAGGCTCTTGAGTAATTCATTTGGGAGATCTTTTGCCAGCAAATTAGGCAGTTCTTGGTTCAAGTTGCAGCAGTAATAAAGTACAAACAGTAAGTAACAGCCATGAGGTTACTCTCCAAAGGCTTAGTGTCACTCCAGTCAGTAGGCATATTCACCTCTGTTACAAGGCTAAGATTTGACAAGTACATGGCAGCCTTGTGCATGTAGGATGTCATTTGAATGTACACTGCCATTTGCACCTTGAGTCCTGGAAGACGACTCTTCAGTGTGCAAACTGCTCGTGGTAAGATGGAACAGAACATGCTGGGACTTCTAGCCTTGGTGGAGCCAAACCCTGCAGCTTGTTTCAGGTTATGCCACTTATGTGCATTTTAGTGATGGGCAACATTTGGGTGCTGGGGCCCTGTGTAAACTATGTTACTTCAAGGTCTAGTCTGGGAAAGAAAGGGAGGACTCTTAGACTGCACTGAACAATGGTAACTGCACTGAACTGGGTCAGGTTTTGGCTGAACAATGTGAGTGTTCTTGTTGGAGACTGTATTCAATCTGAGGACCACAGTTCACGTACAAACATGCACCCAGTTTCACACTCCTGCTTTTACTGAAAGGAAGGTTTTATCCCCATTCTACAGCTGGGAATATTGGGATGGACAAATCACTGACAGAACCCAGATATCGCAGGCCTTACCAGTCTGATCATTTTTCTTACGTGTGGGAAGAATAGCGGGGAGCAACAACATTATGAATTGGACAAAGTTGTTCCATGTCATACAGTTGTACTTGAATGGGGAGAAAGCAGAGTCTGGTGGAAAGAGCAGAAAACAGAGCCACTTGTGCTGTTTCCTTGAGTGAATCACAACCTCTGTATGCCTCAGTTTCCACATCTGTACATTGAAGATAATACTGACACAGTGGGCGCATCTATACAAGATGCTACAGTGCAGATGCAACAAGCTGCTGTGCCATAGCTCATTGTTATGGTGCTGTAGCCTCTCCAGACACAAACTGTGACAGCGATGCTACTGCACAGTACCAACAAGTTACAGTGCAGTAGCTCGTTGTTACTGGACAGTAGCATCTAAAAGTAACTGTGCAGTGATAGGACTGTGCAGTAATGCTGGTTACTGCACAGTCATTTAGTACTTGGTGAAGCAGGTACTAAATGACTGCGCAGTAACAACCGCACTGTCGGACGCTCATGTAGACATGGGCAGTGTGGCCAAATGTCTATCAGTTACTTTGAGATCCTTGGGTGAAGTGAGACAGGCATGCACTCGATTCTTCGATTACATGAGTTTGGGCTCTCAGCCACCAGTCCAACTGCTCGTCTTTCCCTGCGTCCTTAGAACAGACTCACAACACCCCTTCATTTCTAGTTTGTCTTTGTTGCAAGAATATGTTCGGTTTTTTTAACCTTTGAAAGCCCTCTGGTCAGACACAGTGTCTCTCTGCTATTTTTATCATAGTCTGGATCTGTCTTCTTAAACAGCTGCCCAAGCTCCAGCTCTTTCAGAAGTGCAAGAAATGGTGGAGGGCAGGGCAGGGGGGAATGTCAAGAGAGAGCCGTTCCTTGCTGAGGATCCTCCAAAGCTAACAGCGTGTAGAAAGTTTTTGTCAGGCCCTTCTTGGATTCAGCCCTGCAGGGGAAGGAGTGTCACAACAAGAACTGGACATGACCACACTGCTCTCTCCTTTTTTCAACTAACCACAAAAGGTTTTAGATTACTGCCTCTAACTGGGAGGAACCGGTTCTGCTGGTGATGATGAGGGAAAAAGGTGAGGTTGGACTCAGGTGGCAGTACATATCCGGCTGTGTCCTTTACATGACTTGCATGTCATGAAACACCCCTTCCCTTCATCCAACAGAACACTTTTACAGGCATAATTAGCTTTAATAATAGCCTCTGCTTTTCCTCTGAGAATGCAAAGTACTGTACAAACATTTGTTGATTCCCACAACCCTTTGCCTCGTGCTCTGTGGTGTCGCAGACATCCTCCTTTATAGCTGGTCACCTAAGGCACAGAGAGGCAAAATGCCCAGTCTACAGGTCACACGGTGAGTTGGTGGAAGGCTTGAGAGGAGTTAGAGGTTCCACACCAGCGATATCATGCTTTTACTATGTAGAGACTGACACCCCTAGGCAGCTGTACACTGTGGTCCTCTGTTGGGTGCCCTGCTCCCATTCTGGATACAAATGAATCTGATGCTTCCAGATGCAGTCTACCCTGATGGGGGGGAGCAGAAATTTGGCAGGGTGGATCCAGGAGAAATCTGCACTGCTGTGTTTGACTGTAATCAGCTTTTTATGAGCTATCTGTGTGCAATGATCAGTGACCAGAAGGTGTGTGTGTGTGGTGGGGGTGTATATATGAGCAGTCTGCAGACTGAAGAGTCGTCTTCCAGTCCTCAAGGTGCAAATGCCAACGTACATTTAGATGGCATCCAACTTGCACATGGCGGCCATGAACTTGTCAGATCTTAGCCTTGTAAAAGAGGTGAATATGCCTGTTGACTAGAGTGGCACTAAGCCTTTGGAGAGCAACCTCGTGGCTGTCACTTACTGTTTGTACTTTATCACTGCTGCAACTTGAACCAAGTACTGCCTGATTTCCTGGCAAAAGATAGCAGAGAGACACTGTGTCTGACCAGAGGGCTTTAAAAGGTTAAAAAAACCCAACAATTCTTGCAACAAAGACAAACTAGAAATGAAGGGGTGTTGTGAGTCTGTTCTAAGGACGCAGGGAAAGACGAGCAGTTGGACTGGTGGCTGAGAGCCCAAACTCATGTAATCGAAGAATCGAGTGCATGCCTGTCTCACTTCACCCAAGGATCTCAAAGTAACTGATAGACATTTGGCCACACTGCCCACGTCTACATGAGCGTCCGACAGTGCGGTTGTTACTGCGCAGTCATTTAGTACCTGCTTCACCAAGTACTAAATGACTGTGCAGTAACCAGCATTACTGCACAGTCCTATCACCGCACAATTACTTTTAGATGCTACTGTCCAGTAACAACGAGCTACTGCACTGTAACTTGTTGGTACTGTGCAGTAGCATTGCTGTCACAGTTTGTGTCTGGAGAGGCTACAGCACCATAACAATGAGCTATGGCACAGTAGCTTGTTGCATCTGCACTGTAGCATCTTGTATAGATGCGCCCACTGTGTCAGTATTATCTTCAATGTACAGATGTGGAAACTGAGGCATACAGAGGTTGTGATTCACTCAAGGAAACAGCACAAGTGGCTCCGTTTTCTGCTCTTTCCACCAGACTCTGCTTTCTCCCCATTCAAGTACAACTGTATGACATGGAACAACTTTGTCCAATTCATAATGTTGCTGCTCCCCGCTATTCTTCCCACACGTAAGAAAAATGATCAGACTGGTAAGGCCCGCGATATCTGGGTTCTGTCAGTGATTTGTCCATCCCAATATTCCCAGCTGTAGAATGGGGATAAAACCTTCCTTTCAGTAAAAGCAGGAGTGTGAAACTGGGTGCATGTTTGTACGTGAACTGTGGTCCTCAGATTGAATACAGTCTCCAACAAGAACACTCACATTGTTCAGCCAAAACCTGACCCAGTTCAGTGCAGTTACCATTGTTCAGTGCAGTCTAAGAGTCCTCCCTTTCTTTCCCAGACTAGACCTTGAAGTCTCATAGTTTACACAGGGCCCCAGCACCCAAATGTTGCCCATCACTAAAATGCACATAAGTGGCATAACCTGAAACAAGCTGCAGGGTTTGGCTCCACCAAGGCTAGAAGTCCCAGCATGTTCTGTTCCATCTTACCACGAGCAGTTTGCACACTGAAGAGTCGTCTTCCAGGACTCAAGGTGCAAATGGCAGTGTACATTCAAATGACATCCTACATGCACAAGGCTGCCATGTACTTGTCAAATCTTAGCCTTGTAACAGAGGTGAATATGCCTACTGACTGGAGTGACACTAAGCCTTTGGAGAGTAACCTCATGGCTGTTACTTACTGTTTGTACTTTATCAATGCTGACATTTGAACCAAGAACTGCCTAATTTGCTGGCAAAAGATCTCCCAAATGAATTACTCAAGAGGCTGTTTCTGGCTGAGCCCATAGGGGTTGTGCTAAGCCTGATTCAGCTGGTAGTCACTCTTTGTGTTGGTGGGCCAAATTGATCCCTGGTGAGACATGAGGGTAATCAATGGACTTGCTGCAGGGGTGAACCTGGCCCCAGGTCTGGTTCAGCTGCAGGATTAACAGTGAGTTTAATTCATGTCATCTCCTGCCCTCATGTCCTCATGTGAAGGGGTGATGCCTTGACATCTGCAGAGGATTTTCTATGCTGTGAATTGCAGCCTCTGTCTTTTTAGTTGTAAGTCTAAATTCATCATCCTGGTGGTATGTATATATAAAGACTTATATTTTTACAAAAAATAAAAATCTATGTGCAAGGCAAGCATGTATCAATCATGAAAGGGTCCACCACTGATTTTTTAGTCCCACATTGCACACAGCTGGGCCATTGCACAAGAAGCAGTTAAGGGAAACTGGCCTCAAATGGGTCAAGTTGCTTACTCAAACAAACCCAGGACTGGGAAGAAAAAGAGAAGTGAAAATGGTGAGAGATTAACTGAACCCAAATAGGAAAGCCCAACTGCAGAGGGACTCTACTGCTGACCGGGGACACCGAAAGGCCACACTTAGTGGGCCAGCAGAGTTTGTTCCTCAACCAACAAGAGCCTCCACCCTGCACCAGGGGAGAATAATAATATATAAATTACTCAAGGTAGTTGGTTCCCCATTTAATGCTGCATGTTTCTTTCCTGCTCTCAGGCCAAGAGCCTTCTGCAAGAACTTTGGCCTGCTCGCTTTGCTTGTAGGCGCTGAGTTTGGAAGTGCTGGCCCTGTCTTCACACCTCTTTCTGCACACGGGGCTCACTGCCCTAACACCTCGGCTGACATGCTCCGGACAGAGGGACTGACCCCCAGAGTACTGGTGCATTCAGACTTTCCTCTGTGCTCCTAGCATTTGGCCTCCATGTAATACTAACGGAGGAGTGTGGTGCCCTCTAGTGCACGAAGCACAGTGTCGCAGTTGGTAAGCATCATGACAAAGGCTATTGTTCCTCCTGGCTTTTTTGCCCCCCTGCAACTGCATTCTTTTAACATGGCAGAGCTGATTTCTGAGGCACAAGTGGGGGGAGCTACCTTGATGAGATCTCAGCTGCAAGTGGTGAAAGCCTGAGATCAGCTGTTTACGCAACATTTTAGTACTAGGCACCAGGGCCTTCCAGTTTGAGACCTGACTCACCATTTGCATAACAAACCGTTTGCACTTGCATAAACTCTGGAGGGATTTTGCCTGGAGGTTCTAGCTTTGGTGCTTCTCAGAAATACTTGGAGACTTGAAGGAGGGGGGGAGGTGTCTCTCTGTCTGGCTAAGACAGGGCTTTGACCCCCTCTGCAGAGGCACACATTTATGTGCTAACACCCCTAAAGCACGCATTGAACTTTGTGCAGTTAGAAGTCATCTAGTAGCCTCCAGAGTGAACAGCCCATTGCTAAGGATTCACTGTGCGCTGAGAAACCCAGTGCAGGCTATACAGAACTTCCCATTTGATGAAGCAGAGGAGGGTTTGGGGCCTTGCAGTTCGAGGCTGACACTGGGAAATGGGAGTTCTGGGTTTTATTCTGGATTCTACCACAGTTTTTCTTGGGCCAGTTAGCAACTGCCCCAGTTTCTCTCTCTGTAAAATGGGAAAGATACTTGCCCCAGAGAGGCACTGTAAGTACTGGTTGATGCCAAGTGCTTGGAAATCATGGGATGGTGAATGCAGTAACAGTGCAAATGAGTGTCATTACTACACATTACTTGGCATCCTGTAGTAGTCTGCTCTTATCTCCCTCTTCCCCCTTCCCAGCAGGAGGTGCACCTACTTTCGCAGCTGCTGCCTGCACTCTTTCCCCTCTGGAGAAGGAGGTACTGGTACTTTTGACCATCAGAAGAGGCCCTTTTCTACTGGCTGCTCCAGACTTACTCCTTGCCCTCTTTAATCTGGTTGCTGTCCCCACTTTATTCTGTTGCTGCATTGGTGTCACTTCCTCCCTTGTCCTTCCTTCATCCTCTGAGGCCCAAGAAAGGACATTTGTCAGCAGGGTGTAGTAATCTGAGATGAGACTGTCTCCTCTCAAGAAGCTCTGCCTGTCCTGCTGCAGCCAGGCTATCAATATATACTGGAAAGTGGAAACAAGCCTGCTCTTGAGCTATAACTCTTCAGCACACCAGGAGGTTCCCAAGGTTGCTGCCAGGATCCAGTGCCACAGATGTCTCCTGCTGAGTAACTCTAGAATTGCTTTAGGGAGTAGAGATGGTCATCTGGCTACCATCAAAAGGAAATAATGTGACTGGGTCTTGGCTGAAATTAAGACCCAGCTAGACAAAGCCTTGGCTGGGACGATACAGATGGGGATGGTCCTGCTTTGAGCATGGGGGCTGGAGTAGATGACCTCCTGAGCTCCCTTCCAACCCTATTTTCTATGACTATGAAATAAGAGCAAAAACCTTCCTGCCAGGATGCTCAGAGGAAGAGGTACAGGTTATTTTCTAGTCTTAACCTTTGAGTTTTAGACAGTCTGGTTTCTAATTTGTTGCTGAAATGCAAGGATTCCCAAGGTCTTGATTTATCATTCCTGTTCCTTTCCAGGGGAAGAGAAGACTAGAACCTATCCAAGGTTTCTCTCCTTGCATGGAGAATTGCAGGAGGTGTTGGAGCATTGCTCTTCCAAAATGCTGCTGATGCCCCAGACCCTGCTGCCTCCTCTGGCAATCAGAGATTGGCATTTAGAAACAAAAGAAAATCCAAACTGCGCTTGACTGTATAGAGAGAATAGTCAGGAACTAGCCTCTCAGGTACTGCTCAAAGTAGCTCCCATTCACGGCGCTAAGCATTCCTTCATAACAAGGTTTCCAGCTGGGGGACAGTAAATGAAAATGGATATTAGTTCAAAAAAATACTTTGGAGCCACACCATCATTACACGTTGTTCAAAGCCATTGAAGAATTCCCAGGGTTTGCTCTGCCAGGGACTGAGTGAACGCTGCAGGCAGGGATTGAGTTCCAAGTTGTGATTACTTTTTTAGGTGGAGACTTGAGTTTAATGAATCCAGCACAAAAGGCCCCATCCTCCATTCTGTCTGTACACTTAACATGCCTACTTAAGGGAGCCTGGGATGCCCAAGGAATGCAAGATCTGGCCCTGCCTAGGCATGATCACGAATTCACAAGCATTGCCAAACCTTAAAGATGCAGACCTGAATTCTGGCTGATGCAGCATATAGCCAGCCAGAAAACCATAGGCAGCAGCAGGATGTGACTGGCTCTTGGCTGAGATTATTGGGCCACTCTGTAACCTCAGCGGCACACTACTATGAGCGTTCCCTGGGCTGGTGCCAAAGAACAGCATTCTGGGACTGATTGCTCACTCAGCAGCCCTGCTGCCATGCCTATTACACCCAGTTGGGATGAGGGAGCCTGGAGGAAGTGTGGGGTGGAGGTAGATCATAGCCAGCAATTCACCTGCATGGAATTATGCTCTCACATGTAGCACAGTCTTCCTTTTTCAGTTGCCAGCCAGAATCCAGGTCCTAGCACAGGTCTTTTTAACAAACTGCTCCTCTATAGTGGCTTGCACACCATGATGGTAGGTGCAGAACCTAGGTGGATAGATGGCTGTGTTTTCCCAGTTCTTTGATCACTGGGGTGACCAAGAGCTGTACAGCACTGAGCACACCAGTACTCCCAGTCTCCCTTCCCAGCAGTGCCCAATTTCTTGTTTGTTTTCAGTTTCCCTCTTGCTGGTGCTAGCCTCTCACCCAGGACCCTGGAGCTGTAGGAGAGTAAGCCCTGTTCTGTCCCCTGATGGCATCTCTCTGTTATCAGCAGTGATGTACACACAGGATGCTGACGGGCTTGTTGCCTGATAGCAGGTTGAGTGTGCAGCACTGGAAGATCTTTGTTTTGACTTGCAAGCACAGCACATTCGATAGGGAGCCTGTTGCAAGGACACCAGGCCTGACGCCATCCTCTTTACGCAGACGAGGCTTCTGTTGCTTTCAGTGGGTGACCTGCCTACGTTAGGAGTACAGCATTGTCACAGTCCCTGCCCTGCCTCCTTTACCTCTCACATGGGCTGAGGGGTTGCATGTGTTAAGATTGTGCTGGTTAGGGATATGAGTTGCGGGGCTTGTTGTTTGGGGGCTGTATGCCTGACCGTATGTACAAAGTGGGCATGTACATGTGAAAGGTATGCAAGTCAAGGAGGGGTGAGCAGTCAGGAGATGGCTTGTGCTCATTGTATAAGGGTTTACATATTAGTGCTGTAGATTCGTGCCTGCCTGGCCATGCCTAGCAGGGTATGTTGCAAGGTTGCATGACTTGGGAGGTCATACCTTTCCCAAGAGCGTGCATTGGGGGTTGTGTGGGGATGTGCTGGGGTGGACGTTACAGCCCCTGGGGGGATCGCACCTCTTAGAGGGGTATGTCTTGGGGGGTGCACAAGTGTGTTGGAGTCACAGCCTCTAGCAGAGGGGGAGGAGGAGCATTGGGGTTGCGTGTGTGTCACACATGTTCCAAGCCTGCGTGCTTGGGGCTGCATGGTGCACATTAAGGGGCTCACACCTGCAGCAGGAGGCATGCACACGTGTGTGCTGGGCCCTGCTGCACACTGAGTGAAGGGCCTGCCTAGGAATCTGCCCAGGGATAGTTCCCATCCAGGGGCTCTGGCATTCTGGGATGTCCTGGGGAGGCTGCAGAGCTCATTTCCTCAGCGCTTGGCACAGTGTCTGCTTCCCAGCTCCCCAGCAGCCATGTGAAGCTGCAGGGAGGCCATGAGGTGAGGCATGTTTGAGCCGTTGCCTGGGTGATGGCTAAACATTTACTTCAAATAATAATTGTAAAATAACTTAGCGTCGGGGCAGCGGGGCGGGGGAAGGGGGCTGCCACTGCCCATTGTTCCAGGGAGCCCCATAAAATCCTCAGCGAAAAGCTACTTATGTGAGCCAAGTTGGCTGAGACTCAACCCAGACTTGGAGCCCGAAGCTGCTGGGCCTTCTCCTGGAAAGACAGGTGAAGAGCAAAGAATGATTCCTCGGGTCCAGACATGGGCCCCATAGTGCCCTGGCTCTTGTGGGAACACAGGCCTGCAAGGGACCTCCTAGGCACAGCCTGGTCCCCTGCTATTGTGTCATGGAGCCCTTGTAACCAGGCTCTGGGGGCCACCACGGCAGCACACTTCTGGGGAGAGCTTTGCACCAGGGCTGCTTCTTGCCCCATCCTGCGTGCAGCATGTCCTTCTGCCACGCGTCTACCAGGCAGCCAGCCCCTCTGCCTGGGCTCTGGCCCATTGCAGCATCCCAGGGCGTCTGCTAGTTACTTTGTGTTGCTTTCCCCTTGAAACGAACAGCAGAAGACACTGCAGGTGCCCTCCGGCTCTACCAGCGTCTCAGAGATCAGGCACAGAGGCAGCGTATGTGTGACTGGGGGCCAGAACCCAGCCTGGCTATGGCACATCTAGCTCACGAGGCACTTGGCGGGGAAGGTCTGGATGCAAAGGGAAGCAGCGGGCCTCCGCAGCGTACACATCTCTGGTCCTGTATGCACTGGACAAGCCCGTAAGACCTTGCATGCAGGAAGGCTGCCTGGGGAGAAAGCGGCCGACTCTCTTGTCCTCTGTGGGTGTCCTTCAGGAGACAGGGCTTCAAGATATATTGCAGCTCTAACTTCCATGATATATGCATGTGGTTGTTAGTAACAGCTGCTGCATCACCCATTTGGCCAGGTGTATCACAGCTCCGAATGACCCCTTCTCCTCCATGATTAGGAGGCAGACTGCCACCTGGACCATTATTATCTAGGACTTGGGGAACCGTCCCAGAAGGCAAACAGCAGCCTATAGGATTCAACCCGCTCTGGGTCACTGATTACTGTAGGTCTCAAAACAGGACTGGGGCAGGGCTGGCCTTTTTTATCTTATGTGTTTACAGCACCAAGCAAAATGAGGTCCAGGCCCTGGCGAGGAACTTGGAGTTGTTAGAGCAACATGAGAAGAACTAAGGACTCTGACATGGGTAGCATCACCAGATAGTCTGCTCCTGGTGGACTACGACCCACATGGCTCTATTGTAGGGATGTACATTGC
The DNA here is from genome assembly GCF_030867095.1 of Alligator mississippiensis. Classification (NCBI taxonomy): domain Eukaryota; kingdom Metazoa; phylum Chordata; order Crocodylia; family Alligatoridae; genus Alligator; species Alligator mississippiensis. Next base: position 10,687,956 of record NC_081836.1, read on the forward strand.
CGTTTCAGACCTAGATTTGAGGATGGTGGGGCTTTTAGCTGTCTCTTGGTGAACTGAAAAAAGCAGGTCCCTCCTGGACCAGTCAGCTATATAATAGATGGTCAATAATCATCTGTCCTGCTCTGCCTCCATAGTAAGGCCAGCCTTAGGGCAGGCCAATGCGATGGTAACCTGCCTCCAAACAGATGTTGCAATGTTAGATAGACATGGGAGGGACAGGGTTGTATTTGACATGCAACATGAGGTCATCTTTCTTCATTCCCCTTTGGGTGGGATATATCAGCAAGCTGCCGTTTGCCCTGAATGTAGTGATTAATGTCTCTTAAAAAATCCACACATGCTGCTGCCTTTTCCCAGTTAACTCATTGTCTACCCATTTTCCTCCCTACTTCTTACTGGGGTCAGAGATGGGCCAGCCTTAGGACTGGAATAAACAAGACAAGTCTGACCTCCCCAATTAAAGGAGCCCTGTAATCAGCCCTCCTCCTCCTGCACTCCATTCCTGAGCTCGAGTTTTGTTGGTATTCAGATTGAATCTGATGTCAGGAACTAAATGCTCCTCTGTTATGCCAAGACAACATCACTGAATCCAAGGAGGTTGGGCTGATATAACAGCGAGAAGAATTTGGTCATCAGGAGATGTGATACCCCTGAAGTGCCCCAGCATAGGGCAGTTCCAACAAGCCGTGCCTTATGACTAATTGGAAAGAGGAGGGGAAGACAGTGGGAGAAGTGGCTAAATAACCAGAATCCGTTTCAGTGGCTTCCCTTATTTTTTCTAAGAACCCACCTCTGGCATGTGGAAGTTTATATCACGTGCTGACCTGGTATTTTTCATGTTGCAATGGAATGATGCCTCATGGGCTCTGCACATCCTGTAAGCCCATAGCAGCATGTGCAGTATGGGGAATTCCCACCCAAATCAGAGCTGTGCCATCTGAATTAGGCCAGGCTGTACCCAGAGACTAGAAAATCCCTGTTGACTCTTAGGCTAGGGACAGATATTACACAAAAACCAGCATCAGCATTCAGAAACCTGCTGAAGTCTGTAACACTACAGAAATTCAGTGCATGTAAACCCCTTCAAAATGGCCCAAACCAATTTAAGATAAACCTGGATGGACGTAGCATCAAACTTAACTGATTTAGGTTAAATTGGTTTAGTGAACTTCTGTCCTATATCCCCTCCAGATTCAAGTTAATTCACAGTCCCTCAGCATCCCAGGATGCTTTGCAAATTCCCTGCAACCCCCGTGCAGGGTGGGCAGCCTAGCCTTGGCCCAAGCTGTCTGCTCCAGCTGAGCAGGGAGGTGTACACTAGCACCCCCCCAGCTTCTGGCCTGAGCCACTACAGGCTGCATTTGTGGAATCAAAAGTGAATATCTGTTCACTTGTTTAGTGGTTCAATCTACGCAGTTTAGACTAACCTGCAAAGATGGAATTGGTTTAGCTTCAGGCTTTTGAACTGTCTGTACTTAGCCTTAGGGACAAGCCACTTAAACCTGAACAGTACTTAAACAGTGATTCTTCTCAACAAGGGTGCTGCAGATCAGTATCCTCACAGCATTTAAAGCCCATCTAATGTTTACTTACCTGTGATTACTGAACAGCTTTGGGAGTGTTTGATGGCAGAGCATGGGCTAAGTGACTGAGCCTGGCCAGATTCCAAGCAGGAGCTCTCCAAAGACACCAGAAGGGCCTCTGCAGAAGGTGCAGATCTCAGCTTATGGAGCAGTTTTGGGGAGGGAGGTGGGAGGGTCAGGAGCTTATTAGTGCAGCTGCTGCGTGCGAAGTGCTGTTGAGTTAGGATGGCAGCCGGTGCCACCTGATGGGTAAGTGGTTTGGCTTGAATGCGGGTGCAAGAGCCTGAAATAAAGCCCAACGTGGTGAGGAGACCTGGAAAATGCAAAAGCCATTGCAGAGCCCTAAAGCAACTCCCCTTCACCTGTACCCAGGCCTTGTCTGACCTGTATGGTTGGTGTAGCCCTCTCTCACACACACAGTCACCACTGGGCCAACTCTGTGCCAAACTGCCATGGAAACAAAACCCAACGCTCCTCCCAGGAGGGCTGGGCCTGAAGTTTGACACACTCAATGGCTGACAGCATCTTACACCAGCTGGATGGAGAAAACAGGTATCCATGGTATGAGCCCCCACCCAGCAAGGCAGAGGACACTGGGAGCAAACCTGCTCTGAATCTGTGAGCAAGATGTTCTTGGCATCTGAGTGGAGCTTGTCCTACCAGGCCTCATTAAAAACGACTGCTCTGTTTCCACCTAAGTCATGCAGGCGTTTTCTCTCCCGCCCGAGCTGGACGGCTCCTGGAATTACACCAGATCACAGTCTCTGGTGCTGAGCTTTTGGAGATGAGGGAGGAAGAGAGGACTAAAGCTCGGTTGAGCTGCTAGGCTAACCACTTTCTGATTGCTATCACTTACAGTGAAATGCTTAGTAATGGTGAAGGGGACTGGACTGAGAGTTGCATAACCCAAAGGGCTCTGTCCCTAGATGAAGTAAGAGCTGTACAAACTGAGCTGTTGTCCGGGCTAGTAACATTTTTTTCCATCAAATGGTGCCTCTTTGCTAGAGAAAGTGTTGATTTTTTTCCTGAAAAAAATCCCAACCAACCCAAACCCAAGATATTTCAATTCAGATATCCTCCTAGTGTCTTAGAAGCTGTCTAGTATCATCACATCCTTGCTGTGAGAGGGCAGTGGGGCAGCATCCCCCATGACACACCATGGGCATGGACTTCCTCATCATGAACTGATGTGGGTCTCTGCCCGGTGAGGCAGATGACATTGGGACTAAACCTGCTCTGAATCTCTGGCTGTGAACAACATGTTCTTGGCATGCAACTGGAGCTTATCCCACTAGGTCTCATTAAAAAGCAGTTCCTCTGTTTCCGTATAAGCCATACAGGTGTTTTCACTCCCTTCCTCATTGGTTGGCTCTTGAAATCACATCAGATTGTGGTTCCTGTTGCTGTGTTTCTGTGGGTGTAGAAGATGTAGTCCACCCAGAGACTGCATGTAATTCTTGTTCAAAATCCTGACTTGAGGACATGCTTAAATTCCATCAAAGTCAAAGGAGTCTGTTGCAAGCAGCTTCAATGGTTCCTATCCCATGATAGAAGATGTGAGGGTTGGTTAATATTTCTGAAGTGCTTTGAGATGCTGTAGGTATAACGTGCTTGCCATGCAGTAGTAAGTTGGTTAATGTTTCTAAAGTGCTTTGCGATCCTGTAAGTATAACTGCTTCGCTACATGCAGCTGCTCTCTACACCCGTTAACTCACATGATTGTGCTCTACTCTTTGACACTCCAGGTTTCTATGCTGACTTGTAGCCCAGCCAGGGGGTTATTACAGAAATAGTATTTTTACCTTTGGTAGCTGCTGAATTCCAAAAATTCTTCCCCAAGTGAACATCCTCTGACCTCCTTATTCATTCGGTCTTCAAGAGGAGGTTGGATATGCATCTAGCTGGGGTCATCTAGACCCAGCATTCTTTCCTGCCTATGCAGGGGGTCGGTCTCGATGATCTATTGAGGTCCCTTCCGACCCTAACATCTATGAATCTATGGAGGAAAGAGCAGAGGGGATTTCACCAAAGGACACAGTGACTAGGAGGAAGGAATGCAGGTGGCACTGGGTGGCAGGGTAGCACTGGGTGCCTTCTCACTTTGATTGCTCACTAGAAAACAATGTCTTGCCCCAGGCAGAGAGAGAGTGTGAGTGGGTAGTGTGCGAGGGGCAGCCTCTCCCACATACAGACTGCTCTGCTTTCAACCAGCCTGTCAAATGAGAAACATGTGAGGGACTTAGCAGAGGGGCAGGGATTTATGGGTCACGTTATAGGAGATGATATTGCATGCTTTTATTTAGAGTCCTCTGTTGTGTTCATTTCCTCTCTCTCCCCCTCCGCCTTTTAACTACATACAGGCAGAATATAGTGGAGCGAGGGTTAGAGTCAGACCCCCTACCACCGTGGCATAAATCTACCTTCAGTTACCATGTGGCCTGCGGTTCACTCTCTTCCTTTGAGTCCGTTCTGTTTGTATTGGCCATATGGCGAAGGAGCCGCGGTGTCCTTGCTGTGCTGGTGGAACTCATTCTCCAGCGCGTCGTTCCACTGACACTTCTTTCCACCAGCTCTTCCTGTGCTTCAGTCACAATAACAACAACCGTGTGGTTAAGCCCCTCTTTGCAAAAGCACACAGGGCACTGAGCAATGTCTCAGTAATTAAAAACACCCCCAGCCCAACAAAACTACAAAGGAACAAGTAAATAAAAGTAGTAAAAAGAAGCAATAAAACATCAGGGGCAGTCATTTTAAATCCCTTGGTGGGGATACGTTTTGAGCTGTTTTGCTAGAAGTGGGGAGATTAAAAGATATAGATGTTATAGGGGAGGCAGCTCCATGCAGACAGGGCCACCATAGGAGAAACTTTATTGCCCACCAACCTCAGGCGCAATGGTGAAACACCTAACCACTTGGCGCTCTGAACGTAACAAAACCCATTAGGTGATGGATAGAAAAGGAAGTCTTGAATGTAACCAGCATTAGCTCATTTAGAGCTGTATGCAGAATCCACAGTTTCATAGACAGCCAATATAAAGAATGCAAAGCAAGCTGAACATGATCACAGTAGCTCATGACAGCCATTGTCCTGCTGTAGTGGGAATAAGCAGCAGGGAGGGGACACATCAGCCGTACAAATAACCCAGTGGAACAGAAAGGGACACAGGCTGAGGGTGAGGAGCACATAGCCATAGTAAAATGTTGCTCTGCATCTGGTCTCAGAAGGCCGTAGCCATTTCAGGGCTTTACTACACCTTTTTCGAGAGAAGATGGGTATAATATTGGTTGATCAACAGTGTCAGACACATAGGAACAGAGGTACAGTGTGAGCCTGGATGTTCTTCCCTTGGAATAGGAGGATGAGATCCACCACATCAGGAGGTGCTGTGTCTGTACGTGCCCTTTCTTGAAGCCAACTGGAGAGGGAATCAGGATGCTGGCAGGTAGTGCTGGAGGTCTTTAGTTCCCAACGAGCCCTTCTCAGCCAGGGATTTGTAAACTGATGCTGTGCATCCCACAGTCAGAAGCATGTGGCTTGCTTTAAAAAACAGCATCCAAGTTAGAATGCACTGGACTTGTAACCAGTGAAGTTATAAAGATAGTGCACCAAATCCTTTTGCATTTTAGTGCACCAAATCCTTTTGCATGAATAGGCCTAAAAACACTGACGCTAACTCATTGCTGATATGTTTTAATTGCAATCCTGGAAGGGGTTTCTTTTGGAATTAAAATCTCTAGATAAAAGTAAAAATCAGGAAAACACAAAGTCAATACAGCTGTCTTAATGTAAAGCTTATTTCTATTCATAGGCTACTAGGCACAATTTTTTTAAACTTCATTGGACTTCTTTGTTTTACTAGGTAAGCTGGGAGGCCAAACACAAGCTTTCATGCTACAATTGGATCCTTACTATCTATTGGGGGTCTCTGCAGGGGTTTGATTGCAAGAATGGGACCACAATAGATGACTGAAACAGCTCTCTAGTTATTTCAAATACAAAATATATAATAAGGTTGCTGAACGTGTTTGCTTTCATTTTTGTCGTTGGATGCTGGAACTAGGGCAAAAGGAAACAAGAGGAGTGGGGCAGTGGAAGAGAGCTATTAAAGCTAAGTTAATGATAATAAAAAAGCACATGTGCAGGGTAATAAATCTGATGGGATGGGCAGCCATTTTGCTAAGCATTTTCTGTGAATGTTAGCTAATAAAAACAGCTGAGTGCTTGGTAGCTGAGATCATCTCCTCTGTGCATTTTACCATTTTTACATTATTTTTTCCTCCTAATTTTTAGAAAAAAGTCTATTTTTAGGGAAATTTTCAATTATGTGCTGATATGTAAACCCAGGGAGTGAACAGGACTTTTGGGATGAAGGACATTTTAGCCTAGCAGGTATTTAATTTTTTTGTTGGATTGCACAACGGCACAATTTAAAAAAAAAATCAAATCACTGTTGCCTCAAAAGATCATCCTTTGCCCAGGTTTTTGCTATGATGACTATAGTGACCTGCTGGCAAGAGCTTGTAGGATGCCAGTCACCATGGTATCTGGGTGAATGTTATATAGTTTAAATTGGGAGTGGTTCATATTACACAGGTATCTAGCTTGATGCCTTTATTGTAATTTGCTAGTATTACAGTAGCATAGGGGTGGGCAAAATGCGGCCCGCGGGCCGAATGCGGCCCACCAGGCCATTCTGTCTGGCCCGCGGGGCCCCTAAAAAATTTAGAAAATTAATATTTATCTGCCCTTGGCTGCCTGTCATGTGGCCCTCAATGGCTTGCCAAAACTCAGTAAGCGGCCGTCTGCCTGAAATAATTGCCCGCCCCTGCAGTAGCATCTTGAGGGCACCAGCCATGACCGGGTTTAATTGTGTTGCATGCTGGACAAACCTAGGATGAAGAGGCACTGTCTGTTCTAAAGATCTTATAACCCAAACAGATGAAGTGTAGGAAGGGAAACCAGTAGCATAACATGGGGTGGGTGAGCAGGGACTGTGCCCCAGCTACCACCTAAGGGGAAGACTGCCAGAAGGATGGGTCAGGGGGAACAACTCACCCCAGGATGCAGCTGGCACAGGCAATGTGTGTCCTTGAGCACAAGGTGATCTGGGAATAGAAGTTTTATAGCATGGCAGTGGAGTTTACTGCTCCTGGGGGGAGGGGAGCTGACCCCCATTTGTTTGCGGCCAAAATCAACATGGGGGGGGGGGGGGTTGCCTTCTGGACATAGGCTTCAGCAACAAAAAATGGGATGACAATGTCCCCTCCTGGCAGCAGCAAACTCTACCACTGCTCTAGATGACTACAATTCCCAAAATGCCTTGCAGTCCCTGCCATTGCCTGGCTCCCTGCCTGCTGCTGTTTCTGCACCTGCAAGCCACTGAAGGACTTGCATGAGCATGAGTTTGAAAGCAGGATCAGGTGAATGCAATGGACCTGGCTGGGATGATGTAGTTGGGGCTGGTCCTGCTTTGAGCAGGCAGGTGGACTATATGTGACCTCCTGAGGTCCCTTCCAACCCAGATTTTCTATGATTCTATGAATTATCTGCATAGGTATTGCCAGGCCCTTGCATCACTACTGTTTTCAGAGACATGGTGGAGAAGCACTGAGGCAGTAGCTGTGGACTGTAAAGCTACAGTTGGAGGGAAGCTTGGTTAAAGAAATGCCTGGTGATGGGCTGTCAGGGTAGCTGAGAGTGGCTGAGGAATAATGAGCACTTGATCAGGCCCCTGTTTTGCAATAAAGCCAGGGTTTAGGATTTAACTTTGGAGGTGTTTAGATCTAGGATTCTGGCTTGGGTCCATATTAGAAAAAGGCACAAAGCATGAAGACTGGAACTGGATGCCAACAAATGCTTTCCGATGCTGGAGTATTCACATGGAGGATTCTGGTTTGAGCCCCTTTATGTTCCTCACCCTCCCCAAACTCCCACTGCCAAGCCTAGCCCCTCAGCTGGTGTAAAATGGTGTAGCTTCCTGATTTCCCTGCATTTACACTAGCTGTGACCCTGATATTTCAAGCCAGGTCCCACACCCAGAATATTCAGGCCATGACAATGCCCCTGTTCTATAAGGCTGATGCTTATCAGCTGTCCCAGTGCCATAGAAGATGCCAAATTGGATTTTATTTAATGGTGTAGTACTGCACTTTATTTATGACTCGGTCCCTTGCCCATAAGATGGATAAATTGGAGAAAGAGAGGAAAAGATGGAGTGGAAAGAAGAGCGTATGCATTCAGAAATAGATGCGTATGAAGTGAATCATGGGTGTCTCCCTCTAGTAGGTCCCATAGAGGGACTGGAGTGCAACTTTTGAATTCAGTTCTGAGCTTTGCCAGAGTTCAAGGACATTCGAATTTGATGTGAGCCCATTCCTAGCAAATATACCTTCAGTAAAATACTCTAAGGGGCTTTCAAGCCCAGCGAGAAGAAAGAATCATGGAACTGGAGCCATGACTTGGGTAGGAGCAAGCTTAGCTCTATTTTCTTTGGGTAGAGAGGGAAAACAGTAAGATTGCGAAGAGGTTGGGGGATGGTGGAGGGCATGGTCAGTAATGCTAATTTTTTTGCTTTTAGAGATTTGGAATTCGTTCTCCAGTCTGGCTCATGACTCTTTATTTCACCAGGAGGGTGGGGAGCAGTGGAGCTGGAGCCCTGTACCTTTTAAATCTCCCACCCAGCCCACTCCCCATTCATGAGATATTTGATCAGTGAGCAAATTCCTGAATGGGTGCCAGGCTGTTCCTGAGTGGCTCAGCTGCAAGTCCTGAAGCCCTGGATCACAGGCTCTCCTCCCATATGCTTTCAATTATTCCTAGCTTTGCCTGCAGAGAAGTTGGCTAAGGGGATAAGGACCCCCTCACTCTCACCTATGCTTCTCTCTGTGCTGGGGGGACTATACTGACAATATGGTGTCTTGTCTGGAAAATCCATGGCCACGTGGTGCACTCCACGGACATTGGCCGTCACCTTCACTCCACCCATAGGACTGAAGATTTCCGTGGGTTTGGTTCTGTGCAATATCAAGGCATCTGGCATGGCTCACAGAGTGTGCATGCTACTTGAGAAAGAATGTCATAGACCCAGGAGAGCTGGATCAGTGACACTAAGAGCAGGGACAGGGAGCAGGCAGTAAACCCAAACACAGTGATGCCTTTTGCTCAGAGAGGTCAGTGATGAAAAATACCTGTTGGCATAGGGTTACCAATACCATATGTCTGGGTTTTCCCAGAATGTCCTCTTTTTTGACCCCCTGTCCTCGTGTCCAAGCAGGTTTTTAAAATGTGAGCAAGTGTCCGGGTTTTTGCTCTGCTCTGCTTTCCTGGGCTGGCTGCTCGGGGCTGGGAGCAGTGGGCAAGGTGATTGGCTGTTGGGGGTCACCTGCTCTGCATGCGGGCACCAATACTTGCGTACACAGGAGCTAAGTGGGCAGCAGGGCTGGAAGGGGGAGGGTGCTGCAGGTCGGGAGCAAGAGGCACCAGCAGGGCTGGGGGAATGAGGGGCAGAAGCAGGACACTGGCATATCACTGCCACCCCCCGCAATCATATCCTCCTCCCCCCTCTCCTTCCCTCCCATCCCCGCCTCACAGGTGTCCTCTTTTTTGATACTGGAAATATGGTAACCCTACCAGTAGAATCATCCACGCCATTACCTCCTGCTTCTCTTCTGCCACCACTCAGTGCAGTCCCTGCACCAAGGCTTTGGCCAGTCTAATTTTAAAAGTCCAAGACACTAGTGCTTCTGCCACTGCTTGTGGGAAACTGTCCACTACTTTGTACCTCTCTCCTTTAGTGTAATGCTGGCTCGGGTATCTCTGCACAACACTGTGCTCACTTCCGCAACTGCAGTGTAGCAGCAACCATAAATCACCCCACGTTTTCCAATGCTAAATTTGGACCCCTTACTCAAAGTTCAACCCCTAGAGCACTTTAAATGTTTCCTCACTTTGCTGACAGTTTTTCATCCCTGATTATTTAATCATCACTGAGCCAACCTGTACATAATCTATCCTTTGAAACGATCCTCCTAAATCAAGCCTTTTGGGTCCCTAATCAATCTGACAGTTCTTCTTTGAACTCCCTTTGATTAGAGCAAACACCTAGCTCATCTGCAGCTAAAATGCCATTAGTAGTCCTTCCCAGCACTGCTCTGTGTGTCCTTTTAAAGCACCCAAGCTACAGTTACCAAAGCCTCATAGCCCGGCAAATGCCCATTAAAGGGCCTGGCCTTGAAACAAACCTGAACCCACTTCAAACTTGACTTGGAGGAATTAGAAGTCCAGTAATTCAATGCAAATTTTCTTCCTAGCTTATTGGAATATCCCTACCTTTAATTTTATAACAGTTATCTGCCAAGCATTTTGTAAATGAGGTTTTGCCAGCTGCCTATCCCCAGGGAGGCAGAGAAGTGTTCATAGTCACAGTTTACAAAGGACAAATTGAGCACAGAGAGGTTGGGGCTATGTTTTCCAAACCTAGTAATCCTGGACTTGTGGTGCTTCAGTGCTGGAGATGCTTGGGACTAGCATCCCGGATATGTCAAAATATATGGCAACTGCCAGACTGGGTCAGACCCTGGTCCATTAGTCCAGTGACTGTTTGCAGGCAGCCTCAGACAGAGGCCAAGGCCAGATGTTTAGCCGAAAGGAGTTTGAATACTTGTGTAAGCAGATGTGGTTTAATTCCACCCACCCCCAACATAAGACCTCATCCACATCTGTACTGGTTAGAGATTGGCATCAGCCCTAGGACATGATGTTTCATGACTCTTCCAGAACTTTGGTGCTATCAATTATGGACAACCTAGTTTTCATGTTGTGCCATGTCACCATGCCTGGAGCAGGGTTAGATAACACAGTACTTAAAACACCTATGGCTGCCTGAAACTTGATTTGCATCTATAGGTTCAACCACCCGCAGAACTGAACCTGTCTTAGCAAAGAAGGGAACTTCAGCAAAAGCATCCAAACTTTGACACAACTTCTGGCTCTTAATCCATCATCAACACCAGCACAGCTGACACGGGATACAGGATGACCCAGTGGAAACAAGGTTTGTACCCCATTCCCATCTACAAGCATCTTCCCCCCTCCTCCCCCGTCTGTCTGCCTTGGCCTTCCCCTGCATGAAATGGGAATAGCCAATAATTGTTCACCGCAATGTGAAGCTTGCCAAGTGCTTCAAGCATCTGGGAGCAAAGGCAGCTCTAGAAGTTAATATGATTAAATTTAACAATAGGCCTTAGCCAACTTTGTTAAACCACATAAATTACCTTTAAAAAGTACACTGACAAGTCTCTGCTGAAGACATGCAGCCGTGTTCCCGTCTCACAAAGCCCCGCATTCAAACCCATCCTGTTCCCATGCTCTCTGATTCTGGACACCCAGCCCCTTCAGGCATTTCTCTCTCCCAGAAAGGGGAAGAGTCCCCGATTTACAAGGAGTGCGCTCTGCCAGCCACTCCTGGAGCAGTTGAGCATTATCAATGCCTTCATCACACGCTGGATGTTTCCCGGCTGCTGCTCTTGGCAGGGATACAGGTTGGAAAAGGGAACAGAGCTTCAGATATGCATCAGGCTCCACGCAGACACCCGCTCCTCCGCAGACATCCAGATTCCTTTCGCCAGGTGTGCTGGCTGCTCTTAGTTCAGACATTCTGTGTTTTCAAGGAAGCATCGTAATTCCTCCTGCTCTCGCCTGGCCCCATGGCTGGTTTTAATTTGAACACCAACAAACAGCTGAGCTATGGCTGTTTATCTGTTGTGCTGCATGAATATTTAGTTACAACAATAACAATGTTTCTGGTCACTAAATTGTTGGGACAGGACTGCCATGGACTTCAGTGGGAGTCAGATTAGAGCCTAAAACAATAAACAGGGGGATTGTAATAGGATCATGATGCCTTTCATTTCTATGTTGCTGGTTTCAATCTAGCCCAGATTGGTAATGATTAAACAGCTACTCTCTGGTGGCTGATGTGAAGTGAGTCCTTAGTCCAGTTTCTAGCAGTCCCCTGCTGCTATTAATACTCTTTTCTGCCCCAGCACCAAAGGTCTGAGTAGGCCTGGAGACTGACCTTCCTTTGTCTCCCGGTCAGGTTGGAGGCATACCGGCAGGGGAGTGTTTGTGGAGCTCGCATTGATGTTGCTCAAGCTGTGCTTGTTCTTTAGATAAACAGAGGCCTTGATGCTCCAGGGCACTTTTTATCAGCATAAAATTCACTAGAAGAACCACCCCAACCCCACCACAAACACTGGAGTTTCCTATTGATGTTAGTTCCAACCCACGCGGCTGCTGCTTTGACACAGTCAGGGGTATAGGTTGTAGCTGTGTTGGTCTAAGGACATCAGCAGACAAGGTTCTTTGTGTAAATCTGATCTCTTTTATTAGACCAACTCAAATAGTTGGAAAAATTCTTCTTTGCGCAAGCTTTCGGGTACAAATACCCTTGGTCAGGCTGCGGAAGGATATTTGTACCCAAAAGCTTGTGCAAAGAAGGGTGTTTGTACCTGAAAGCTTGTGCAAAATAGAATTGTTCCAAGTGTTCGAGTTGGTCTAATAAAAGAGATCAGATTTACCCAAAGAATCGTGTCTGCCTTTGACGCAGTCAGAGAATTGTTCAACAGCTGCTTCATTTCCCCATATCGCTGCCTCTGGCTGCAACTCCCCATGGATCACAGCGGTCCTTGTTTCAAGTTCTGGGTGACGTGGTCTGCCTGTCTGAAGGCCAAATGCTTCTCGATGTGGGATTCCACAGTAGAGCAAACTCAGGCTGCCGAGCTGGATCAACAGAAAGTCTTCTCCCCAGGAAACTATAGCGGGCAGTGTAGATCCTATTTGCAGAGAGACTCAATAATGTTTATGACGCTCACAGTTTCAGAGCAATCCTAAAAGAGGATGATGCAGACAGAAAATAGTGCCAGTAGATGGACCAATACTTGCACCTCTGGGACATGATTGTAATAGCTGTAGAGGGCAAATGGGTAAGGCTACAGCTGCTTGTCCACACCAGGCTTAGGAAGGTGAGGTAGCAGTGACTGGGGGCAGGACTCTGATCTGAAAGGGGCACGTAACGGAGGCCTGGTCCCTGCCAGGGATGAGTGAGCAGCTTGACTAGTGCTGTGGACTTTGCCCTCCTAAATTTCATATTGAGTGCTGCTATTACCACCTAAGTTTTCCTCCTGATCTCCTCTCTAGGAATGCCCTTAGAACAAGGACAGTGCAGCCAGTTGAAAAAGTATGCATAGGAAGGACCTTGAACCTGGGAAGGCTGGCAGTATCTGGAAACAAGGGCAAAACTGAACTTCAGAGTCACAGGCAGAACTGATTTATGAGGTCTGACAAAGATCACACAGGCTATTAAACATAAACCAGTGTAAGTGATTGGAACCCAGTCTAAACCACAGTTTGTGTGGCCCCTTCCACTGCGGAGTCCTCTGCTGTTGATTTTGATCTTAGCGCTCCCTCTGGTGGGAACTGAGAGTTAAAAGACAGCAGGACTGCAGATGGGAAGAAAGTGTAAACCTGTTGTATGGCGGTGGGAGCCATGCTAAGGAACTGTGTATTAATTTGGTTTAGATGATGCTTCGGCTGAATTGTCTTACCGAGTGGTTTGTCCTGCCAGCATGGACTGGGCTGTGTTCCAAAAACACTGTAGGCAAAGTAAAGTTAGATCCCATGAAACACTGGAGTAACAAGAGTATAATTGCCAGTCAGTAATAGCTTTTAGGTCATAATGGTATAAGCCCCAGGCTTAACACACTGCCAATCAAGCCAAAACGCTGGTTCCTTCTTTAGATTTGAAACCCATTATAGACTTGGCTTTAAAGAGCAGTTACGCTTAGTTAACCAAGCTGCTGTCTCCCCAGTGCTGTGGACAAAGTTTTGTGAGCATAACTTTGTTAGTAGGAATGGAAAAAATATCAAACTTTGTACCCAACAGCTCTGCAGCAAAATCCTGAGTGTAGATACAGCAACAAAGAGCTTTTATGGCCTGATAACTTTTGGGGAGGTGAGATAGCTATGCCAGCTCTTTCTGTTGACATACGCTGCATCTTCACTAGTGGGCTCTGCCGGCAAAGCTATCATACCAGATGTTCTTCTAGTGTAGACAAACCCTGAAGTGAAAAGAATTAGCCTTAATCAAACTATCTGCCAATTGTGGTGCCATTATCTTCTATATATTCCACCTCTCTAATTAGCATCCGCTGCGGATATATGCTTCATTGACAGTGTAATTTGTTGCTTCTCTGCTATTATTATAAGCTCTGTTTTCCCAGTGGTTTATAACTTGGTTCTAAAAAATTCTAGTAGGGATAAACTTGGGAAATATGATCCCAAGTCATAGAGGGGAATGGAGACCTCTCCACCCCGCTTCTTAGAGCCAGCTGAGATGGTTTACTTGTTTTCCAATCCTGAGAGTACGAGAGGGCTCAGTAATGCCAGACTGAACCTTTTGTCTCTAGAATCCAGCCTAGAACCAGGCCAGGCCTGGCCAGTGATGCCTTAAAGTGGCCTCCAACTGCTGGGTGTAGTATGGATGAATTGACTTGCAGATACCTATCTGGTTCCTGAAGAATTGTCTAAATCCCATATCTATTTGTAATAGCACCCAAGAGCCTTGATCACAGACTGGGCCCCTTGTGTTCAGCCACATAACAAAGAGATGGATTTTGCCACTTTTTTTTCTTTTTGGTTTTTTTTTTGGTGGGGGTGTGTGGAAAATATATTTTTATATAGAGAGAGAGAATTATACATATATATATATATATACACAGCCTCTAGCATAAACTTTCCTTCACACCCTTAAACCACATTAAAAACCTGTACATCCATTACAATAAACACACCTGTACCTCCGCCCTCCCGCACACCCATCCGCAGTCCTTTCCCTAACCCATTTGGAGTCTCTTAGTCCTAGCCCCGATTTGGGGTTGACATTCTCAGTTCATTCACTGTCCTTGTCGCTGTTGCTGTTGCTTCCGCTGCTGCTGGTGCTGCTGCTTTCATGGTCGCTCTTTCCAGGTCCGGTTGTATCGCTGTCCTCTTTGTTATCCCTATCCACACCCCCTCTTGGGGCGTCTTTGAGCAGCCTGTTCCAGGTGTTCCTTTGCCAGGTGGAGTTGGCTGCATCTTCTCCATCCTCTCCCACCAGGTATGAATCCACTTGAGCAAAGACATCTTGGGAAAGGTGAATAGAAGTGCATGAAATTATGTGACCCATAGGGGCAGGGACCTGGATCATCACAGTTAGCAAACCTGGGACCTAATCATATGCCTGTAGCAAGTAAAATCCTTGGCTAACCCAAGGTTTCAGCCTGGTTCTGGGGTACAGATCACTTCTGTCCACACTACAGGACTGATGCTCAGTGACACCATTGTGGTGGCCTAAAATGGGTGGAAGAAGGAGCTCCCTGAGAATGCGCCTCAGTATAATGGGGTTTTTGGCTGGCATAGAGCTGGCATACATAAACTACACCAGCCAGAGAAGTACTCTCAGCCCACTGTGAAGGAGAGCATGTGGGGGTATGTTTGTGGATCCTGGCTGGACTGTGCTGTAGCTAATCTCTGCTACTACAGGGGGCCACAGGAACAGAAATTAAAGCAGCAGCAAGGCTATTAACACACACTCAGGGTCTGGTCAGTTTTGCATTCAGTTTTGAAAGCCAGCACTGAAAAATTCACTTGCCTTTATCTGTCCCACCCATTGCTGCCCAGTACAGGAATAGAGAAACTGAGATTCAGCCTTCAGTTTTTATCTAGACTGCAGCATTGTAACCAGACTCCATGATGCATTTACAGTCCAGGCACGCTGGTCAGAGTGACTATGCTAGAAATGGCTGCGTTTAAAAATACTTCACCTGTTAGTACATACAGGCCATTCCTCTCCAGGGCCAGGGTCCTTGCAAGGCTGATTGAACCCATGCCCAGGGGGCTCTGTGTAGAGCTGCTCGCTGAGTGGCTGGCTCGAGCCTACGCCTCCCACACACCCCACTGCATGGCCTGAGGCCCATGATCTAGATAGCTGGTGCTTTCCTTGTTCCTGTCAGCTGGTCTTGCTCCTCTTGGCCAGGTGCCCTTATAGGAGAACCCACTGCCCAGTTACTGAGTGTCAGCTGCATCGGACTGCATCCTGGGGTGTGCAGCATGGGGACAGAAAGACAACAGATGGCAGCAGCAGGGACAGGAAGAGCACCCAGGCAGAGCCATAACCCATTTGATCTGCGCGTTTTGCTGCCATGGCACGGCTGAGCGCTCCCGCTGCTAAATGCCATGGCTTCTCCCCCCTACCTGCACACTTCTTCCCACCCACACTACATCTGTCTGTCTCCCTCCTCTCCTCCCTGCTTCCAGCCAGGGAGCAGCAGCTACTCTTCAGCCTGACATTCATTTCTCCCTCTCTGCCTCTACCCATTAGTCACCTAAAAGGAACAGATCCTCTCCTCCCCTCCCATTGCTGGCACCCGGGTTTCTCTCTCCTTTCTCCCTCACTTGGCAGAGGCACATCCTTCACTCTTGCGCTGCCCAGCCCTCAGATCCAGCTTCCTGTTTCCAACTTGTAAAAAGGTTACTTGGCACTTCCCCAGGCTGCGCAAACCAGTTCTATCCAGGAGCCACTCTCCTGAGCTAACCTCTGGGTTATACAAAACTCCTCAGTAGTGCATCGCTCTGGACACACACTGGGGTGTGTGTGTGCCCCTATGGTATATGTAGCTACCTTGTCTGTGGGGTCTGGGGCAACATCTGTATGTGTGCCTGGGGCTCAGAAAACTCTGGGATAGTTTTGTATGTGCATTGTCGATTGTGTGCATGCATAGGAAAATGGCTTTCCCTGCTGTGTACATATAGATATGTATATTTGTGCATTTGTGGTTTTTGCACATGTATGAGAATGGTTGCCCCAGCTTTGTGCAGTTGTATGTATGTGTGTGGGCATTTGCAGTCTGTATATGTGCATGTGTTTGGAAGAATAGCTAAGCCAGCTTTGTGTTTTTATGTGAGTGCACATTTCCAGTTTGTGTATGTGTGCACTTATGGGGCTATATGTGTAGGAGAGAGCTCTTCCCACAGTGGCCTGAGTGCAGATTGGTGTGTTTGTATATATTGGAAGGCTGCACATCAGAAAACTGCTGCCTTTAGTTCCTTCATCCTGTATCCTTTGCCTTGTGCCAGTAGCCTGAGCTGCACTGTATTCAGATGCCAAGAAAGCAGTGGAAAGTGAACACTTCCATCCAGTCTCCTGGATGCTATTGATTTAGTCACTGGGGACTGACATATTTCCAGGCTTGGCACTGATATTGTAAAACATGTCACCCCTGTGGGTTTACTGGCACAACCCCCAAGGATTCCAGCAATATCAGGGTCTCACCTATGGAAGCAACTTTATTGCTGCATTTCACACAAGCTCTGAATATAAGCCAACAGTGTGCTCTTGTGGCAAAAAAGGCCAACAGCATATGGGGTTGTATTAACAACAACATCACTTGCAAATCTGGGAAAGTTATTCCTCCACTCTATCCAGCAGTATGAAGCCTTGCCTGGAGTACAGTGCCCAGTTTTGGGTCCCACGCTTTACAAAGGTTTAGACAGATTGGAAAGAGTCCAAGGGAGAGCAACAGAAAAAGATTAGAAGCCTGAGAAGCATAATTTACGAGGAAAGGCTGAAAGGCATAGGGTTAGTTAGTCTGGAGAAGAGAAGATTGAGGGGGAATTTGATAAGAGTCTTCAAATACCTGAAGGACAATTATGGAATGGATGGAGATGGGCTTTTATCTGTGCTCATATGGGACAGAACTAGGAGCAATGGGCTCAAGTTTTAGCAGAGGAAATTTATGTTGGAGATTAGAAGGAACTTTATGAGGCTGGTCAAGCATTGAGATAGGCTACCTAGAGAATCTCCATCCTTGGAAATTTTCAAGAGCAGGTTGGACAGACCCTTGGCTGGGAGGGATGATCCTTTCTTGAGCAGGGAGTTGGACTACATGACCTTGTGAGGTCCCTTACAGCCCTACATTCATACGATCCTATGACCCTGCACATGCCACCTTCTTGCTGTGGATTTTCCTCTCTGGACCATTGCATATTGACTTGTGCTGCAGCCAAATGGGCAGGCACACTTTCCCAACTAGGGGCATTCCTATCTGTACCCATTCTGGTTGCTGCATCTATCTTTCTGGACAGCAGTTAACCATGTCCCTTGGAAGTCATGTTTTGTCACTGCACATTTATGTTCCCCATCCCTTCTGGAAGTTGTTCCTTGCCTATGGCTTGCATATTCCCAGGAACCGAAGGATGGAATTAATTGCAAAGTGTATACAGGAGCTTTTAGCAGGGGAGACATTCTGCCTGGCACTGGTCAGATGGATGTTAATGGGTGGCATAGACATGTGCTTTCAATGTGTTGATTGTTAGATTTGGAAATTTTTTTGTCACTGGGAGAAAGGTGAAGGTTTTATTAGTAGAGCAGAAGCTGTTTATCTTAGGTGGGTTTTCAATGATCACGTGTCAGCTGGATTGATACTCTTAGCAAACAAATGGGGTCACACGCACAGACACTAATCAGGCTTACCTGGTCACCTACATTCTCATAAACCTGCTAAGGTCAGTAGGCCTGTTCTAGAGCTGAATAAGCTGTGTCTTCCCCACACCTTCCAATCTCCAAACATATCCCAGCAAGATTGTTCATCAAGGAAGAGGCCCTATTGAGCCTGCTTACATACTTCACATAGTGCAGCATTCCCAGCACTGCCGCTTGGGAATATTTGCAATGGGAGGTACTCAGTATTGTTACTAACAAAATGCAGGAATTATTTGGAGTCTGGATAGAGCATATGGGACATTCAGTTGAATAGAAACTTGAGCAGCTTAGGGGAATGTCTTCAGCAGCTGCCTCTAGGTTTTTGCACTCATCCATTTTACTGAAGAAGGAGTAACTACATGCTTATATACCTGAATGATACGGACTCTGAAGTCTTGTAGGAACGAGGAGGAAAATGGCAATGCAGACCTTTGCCCAGTGCCTTATTCACTCCTTAGTCTCAGCAGAGCCCATCAGTAGAGCTAGACCAAGATGTACCAAACTTCATATCCAGACTGCCAGACCAAACACTTTAAATCTAAAGTGCAAAGAGATACAAAATGCCCTAACAGGAGTGCTCACTCGACTTTGAGGGGCAGTGTCAGAGCTACAGCTTAAATCAAGCTGCACCTGTCTGTGCTCTGGATCCAGATATTCAATTCCAGGTTCACACCTCAAACCTTTTTGTGTAGTGGGCTGACTCCTAAAAGTTGGAAAAGTTCAGGTCTGCATCTGGGTTTCAGCCCCTCCCACACTCCCCAGGTTTGGAAGTGCTCAGACCCACAGGTTTGGTTTGTCTCATGTGGGAGCTGTGGACTGGAGCTCAAATATGCATCTGAAGTCAGGGTACAAGGAGTTTGTTTAAATCTCATTGTCAAGGATCATAGAAGACTTTGGTGCCTGGACTATGTGCAGAGCTAGGGTCTTTCTGTGGGCTATAATACTTTCCTCAGGAGCTAAACTTTAATGTAAAAAGCCAGCCATTCAGCACCCTAGTGCAAATGATTATCTATTTGCAGGATAGGTGCCACCTTCTGGCATGTAAAGTGGTGGCACCTATCCTGCACATAGATAATCATTTGCACTAGGGTAAGAGCAAAGTTCTTCCATTGACCTCCACAGGGTGCAAACTTTAAAACTTCATGTCAGGTGCCCCTCAAAATTAAATACTGGGAACAAACACAGTTGATCTTGTTCGCAGAAACATCCAGCTAAGTCACTTACCCAGCAATGCAGCTGTCTGTGTTTTCCTAGGCATTTCAAAGGGAAGGAATAAAGCTGCATGGTTTGAATAAGTAAACAGAACTGTTGATTTTTCAATAGGATTATTCAAATAGCTGAGATGCTTCCTCTGGTTCTTAACATTTACATACAAGCAATAAAGCCATTTCCATTCATAAGGACCTGACATTTCTGGAGTCTGCTGGGGCTATGAAAGGTCAGTCAGGGCAAGTTTAGGAAAGTTCCACCCCAGTACAGTTTTATCAGCCTATGTGTATAGAGATCCTTGTGACTTTTCTGTAATATTCGGACCAGTCACATTCTGAAGCTAATACCAATTTCTAATGATTCTTTGTTTTTAGTGCTAAACTGTTTGAGTCAAACAGACTAGGAAATAGCGCCCAGAAATGTTAGGTTCAGAAGTGGATGTTCTGTTCAATTGCTGACCACTGCCACAGAAGTCATACCAAAAAGCACCAGAACAATAGGACAGGACCAAATCACTAGAGACAAAGTAAAATAATGAGGCAGAAAGAAAGAGGAGGAAAAGGAAAGGGTACCGCATAGGTTTGACATTAAGCTGCTTCTATATGGCACCATTCTCACCTGGGCTCAGTAGAGCCCCCTTGATTTTGGGAGTCAGAATGTCAATCATCTTTCTTTTCTCTCTCTCTCTCTTTCACACACACGCGCGCACACACACACACACTTCTGTACCAGCTGTGATATCTTTGACTGTACAGTCTGGTAAAATACTGCTCTGAGACTTTATTGCACTCACTTTCCCCTTTGACTCCTCATTTAAACTAAACTAAACTAAACGGCTTCCAAAATTATCCCTGCTATCCCATGCCTGACAGCTGCTTGTTGGTCAGTCAGCATGTGGAAGAGAGCATGGCCTTCAGGGACTGCCCTTGGTGGCTTGAAAGATATGAGAACCCTTCAGCTGAATGGCATTAGGTGGAATACTAGACGAGTGCTTCCCAATGTAAGACGGGAAAGGAAACTGTGCTGGTCTCTCTATTTGTAACACAGAGACATATGACAAGCATTTCAAGGATGGTTTCTGAACTCCCCCCACCCTCCCTCTTCGGAGTTTGGGAGAGAAAAGTACAGCCAGTGACTCTGTGAACTATGTACACATAGGCCTTTCCTTAGCACATAAGAAAAAATCCATCTGTGCCCAGGTTACTCTGCTGCATAAATTAGATCTGTGCTGACCAGCGGCACAGGGATTCTTATTTCTTGCGATCACACGGACAGGACCTAGGTTTAAATAATGAAATACAAAAGTATCAGTATAACCTGCTAGTGATTTTTTTATAAGAGCTGGATACTATTCCTTATACCCAGGGCCAATGTTTCTTCTTGTGTTCCTCTTAGTTGTTTCCTTCCACCCCCAAGGTAACTGCATTCAAGTGGTTTTTAGTATGTGGTATTTTCTAATAAAGGCCCCATATGTATGAGCTTTCACTGTGCCTCAGTTCCCCCACCCATATATTAAGTACCTGCCTGTGGAAGAAAAGTGCTACATAAAGCATCATTAAATCGATTAAGGCTCAGGTTCCTATCACCAGCTTTAAGGAGGAGGATACAATAAGAAATGTAGATTGGGGTGGGCAATTATTTGGGCAGGAGGGCCACTTAGGGAGTTTTGGTCAGCTGTTGCAGGCTAGTCAGTACGTCAGTACACCCCCCCCCTGTCCCCAGCAATTCAGGAAAACTTCCTAAGGGATAGATTATTAGTCCTGGGGGCAGATTGTGGCCTGGCCCCAGGCCCCAGCCCCACACTGTCAGCACCCAGCAATCCCAGTCCCAACCCCAGGGTCTGCGTGGAGACTGGCTGGGATCCCCTGTGGGCAGGGCGCACTCAGCCAAGTGAATGGGATGGGGCCATGGGAAGGCAGGGAGTTGTGTCTGGGAGCAGGATGGGTGGTTGGGGCTGGGGCCAGGATCACAACACAGGGCCAGGGCCCCAGGCAGAGAAAATGTTCTCATTCCAGACAATGTATTGGCAGATTTTTGAAAAATACAGATTATAATATCAATTCTTGACTAGTCACATGGTGCATCTGTGAAATGACTCTGCATTCAGCATTGTTAGCCAGCATGCTGGCTCTTTGAACAAGCAATTACATGACACAGGCAGGGTTGTTAGCTGTTGACGTGAGCAGATATCTGAGCTGGGAGCTCACGGCTTGTCACCTGTCTAGAAATGCGTTCGCTTTTGGCAGATCTTCTTTCCAAGCTATAGCTGGCAACGTCTGAGGATGAAGATGATGGTCGATTATTGTTTACACAGAACTTGATTCATGAAAGTGCTTAAGCATGTGCCTAGCTTTAAGTACAGGACAAGTCACATTGCATTGCTGAATCTGTGCCTTAGCTCCACATGCACACCGTACGTATTACATGAGGCAAATGCCCAGGCTTAAATAGTTTATATTCTAATTTTACCTGCAGCACAGTCAGTAAATACATTATCGACACAGGTCTGTGCGTGTTGTAGGGAGGTTAATGGACTCAAGGAAAACCTTCTTTAGGGAACATCTTTTGTTATGCAAAAAATGTATGGGTTACAGCCATTTGAACAGACCTGTAGTAGACGGTACTGCCAACCCTTGTGAGTTTATTTGGTAGTTTTCTCTAAGCCCCAGGTCCAGGAGTCAGGTGATTATGTAAGAGTGTCAGCTTGCTTTTTTTAAGTTCATAGATTTCATAGACATTAGCGCTGGAAGGGAACTCGGAAGATCATCAAGTCCAGCCCCCCGCCCAAAGGGCAGGAAGTCAGCAGGGGTCAGAGGATCCCAGCAAGATAGACATCCGTCTTGCTTGGAAGTGTTTGAAAAGCTTTAAAATATGATCCAGGTATCCTGTAGAAGTTCAAAAAAACCAGAATTGTTACACCTAGGATGACTTTGGGGGTATTTATTCCATGCAGAGAAGTACAAAAGAAGACAAAGCAAGTTCCTCTGAACTATATGCTGGTTTACTGGGATATTAGCATATTGTGACCAAGAGCAGCTACATCCAGCGGAGAACACACAGACATACTCACTACCTGGGGGTGAGGACTCAGGCCCTGCAGAACCCATAGTCATGGTTTGAGGCAAGGTTCAGACTCCACCCCTCTGTCTGTGTCCAGTTTTACAGTTCAGATTGAAATGTCTGTATTCCCACTCATTTCCCTGAGAGAACAATCTCTTGGCCAATTTAAGTAGGGAGCAGAGAAACGTGAGTCACTGTCTGTGACCATTGTTCTTTCCAGGGGTGTCTTTATTTGCCTGGGGTATGATTCCTGGCCTATGCCTCTCGGCTCCCTTGAAGCTGTCCCTCAATCTGTCTTCTCTTCCTTGCTAATCATTGCAATTCAGGCTGAACTACTTCTGGGATCAGAGGATCTGGGAGGTGGGATGTAGCATAGCAATGCCCCCAGCACAGCAGGAAGGGGTGAGGTGTGTTCAAGGCTCCGCCACAGCAGGGAACAAGGAACGACCCCAGATTTCCAAAAAACCCCAAACCCTCCTGGGCTTTAAGCCAAGTTTGTGACTTTTGGAATGGCTCTTGACTCCCTAAACCAGTGCTTTACTCCCACGGTGCAGACAGAAGTACAGCTCTCAGCTGTAACTCCAAATGATTTTTGCAAAGCTTCTGAGTTACGTTGCTCCAGACCAAACAGAAGTTCACTGCTGGTTCTAGCGGGGAGAGGGTCCTAGCTGCGACCTAGGAGCCTGCAGCCAGGTTCCCTTAGCAATGGCCACTGCTCTCTGCCAGCACTCACTGTTTTTAGGATGGAAGGGGGAAAGGCAGAGGAGGGAGCTCATTCTAGGGCAGGGGCAGGCAATTATTTATGGCCGCTTACTGAGTTTTGGCAAGGCATTGAGGGCTGCATGACAGGCAGCCAGGAGCAGATAAATATTAACTGTCTACATTTGTAGGGGCCCCGTGGGCTGGATAGAATGGCCTGGCGGGCTGCATCTGGCCCGTGGGCCGCATTTTGCCTACCGCTATTCTAGGGGCTCCCCTGCTGGTGGTGAAGGGTGGGGTGAGTGAATTGAAGCTCCAGTACACCCGCCCCACCCTCTGGGAAGCTGAAACCCCCCCCAGCCTGAACTCCTTCTGCTCCCTTTCCCCACCCCATTCTGCAAACAGGACAGGCTGGGAGCTCTGCAGACACAAGTTACAGAAGACACTACATTTTAAAATGTCTTTACCTGCTGCTGCAACAACAGGTCAGATTTTCACCCAATTGGCCACTTTTGAAGCTGCTTGTGGCCGTGCACTTGTGTTTGTCCTGGGCTACAAACTGCTTTCTGTGGCCAGATTGTACAAAAGGTGTAGCAAAGGAAGTTTAGGTTAGGTATTTGGAAGAACTTTCTCACTAGGAGGATAGTGAAGCACTGGAGCAGGTGACCCAGAGAGGTGGTGGACTCTCCATCCTTGGAAGTTTTTAAGACCTGGCTAGACAAAACCTTGACTAAGATGTAGTTGGGTTGGTCCTGCTTTGAGCAGGGGTTGGACTAGATGCGACCTCCTGGGGTCCCTTCAACCCAAATTTTCTGTGGTTCTATGAAAAATCGTCGCTTCCGTCTCCACCCCAGCTTAATAACTGCCTGGGATAGTGTGCAGGCAGAGGAAATGTGGCTGGATGCCTTGAAGGCAGCTCTCAAGAAAAGGGATGCTGACTTCAAGAGCTGGGAGGAGCTGCCCACCCGCTCCAGTGATGCTGCAACCTCAACCAAGCGCCTGCGTGTGGGTGCAAAGCTCCTTGCCCTCGAAGCGGAGGAGGGAAAAGGAGAGGCAGCCCCTGGGGACAGACCCGCCAGTCCTCCCGGGTTAAGGACCAGAGGAAGCATCTCAGCTATTTGAATAATCCCATTGAAAAACCAACAGTACTGTTTACTTATTCAAACCATGCAGCTTTATTCCTTCCCTTTGAAACGCCTAGGAAAACAGAGACAGCTGCATTGCTGGGTAAGTGGCTTAGCTGGAGGTTTCTGCGAACAAGATCAACCGCGTTTGTTCTCAGTATTTAATTTTGAAGGGACCTGACTTTAGGTTTTAAAGTTTGCACCCCGTGGGGGTCAATGGAAGCGCGCCAGGCTTGGATGCTCCAGTCGCTGCAAGACCCGGCAATGAGCCGCGGGCCCTGGGGGGCGAGCGGGCTCGGGGGCACCAGTACACCGAGCGAGATCCGCCCCCACTCCATTGCGTCAGCATCAGCGCCTCCAATCCCGGCGTCCGTTTCTCTGTGACGCCAGCGCAGCCCGTCCAATCCCTTCACCCTGCTTCTCAGAGCATTCGCCCCTCTGTGACGCCAGCGCCGACGCCCCCGCCCCGCCCGGGCCGGCTCGGCGCTGGTTGGCTGCCCCGCGGCTCGCCGGTGTCACGTGACGGAGGAGGCTCCGCCCGCTCCAGCTGCGGGATCGGGGCCGGGGCGGCGCAGGGCCGGGGAGGCGGCGGCGGCGGCAGCGCTGATTGCCGGAGCGGGCGGCGGCGCCATGGCGGGGCCCCCGCAGGAGAACACGCTGCTGCACCTGTTCGCGGGGGGGTGAGTGCGGGCCGCCGGCCTGGCGTGCCCTTCCCCGCGCGCGGCGCTCCCACGTGGGCCGGGGGACGAGCCCCCTCCCCTCGCTCCCTCCCTCCCCCTTGTCCTGCCGGCCGCCCCCCCTCTCCCGCCGCCGTCATTGCCCTGACTCTTCATTCTTGTGGTTCCCCTCCACCGTTGCGGGGAGCTGCGGCCTCCCTGCGGGGGCACGGTCTCGGGGCAGCTTGGCAGCCTCCTGCTCCAGCCCTCCCGCAGCTGGGGACGATGCAGTGGGCGCGGGTCCTGGTTTTCTCAGATTGAAAAAAATCCCAAATTCTCTGATTTTTTTTTTTTTTAAATCCATCTTTTTCCATGATTCAAAGGAAACGCCGCTATGTCTGTCTGGGTGTCGGTTGAACGCAACGTTTTATTGCCATAGTTACAGTTTTAAAGCCATTTGGAAGCCTGCCGGGGCCTCGGTGGTCACGATGGAAAGGCTCTGGAGACCTCTAGGTTTTGGTGTTTGGTTTTGGGTTCTTTTATCGTGGAAGTCGGAGCTCCCCTTTGCTGCCCGGGACGCAGGTCCGGCTGCGGCCGTGTCCCCCCACCCTCCCCACAGCTGCTGTGTAGCACTGACCAGTCCTGATGCGCTGTGCCTCGCTCCCAGCCATGGCAGCCGTGGCGGTACGGTGCTCCCTCCCGCTCTGGGTCTCACCCGCTGGGCTGCGGAGGCTCCTTTCTGGAGCTGGTCCAGGCTGGCTGCACCTTGCTGTGGGCACAGACCCCCCCCCAGCACCCACCACCTCATCTGTGCCCCTCCGTTCTCCCTCTGCCCCCATAGACTTACCTGGAGAGAGCTGTGGGAGCTCCTCTCCACCAAATGCTGGCTGCTGCATGCATGCACATGCACGTGGCGTCCCTTGCTCCCCCTTGGACCTCTGCCAGCCTGCAAAGGGAAACCTCTAGTTTCCCATGTTTTTCTCCTTTTAAAGGAGAAAATTCATGTTTTCCCCGCACCAAATTTAAAACCTGGATCCCTGGTGATTAGGGTGGACCCAAGAGCTGCAGTCAGCCTTGGATATAGGGGTTTTGGGTTTCACATACAGGAAATGGGTGTGCATGAGTGACACATCCTGAACACCCAGTGCTGTAATTGCTCTTAAAAGTGAAACCAGAGAGCAGTATGGGTAGTGGCATCATTTCACCTAGGAAGGGGGAAGGCTGTATGGGTTCTCCCAGTGACCAAACCATGCATCTTCCTTGAGACCTTCCCTGCAAGGGTGGAGTTTGGACACTGAATATTTGTGATAAAAGTTCCTGTAATAATCTGGAATTTCTGGACCCAGCAGCTTGTAGTAGATATCGACTTCTCCAGGGTGGGGAAAAGTGCATGCGTAGCATATGTATCGTGTGTAAGCTTGAGGCCTACTAGATCCACATTCTCGCTAGAGAAGAGGCCAGGCCCTGAACAGTTTAAAGGCTTGGGTCATGTAGCAGGACAACCGATGTGCTGGCTGAACTGTGTAGGAATCCTGAGGTTTTTCTAATACAGGTTCAGGCGGGTGGGATGGGATGGAGAAGTAGTTTAAATTGTTTTGGTGTTAGGCTGGGGATTAAGGGCTGAGGACTCAGCAGGAGCCTTTTGGGAGTGAAGGTTAACGGGAGTTGACGGTTGTTGACCAGATGCAGGAATTCAACGTTGTCAGAAGGGAGTTGCAGTAACTTTTAGGTCGTTGTGTTTCACTTAATTACATAAGAACCTTTCTCTTGAAAGAGAAATGAGACACGAAAAGTAGCTTCTAATTAAAAGTTTCTGTGCTGATTATGCAGAGAACAAGCAGGACTGTGCAGGGGACTGCAGTAAGGATTAAAATTCCTCCCCCCACACACACACAGAGGGGAGAGAAGCTTCTGTCTTAATGAGGCTGCTTGCAGCCCTGCACTTGTGTTTGGCCTGGGCTACAAACTGCTTTCTGTGGTCAGATTGTGCAAAAGTTGCAGCAAAGGAAGTTTAGGTTACATATTTGGAACAGCTTTCTCACTAGGAGGATAGGAAAGCACCGGAACAGGTTACCCAGAGAGGTATTATGCAGGGTATTAAGATAGAAGCCTCTTTCCCCTTTGTGTGTGTGGGGGGAGGAATTTTAACCCTTACTGTGGTCCCCTGCACAGTCCTGCTTGTTCTCTGCATAATCATTTTAAAAGACAAGGCAAATGTGTTTTTTTTCTAACTCTGCTTGTAATAGTAAACAAGGCAAATGAGTCTGTGCCTAGGCTGGCATGTATTCAGGACAGCTTTCCAAGACTGCTTGGAAGCAGGGAGGGAACAGGTATCTAACATGGTGTCTCTTGAGGACAACACTGAGAGCAGTCACTTGGGGTTGGGTGTGCAACCATGTGCAATTACAAAAGTCATATGTAGTGATGACATTTTGCTGAAGTCATATGCACTGATGACATTTTGCTGAACTACGGTTAAATGAAATGCCACAGGCCAAATCATGCCCTCTCGTGTTGTTCCTATCGACTTTAGTGGCAGCTGTGGGGAAGGAATCCAAAGGCGCAGTTGAGCCTGTCGACTTCAGGCAACTTGACAGACCGTCACTTAACTGAGTGTGGGAACAAAAAACTGTTTGCTGGGCATTTCTAGAACTCCCCCCATCAACTGCAGTTAGAAAACGGAGGCTGTGAAAGTGCATGGTCTGTGTCACTATGCTGACAACCAAGGAGGTGAAAAAGTTGTGAGAACTTAACATTTCTGATAAAAATCATTTTCCTAGACATTCGGGGCTGTCTTCCAAGCAGGAAGAGACTTTGGCTCTCTTTTAAACTTTATTTTTGTGTTAATCCATTCTGTGGAAGGGACTGACTTTTCTGAAGGTGACGGATTGATATAAGGCCTATAAGCATTTCTCTTAATAGATTTTTCCCTCTCTCTGGATAACTTTATAAAGTATTTTTAATAGAAATCCCCATAGGAATGTTGTGACTTGGTCTTATTTTATGGTTAACATTTTGACTAACAGCATTTAAGTGATTGGATACGTATGGGTCTGTTGTTATTACAAGTCCTTTTTTAAAATAAAAAGAACTTCATTACAAACCTTCCCACAGTACTTGTTAGCTGACAGTAGTTCACTGGTCCCTGAGAAGTAGACTTCTGGCCTTAATCTGTTCAGCAGTGGACCACTGCTTATTCTGTTGCTAAGTAGAGGACTTCAGTCTCCAGTGTCCTCTGGCAACTTTCTGGAACATTAAGTTCATTTAATCTAAATATTAGAAACAACGAAGCTGAATTTTATTAAGGCACTCCCTTGCTCCTTGCTGGCTCTGAGTAGCTTGCATTGTTTTAAGTCCATTTTTTTTATTGTTTGCATTACAGTAATGCCTGGCACCTTTCACTGAGAGTGGAGCCCTAGTTTTTTATTGTATCTGTTCAGATAATAAAGATGTCTCTCTAGGACCCAACATGTCTTAACAGAGCTCAGTATATAATACATGCAAGG
Source organism: Alligator mississippiensis (assembly GCF_030867095.1). Taxonomy (NCBI): domain Eukaryota; kingdom Metazoa; phylum Chordata; order Crocodylia; family Alligatoridae; genus Alligator; species Alligator mississippiensis. The sequence continues at coordinate 10,716,370 of NC_081836.1, forward strand.
AACTTGAATCCCCTGAGCATTATAATATGGTATGTATGACTGTGGCCAGCCAGTTACTCCTTTTCTTTCATCTCAAAGACCTGCTCTGAGTTGTCTCTGTGGGTCCTGACATTGAACAGGGAATCTTTGCAGCATGCCTGCGAAGGCATCAAATCTGAGCTACTGTAGATTGGGTTAGTGTGAGGGAGACCAGAGTCCCTTTCAGGAGAAGCCCTGCCAGCCAGCCCATCTTGCAAAGAGAGGAGAATTCATCTTAAGCGCTGCTGGTGACCCCAGCTGTGGCCACCTGGGAAGGAGAGAGAGGTGGTCTTTCTCAGGGAGGCTCAGCTCTCTACAGACACATTCAGAGGAGATGGTCCCAGTTCTGAAGATCTTACAAAGTGTCAAAGAGAAGAAATATTGAAATTCCCCATTACAGGTGGGGATGCAAGACAAAAGCTAATTCACTTTCCTAATCCCAAAGGCCCTCCTTCCTGTTGCTCATCCACTTCTACCTGCTAACTGTGGCCTCTCTGTTGAAGTCGGGTTGTATCAAGCCTGCTGGTGGTACTGTACATTATTACTCTCTTGGCTGGAGCTGGAGTTGCTCTCGTGCTGCTAATACAGTATCGTCATGCGCATCAGAAAATGCCATTAAAAATGAAAATGACAAGGGGAGTGAAGGCTTTCCATTGAGCTCATGTGGCGGCAAACTTTGTCGTATGTATTTTTGCATTTGGACGTCACATTAACAATATAAGGGCTGCTTTCTGTAGCATAGTAGCAAGCGAAGTTCCCAGGTAACCTCAGAAATGCTGCATTACTTGGCGTTTATCATTTACCATGTGACAGCCCCCACTGTTCCCCATGTGAGGTCCTCTTTTTATACATGAAGCCTTTTCAGCCTCGGCAAGCGGAGGCTGAGGGGGGACCTGGTGGCTGCCTACAAACTCATCAGGGGGGATCAACAGCAAATAGGCAGAGCCCTTTTCTCCTCAGCATCACCTGGGGTGACGAGGAACAATGGTAAGAAGCTGATGGAGAATAGGTTTAGGTTAGAGATCAGGAGACAATATTTTAGTTAGGGTGGCCAAAATCTGGAACCAGCTTCCTAGGGAAGTGGTCCTCGCCCCTACCTTGGGTAAATTAAAAAAGAGGTTAGATGATCACCTGTCTGGGGTCTTATGAACCCAGCATTCATTCCTGCCTGTGGCAGGGGGACAGGCTAGATGATCTGTTCAGGTCCCTCCTGACCCTAGCTACTATGAAACGCTACCCACTTCTGTAATGACTTTCCTGTTTTCTTCTTTGATGTCTGTCTTTTACACAAAGAACTTAACTCGTGATTTGCGTCTACTATGATTTCTGAATAATTAGCCGGTTGCAGTGGTTCAGTTAGTCTGTTGGGAATAGCTGTTTGCAGGGGAAAAAACACTACTTGCACTTCAGTTGTGTGCTCTTTCTTCTATCCATTGTTGCTTGAGCTTATGTCCAATTAGAGATTGGGCCACTCCTGCGTTTCGGCCACTCTTACCCTATGTGGCATGGGCACTGGTTAAACAGGCTGTTTCAAAGAGCTTGCAATCCAAAGCCCTGAACTCGCACATATTTTTGTATCCGCTTAACTTGTAGTTATATGTTATTTGCTCTATTTCCAGATAGGAAACTGAGGCAGGGAAAGAGATTCCTGTTCCAGACTTTGTGTTGCGCTGAGCAAAGCATGACCCTGAACACAGGTTTTCCATGTCTTAGCCTAGTGCCCTGAACATTTTGCTGTCCTCCTCCCCTACAAATAATTGACATAGTAGAAAATCTGGTGCGTGTGTGCTGGGAGTCCAAGGAGGTCTCGCGTGTGGGAAGCCAAGGTCACATTGGATTAGATCTCTAGAACCTGTCATCCTTATGGAGTTTCTTTTTTTTAAATAGCACGATAGACTTAAAGGACACTCTTCTGAGAACAAAATCTGATTAAACAAACTCCTGCAATGGGATGATTATTTTGCTAAATATAATATAGCACCCAAGCAACTTTAGAAACAGTCATCAGTGTTTTAGTTCTTCCAAAGTAGGGAATGACTGGGTGGGAGTTTTTTACTCTCTCCTCTCATGGCTTTCTGAAGCAAGGGACCATCTTCTTGGCCTGTATTTATTTGGCTCCAGTACAGTGAAATCCTAGTCCAGAACTGGGGCTCCTAGGCATTACTGCAAAACAACAATTCCCATGAGGGAGTAATAATCTTGCAGTCATCTAAGCTGCTCCACCATTTAAAACATCTGTGTTAGCAGTCTGTTTGCACTGTGATCGTGCTTAGAAGTCCCTGGTCAGGGTTCAGGGCTTTATTACTATAAGCCCTGGGCATGTACCCCACAGACAGGCCCTACCCCATAGAGCTCACAGTCTTATCGTGCATCCTGGAAACCACGCACAGCCGAATACACAGCAGGATTGAAATGCCGGACTTCAACAAGTGAGAGTCTTATCCAGCTGTTGTGAGAGAGAGCTTCCTGTTAGCTCTCTTATTTATGGGGAGACACATTTCTTACCAACTTGCTTCCGGTGTTAGAGAGAGAGAGAGAGCCTTTTACAGCTCACACCAAAAACAGCAAAGCAGAAGATTTTGCAGTGTTGATTGGAAGGAGTCAGGCAGGGACAAGCCCAAATGATGTGCTGTTCATGAGAGCGATTTGGGTATATTTGAGAGCTGCAGCTCCTTCTGCCCTGTTGAAGTCGCAGGGAGCTTTGTTCATTGGCTTCAGTAGGCAGAGAGCATGACCCAGTCTGGGGTGGCGCGGTACTTCTGTGCAAGTCTTTTGGCATAGCAAGCAATATGTACCAAGGGAGTTTCTCTGGACTTGTTCCATTGAAGTGGTGGCTGCAATGCCCCTCCTACCGTGCTCTGTTCGGTCACCCAGAGGCAAGGATCTAATGCACAGTAACACCCAGGTGCCACATACACACCTTCCACGTATCTTTGCTTCCATGAGTTGCTCCATTCAAGTCAGGGGACTAGGGATGTGAGTGAAGTTGTGTGTGTGCCTTCATGCTCTCAGAATTGGGGTCTATGTCAAACCTTCTCCCACTGCTCCTCTGAATATAAAAGGAAACTCCCCGTCAGAACAGTCTCAGAAGGCCTCTTGGAAACTGGGTTGGCAGTGACCCTGGGAGATCAGTGGTGCCAAGCTACTGGGATGTGGGGGTCAATTCCAAAGACTAGATACCCTCCTGGAGCATGGCCCCTGCCCGCTTCTTCCAGTTGCAGCCATGGGCTTCAGTTTGTTCATCCCTAGCACACTTACCTGCAGCAGCACAGCATGGGCAAACTGATCCAAGCATTTATGTCTCAGGCCACTTAAGGATGTGGCTATAGGTTAAAACCAGCACCATAAACTTCTCTTGGGAGCCGTTGGGCAGCCAGAGCAGATCCCAGGTTCTTGGTGCTCACAATGGAAATGCTCCATTTAATTTCAGTGAAGAATTGGTGTGGAGGAGAACTCCTCGCAAATACCTGCTTCAGACAATAATAATTATCTAACGCTGTACAGACACAAAAGCATGCGACCCCCCACCCCAGGTCAGTGAATACATTTTATCTTCATATTACAAGGGGGAAATCTGACACATGACATACACAGAGGCCCAGGTTGCAAGGGATGAGCACAATCTGCAGCGAAGCCCAACTGTTGTCTCCCAGTCCTGGATTTAGTCCATCAGACCTATTTTGTGCCCCCTGCATCTGATAAGAAAAAAGCCTTTCTGTTTCCTGAGTAGAGTCTGAGCATTTCTCTTAGCAGCACGCTGGCTTGAGAAATGGAGGAAATGCTTGTAAGAATTTGTGCGCTTGGTAACAAAATGATCAGTCAGAATCATGCTGAATCCTTAATATGATGAGGGTGCTTATCTACAGGTCTTTCTTTCATGATTTGTTGTCATTCAGAATCTATGCTCCAAAGTAACTTGTTTCACTTACTTCCCTGATGATGCCACAGGAAAACATCTGTCCCCTCTGAGCATTTATTGCTGGGGCACGTGGCATGTCATGGAAAAACAGACTGAAACTTTCCATCACAAATTAAATCATGGTAAAAGCTCTCTGGAGCATTCAGCTTAAACAGACCCCTCCATTGAGAGAGGCCCTTGATGTAACTTCATGCAAATGACTCTGCCATAGATTTAGGAGACTAATGCCCATAGGATCAAGGCAACAGGTAGGTACCTCCAAGAGCTGCAACTAAATTATTATCAATGGGAATTTGCACCGGTTGAAGGTAGGTTTCAAAGGTAGTTGGGTACCTTCAACCGGTGCAAATTCCCATGGATGCCCATGGGATCAAGGCAACAGGTACCTCCAAGAGCTGCCACTAAATTATTCATCAGGAAAGTAAGTAAGTACAAGCATCTTTAGGCATCTATGACCCTTTGAAAAAATCTCACCCATGGAGTTGCTTGCAGGATTGACTCCCTAAACAATAGTAACCTTGTAATAGTATTGTACCTTTCATTGCGCATCAGAGAGGGAGCAAACTCCCTAACCCTTCATAGGTTATATTAGTGTTGGAGCACAATCAGGCAAGAATCAAAAATGTAATGAGTCTAATGTGGCCCCAAATTGCCAACAACACAGAATGCTGAATTGCCAGCAATATAGAAACATTGGGGGACGGAAAGCTGCTTTTTCCTAGACTCGAAATACGGTATCATTTTTCCCCCAGGCTGCTTCTGATGTATAATGATGGGCATCAAGGGCAAAGGAAGAGCAAGGGTTAGCAAGGGCAGAACTATTTATACACAGGGTGGGTCTCCAGTGTAGGAGACTGTCGTTATAAATAAGAGGAGAGAGTCTCAATATTCTTCCCCTCCCAGATACGTCATTCCTCCATGTGACTACTTGCGGTTGAAAGTTCAGCTCCTGGGAACTTTTCTCAGACTGCATGTACGTGACAGGAGAAGAAAAAAACTCCTTCCTTTTCCTCTGCAAAAATTGAAGCTACATGACGCAATGTCTTGAACTGAGGTATATCTGTCCTAACCCAGAATACATTACCCCAAACCAGGGTAACTTCTTCACTGAGTAAGGTAGTGTTACTCCTGGGACAGCCGGTCGACACACAGTTGCCTCCAGGCTTTTTCTCAAGATCCTGGAGGAACTGTGTTCAGAGCTGTTGCCTTAGTGTTTTCAACCTTTCTGTGAAGGAAGATGTGCTGTAGATGTACTCTCGGTTAAACATGTAGGGCTGGACTATGAGCTACTTAATCCCAGAGATGAGTAGTTACTCAACAGAGTGGTCCATAGTAGCCTACAGTACTATGTGTGCCAGTGTGAATGAGGGCCTTGCAGTCTGGACATTAAATTTTCTTTCATTAAAGCCTGTCCTTAACTCACAGAAAGTGCTTGCTACATTTGATAGGATTTTACCACTCCTTAGCATTTCTCTGGTTAAATCTAGAACGGTGGGGTCAGTTTTCCCTTCTAATTGAGTTTTGGTTCTTGAAGTTTCTAGAGTCACAGAAAATGAGGGTTGGAGGGGTCTCGGGAGGTCACATCTAGTTCACCCCCCTGCTTAAAGCAGGACCAGCCCCAACTAGATCATCCCAGCCAGGGCTTTGTCTAGCCGGGTCTTAAAAACCTCCAAGGATGGAGAGTCATGCACATAGTAGGGGGTTGGGTTGCTGACAGTGAGTTTCTTTGGACATAAGCCATTGGTGTGTTAGGCGTGGGCATTAAATATGGATGGAAAGAATTTGCAAAGGTAGAAGATGGGACATGGAGCAGAGGCACAATGGGATGTTGAGCCTAAAATCATGGCATGACTTCTTTAAACAAGGCATCTGCTTTTGGGAGAGTGGATAAATAAGTTTATGTAGTTGTTTGTTCATATAGCCTGTGCATGTACCTGTCACTTCACAAATCAGCTAGCAAGCTTGCAGCCCTTCTCCCCCCACCCTCCCAGCCCCAGAATATCAGAATTCAGTGGTCAGGGTCATGCTAAAGGTTTCATGTGGTCTGTGGAACAGACCTGGCATGTGCCCTTCGAGTGGCAGTTGCAGTTTTTGACATAAATTACTTATTGAACACTCTGTGGCATAGCTGACACTATAGGGAATCCTTGCACACATGTGCGTGAGATAGACTGGAGGGCCTTGTCTCTAGTGTGTGCTGTTGCTGCCTATAACTCATGGAGGAGCTAGGGTTGGGGTGGAGAGTAAGGGATACTCTGCTGCGCACCTTAGTATCCTCTGACTCTGGCCTGCTTCCTCTGCCAGAGCAAAGTAATGGAGATATTTTTTTTTAATTTTGATTTTGCAAGCAGCTGGTGCTGTAAATGTTGCCTATTGTGTTTTGAGAACTGAAACTTCATGCGGCTTATCGGAAAGTCAACAGGTACAAAGTCTTGGTGGTGTTGACTTGCTCATATCTTGTTGTAATGTCTTGACTTTAAAAACTGCTCTGGCTGCAGATTCCTTTCAGGCACTGCACGGCTTTCAGTTAAATTGTGTAGCTGCTTAAGGTTATTGGTGTTCTTCCTCCGTTTTTCCCAAAAGTAGGCACTTGAGACGCTCAGGGAATATAAAGCATTTCCTTTATCTACAGCATGCTGTTTTCAGCCATCTTCCCAGGGAACCGAGATGGGAGGGATGATGCAAGAAGCCTCACGTAGACAAAAATCAGCTGAAGTACTTACTTGAGCTGATGTCCAGAATATTTATATTATGGGCAGAATTCATGCAACCTTTTTTGAAGTTCAGAGCTTGACTCCGCTAGATGTTGCCAGCATCACTTTCAATAAAACAGTATTAGCCCTAGCCTGTTAAAGCTGATGATGCGGATACTAACTCATTGTGCTGTGTATCAGTGGATTACGCACATTCCAGAAAGTACTTGCACTTAAATAGTAGGGGCTGCATACATTACTCAGGCTATTGAAATAAGAACAGGATGGAGAGGAGGGAAGGTAATTAGCATGTAGGAGTAGGGCAGGATGGTAGCGAGGCAGCCAGAGGAGACTTGGCAGGCATTTGTGGTTAGAGTTTGCATAACCAGAGATGTTGCTCCTTGTAGCGAGCGCAGTGAACCCATCACAGTCATGAGAGCTGGGGCAGTACATGTGCGCACACACAACCCCGGGCTTTGTTTAGAAGAGAGCTGTGCAGAAGCAATAATGGAGTTGAAACAGTGCTGGTGTAGATAAGCCATTGCCTATCAGGTAGTAACTTAATTTGATTATGTATGTGAAATGATGAGATATAACTGCGGCAGTCCACATGCTTGGGACATGGGGTACAGTAAGGGAGTGGTGGCCAGGAGAAACAGGATCTGACCCTGGTTCCCCTCAACACTTCCTGTACTGACTTGAAGTAAGTTGCTTGTTTACGGTGCCTTAGTTTCATCATCTGTGAAACTGAGAAGACATGCTGTTTCTTGCCCGTTTATTGTCTGCTTAAATTTGTAAGCAGCTTTGAGCATGGAAGGAAGTTCTTGCACTTCCAACACAAGCTGGCAGAATGCTGAACTCCATGGGACCCTGATCTGTGCTTTGGTCCACCCCTAATACTAATAAAAGCCTTGCATTGCATGGTTAAAATAAACAGCGAGTCTGGCAGCAAGTGCTCATGTTCTCTGCACATTGCCTGATGCACGTTCAAATGCATCTCTGGGTGCTGGCTACATTGAATGAGGGCCCTGCATTGAATGAGACCCTGCTACCTGAGACTGCCTTGTTCCCTGTTGTGGCAGTTCACATGCTCTGAAATTCTGTGGCAGCTGCTTCCTTGGGTCTAAGCAGTATTAGCAGCAGGGCTTTTTCTTTATGCCGTCCTGCAGCTTTCCAGAAGCCAGTCATCAGGGTCTTGTCAGCTGTGTTAATGCTATTTTGACTATTTTAAATAGTCTCAGCCCCTGGTTATATAATTTAGCTGTGGGTGACATACAGCAGTGATAGTGGTTGCTAAATTCTGCTGTTTTTTGAGTGGCTTTATGTGTAATTTTGTCTGTCGTCATTTTTCCCTTTTTTGTACTAGCACCTAGCTGTTTAGAAGCTCTATCAAAAAAATAGCCGGGGGAAAAAGCTTTATGGCAAAGACATCTGTCCTCTTATAGAAGGGGAACAATGATGTTGTCACTGGTGAAGGTATAAGCTGGCTTTATAGGCCGGGCTTGTGCCCTGTCACTTTGAAGGAGATTCATTAGTTGCCCTACTTTCTGAGCTATGATGATCAAGCTGGGAATATGAAGGTGTAGACATGCTGAGCCTATTTCGTTGCTTGGATCATTTATTTGTAGCTGCTCCTGAATATTGCACCACAGAAATAGAGCTGACTTATGCCCTACTTGGATCTAAGCAGAGAAGAGGGGCTTGGGTAAACCTCTGCTTATCTCTAGCTAAACCACTCTTCCAGATCAAAGCTATTTTTAAATCTGAACTTTGAGAACAAACAGAAAAGTCTTTCTGGGAAAAGGCTTTCCATACCCTGAGGCCTCCTCTCCCCTGTATCCAGGTGAACATGTACACAGCACGAGATGTGTATAATGCAATGGGAAAGATGTGCTATGGCACTGCTCTCCAAATTTGTGTTTACAGAGCAGAAAGCTGATGTCCAAACTCTAGCCCAGTGCAAAAAGCAAGCAAAGCCCTGATAACCGCCAGGCTGCTCATTCTGTGAATGATGCTTTTAGCCTCTTCCCAAACGACAGTATTTCAGCTGTTCCAGGCCTAGCTTCATAAACAATGGTGTTGCTTTATTCGCCAGCCAAGGTCAAAATTAAGAAGATTAAAATGGCTGGAGGCAAAGCTGTTTCCCTTGCTGCCTGTTACTGTAAAATCCAGGCGTTGTGCCAGGTCCAGGATAAATTCTTCCAACTTGTGCTATGAAGGGGCAGGGGGTCAGGAAGTTAGTGCCCATGTCAGTGGTGGCATTTCTAAAGGTCTCATACTTATGCAAGCTTGTGACTGTGCAGGGGTATTTGTGGTAAAGAGAATCCTGTCCAGCACCTGCAAACCTTATTGGGAAAATGGGTATTGAAGTTATTGTCTTCCCTACTCAAATGGTCCTCGGTGTCCTAATGATACTTGCAGTAAGGACTAGCCTATAATTAAAAATGTTGCTGCTACAGATACATGGGTAAGGCACTTAGAAGAAACATCTCAAAGTGCAAATGAAAGCGTGTCTATGCCAGTGCATCAACATCTGCACCAGGGGTTGGTCTGGGTAGAAATGCTGCAAAGGTCACACCTGTAAGGAACCAGCACACTTTCAGTGTAGACATGGCCTTGGACTGTCCATTCTTGTGCCCAGGAAAATTGACCCTTCGCCTTTGCCAGCCAGTTTGTTGCAACTCCTTGGACTCTGCTCTGCAGGTGTTTAAAGTGAGGGGTGATGCTTTGCTTTTCTTTCCCTGGCACTACCTAAATTGCAGCTTCTCAATGAGATCCACGTGAGTGAATGTGTCGAGTGGTGTTTTCTGAAGGGAATCTCATACCCAGCGTTTCTTGAAGTGGTAACACGCTGAGACACTTGTGTAAACAAAATGCCTCCTTGCCAGCAGGCTCAGCTGTCGAAAATGCCTCTGAAACAGCTGAAATTGTCACTGTGGCCTTCTGAAATCCCATCAAGCTCATCTGCTAAAAATCGTAATGTTAACTATCAGGTATCCAGGTTGTAGCCATATTGGTCTAGAGGCAAAAGGAATCGGAACTCGTGGCAGAGGTGGTATCTTCTATTAGACCAACTTCTATTAGGTATCTTCTATTAGACCAACTAGATTTTTGCAGAAAAAATTCTTTAATTGCAAGCTTTGTGCCCAAAAGCTTTCAAGTAAAGATTTTTGCAAAAATCCAGTTGGTCTAATAAAAGATATCACCTCTACCATGAGTTCTGATTCCTAATGTTAACTATAGACCTGGGGGTACTTTCCAAAAGAGGACAGCACCTCTACCCCCATTTTAAAATAAGGAACCTGAGGTGCAGGAGAGAGATGATATGACTAAGGTCAGGCCAAAGGCAGAGATGAGATTAGATCCCATGGCTCCCCTGTTCGCTGGACCACACTAATGCTGCATTGGCAGGGATCAATATTACGGCGGAGCTGTAATGCTGTTGCAGGAAGGAGCAGGTATATAAGATGGGAAGCAGCACTACTTCCCAGTGTTAATTCTACCACTGCTTTCATTGGCGGTACAATTAGCCTGTTTGCAGCATTTTGGAACTTCCCAATTCTGACCCTGTCCCTGTTACAGGGTGGGGGAACATGTGTATAGCAGAGAAACCTTATTGATCCACAGAGTTGCATACTGTCCTTCCCAGCAACCTTGCCCTATTTCTCAGTAGAGAGGTTAGCAGCGTTACTGGAAGTCTATTCTTACACAACATGTACCACAGAGCATTTGCTAGCTGGCTTTGAGGTGCTGATAAATAAAACTAAACAGCACTTCTCAAAACAGCGCCTTGCCAGATGCCGTGTGTTCATCCTGGTTTTGTCATCATGTTTAGTTGCTGGCTTTCAGATTCACTAACTGGCAATGCGTCTCCCTGTCACGTGTGTATTAGCATAGCGCATGGTTTCTATACACAGAATAAGTTGCAAATGACTTGGGAGCTCTGGTTTCTCGTATCATCTGCTGACAAGAACCATTCCTTGTTATAAAGGTTGTAGGTGCACACTAAAGCAGGAGGCTGGCTTGTCAGTATGCAGAAGCAGTGGGAAAGTGATAAGAATTGATCCACAAGAGCAGCAGTCTCAGCAAACAGCATTGCTGTTGGAAAAACAAAAGACAAAGCGAATGCAAGCGAAATGGTTCTTATTAAACTTTGTTGTCTTAATTCTTTGACTTGTGGCAACAATTTCTTATTTGTCAAGGACAGGATTTGTTTAATGCTTATGAAGCGCATGATTTTTTTTTTTTTAACTGTTAATAGTGGTGTTGTAACATGTCGATCTATATGTTTGCGTGAGCTTTCTAGCAGGGCGGTGTGAAGCTTCGGTACCCGATCCGATTCAGAGGAGAATCGGCCCGATTTGGCGGCCGAATCTCTTAATCCAAAGTGAATCGGGAGACCTATTAATCTCTCCAAATCGAATTGGAAGCCTCCAAATCGATTTGGGGAGATTCGGCCATAGACTGTACAGGTAAGCACTAGGCAGTGCTGGCGGGAGCAGATGAGTCCTGGCTTGAGCTGGCTCCCCCAGCTGCCTCCACACCAGGGCGAGGCAGGCAGTGCTGGCAGCGCCAGGAGAAGCCACGGGGTTTGGAGGGAATGGATCGGGGAGCTGGGGGATCGAACTGGGAGCTAGGAGGAAGCCTCTGTTTGTTCCCCCAGCCTCCAATCATTCCTCCCAACCTCCCGTGGCTTCTCCTGGGGCTGCCAGCTCAAGCTGCAGCTTGTCTGTCTGCTTCTCTTCCCCCCCCGGCGAGGCACGAGTGCTGGCAGCTCCAGGAGAAGCAGTGGGGGCTTGGGGATCAAACCGAGAGCTGGAGGAATGATTGGGGGCTGGGGGAACGAACAGGGGCTTTCCCCCAGCTCCCGGTTAGGTTCCCCAATTCCCCGATCATTCCCCGCCCAGTCCCCACGGCTTCTCCTGGGGCTGCCAGCACTGCCTGCCTTGCCCCGGCGGGGAGCAGCCGGATAAGCCGCGGCTTCTCCCAGGGCTCCGGCTCAAGCCGTGGCTTGCCCAGATGTTCCCCCAGCTGCTCCCGCTGGCACTGCCTGCTTGTATAGTCTATGGCCAGATAAGATTCAGTGCCAAATACCTTCAGATCCGGATTTGCCAAATCGAATTGGGACAGTGATTCAAATCGCTGTCCCTCCAAATCCGAATCCTAAGCAAATACTTTCTGCTTCGCGCAGGCCTGCTTTCCAGATCTGAGTCGAGGGGTCCCAGTTATGCATATAGCACATCCTCTTGCTCAGCTCTTCTGTCCACCCATCCCGTTTCCAAATATGGGCTAGTTTTTCAGCAACAGATTAACTCGGGGACTGGAAAGAGACTCATCTACCACTTCCACAAATGGGGAGTATGAATATATTATTACATTAAATATGATGCCATAGAGAAGTGGCCTCGCATGCAGCACAAGGCAGCCTGCACCCCAGCAGCTGCCCTCCGATGCACCCCAGCAATCCCTGCCCCCTGAGGAGCAGACCAGCTAAGCCAACAGATCCTGTCATAGGTCCAAAACCACACTAAAATCTGGACTTGTCATGCCTCTTTTACGGAAAACCAACTTTTTGCACAAGTCGGCTCAGGAGACCTAGACAAAGAGGGGCACAACACATGGGAGTAAGAGCTGATCAGTTGCTATTGATTTGTGTTGTGTTTTTTCGAACCCCCCAAACCCATTGCCACACACCTGTGCCTGCAGTGACTAGAAAATGATTCACTAAACTTGTCTGAGATGAGAGCTAACTATCTCCTAACAGCCAGGTAAACACAACAGTCTGTAACCATTTTTTCCTTTGTAGTAGAAGCCAAAAGGCAAAATTACTTCAGGGATCACATCATGACCCTGCCGTATGTTGTAGTTCCTGCATGGCTACTGTTCCCTGACTCTGTACCTTATTTGTATTTTGTCTTACAGATGCGGGGGTACGGTTGGTGCCATTTTTACTTGTCCCTTGGAAGTAATAAAGACCAGGCTCCAGTCTTCAAAGCTTGCCTTCCGGGCTGTCTACTACCCTCAAGTCCAGTTGGGGACCATCAGCGGAGATGGAGTGGTCAGGCCAACATCCGTATCACCTGGACTTTTCCAGGTTCTCAAGTGAGTGCAGACCTCATTGCTCAGTGCTGCCCACAGGAGCAGGCCTGGGTCTGATCTCCTTTGTGCCAGCTTGACACCTGAATGTTGTCACTGCTGATTGATTGGCACTGGGGAAATAAGAATTGGGCCTTATCTCCCTCAAAGTTGAATTAATCCTTCAGGCTGGTGGGTGTTTCTTTGAACTTTCAAAGGAATCAACTTCCCAGCAGCATAGACGAGGTCTTTACAGGGTATTAGTTTCGATAACGAAATGGGATGTTACTTTTAACTGGATTTAGGCTTTCTGGTAAGTATTACATCAGAAGAATCAAGAGTATACGTATAAGGATATATATATTCCTACAGATTCTTGCCTGGTGATGTATATGCCATCTTGAAAAAAGATGCCTGCCCTCTCAAGTGCTTTTTACTGCAGAGGAAGTGTGGATTCTCTGCCGCCTTGCTCCTGGGACTCGTGTTTCTATTTTGCAGTCCCTCTGTACTGGTAAGGCATGGTAAAGCAAGTGCTGCTGGATGGGCTACATCTTGGCAAAGTGACAGAGAGACTAAATGAGCCCCAGAGACTGAGCTCCCCTCTCTCACTCCCAGAGTCTTTCCTTCCACATCTGTGGAACGGCCTGGGGAAAAACCTTTCATTGCTGCTCACCCACACTGTGCCTCTGCTTTGGTCATCAGATAGGCTGCTTCCTGCCACTAAAATGCATTTCTCTTTTTTTAAAGTAAATTAGTGAACAAAGAGCCCACTGATCAGAGAGGAAAAGAAAATTGTAGTGGCTGTAGTGTGTAGTACATTGGGATGCTCTCCTGGAATTGCGTGCAAGACTGGCAGTGCTAAACAGTATTGAAATACTGCAAACTTGGCTTGGGTGCCAGCTTGTCAGAGGAGGGAGAAGGGGTACATGCACGCACCTCTGCAGCTGCTGCTAGGGGCTGGAAGATCAACAGCCTGGTGTTCTACACTTAGGATTGTTTTCTATAATAAAATAATCTGGTGATGCTGTTTTTTTAAAGGCTTGGTCTGCTAAAAATTGCAGAGTCAGCAACTTTCCCCCTGGCTCTGGCTGGTAAGGTGTCCTGTTCCCAGCCTCCTGGAAACACTGGACTCTTAGTCCTGTTAATCCAGGTTAAATATGCAGCCCACTTTTCTTGGCTTCTGCATTTGCCATGTGATTTGTGACTGTCCTACTTCTCAGGTTCCCAGGTGTTCACTGCAAACTAAATGAGACTTAATTTCAGTTCAAGAAAAAGAAATCAGGCAGTGGGTTCCAACTGACGGCATCATCCCTCTGTAGTTGGCCATGGGAATAGCCCTTCTCTGTCTGATTTTATGGAGTTTGAACTCTTTCTGGTATTGAGGGGGCGCTGGTAAATGGGGCTCTTTTGCACTTTTATTCTGAAGAGGTCCTGTTGTGACAATCCTCAACTGGAACATGTATGGGAGGAGGAGGAAGAGGAAGGAGACTCAGCTTTCACAATAGCAGTTTGACTACAAAACACAATAGCATCAGGGGCTCGGAATGCTTTATTTCTCCTTGCTCTGCTGTGCCTGACTTAATGAAAAGCCCACTCTGCTGCCAATGCTCATTTTGAGCCAGTATGTATTATCTACCACTCCTGTGTGAGTACTCAGCTGGACCTTTGAGCCCCTCCATGTCCTTGTCTGGACCGCACATTTGCTATGTCTAGCAGTGGTACCCTTGATCTGTGTGTGTGTGTGTCGGCGGGGTGGGGAATATGAATGCACAGCAGTGTGGCAGTACTAGTTAGACCACCATCAGTGCCATGTAGATGTGGCTCTACTGCTCCTGCTTCAGGTGGCATGGAGTATTTGATGGTGCTGAATACATTGCTGTCTAGACATGGCCTGTGTATCTGCGGACAACTTGCAGTGCTCATCAGAAGCCTCTTCTGTGAATCGGACTGCAGTCGCTGCTGCTCCTACCAGTCTTTTCATGATATGTGTTTAATCGATAGAAGATTGGTTCAAAGAGAAACCAGCGTTTCCCAGGCTAGGAGCATTGGTTACCTTATCTGATAACCCTGGGGCCCTGGCCCCTGCTGAGATATTCTGAGGCTCCCGCTAAGTAAAAATATGATCCAGATGTCACGCGGACTGAACATTGTTTACTTCTATCCCAAGTGCCCCTTGGTTTGGTACAGGAATGCCCTGCTTCCTACAGATGTTACATACACCAAAGAAAACATGAGACAGCAAAACAGCTGATTTATGTAATTCCAATAAGTCTGGCAGATTGCCTGGTGAAGGTTGTTATATAATAACAGTACAGGAGCAATGGAAAATCTGCGCGGAACTCTGTAGCTCAAGTCACACAAGGACTCGGCTTCCCTTGGCAAAGGATACTCTTCCCTTGGCAAACAAACCTCTTTACAACTCTTTTTATTATCAGAATGGAGTGAAAGAAGTGCACAGTGCTCAGTCTAGGTAACTGGAATATATTGGTCCATTTCAGCCTCATCTGACTCCATCCTGGACCTTTCTCTGTGACTGTGACAAAAAGGAAGCTCAGTAAAGTTCCCCCAGTGTACCCAGCTCTGTACACCCATCTCCTTTTCTAATTTTTTTTTTGAATGATAGGGAACTGGGTAGAACCAGGCCAAGGCTTGTGACATCCATATTATCGACTACTTAAACTCAGCAGTAGCAATCTTGGTTCATTTGATCTCGTTTCATTTCAGCAATTGCTCAAACTCTGGAATTTGTCGAACTTCCCACCTGCCTTTTCCAGATGGCTGGGGGGGGCAGGGGATCTTTCAACATGATCATACCCTTTGCTTCTTGTGATGGTCAGTATAGTTGCAGGGTAGATAGTGTTTCTGGTGCCACTTCCCTGCTGTTGTGAATTTTGAAACCTTTAAAGAAAGCTGGTAGGATGAATAGATCTTTTTGCCCTTCTGTCCCTCTTGCCGCAAACAGGTGAGCAGTGGATGTGAACAAGGTACCTTAAGTGGCATTAAGGACTGCTTGTTTCCTTACCATGCTTCCAGAGGCCTGTCTGTAAAATGTCTCTTGGGAAGCTGAGCATGTTGGCTATGAAAACACTGATTGTGTCAAGGCTAAAAAGAAAATGGATACCCAAAAAAGAGCAAATAAATCCTGCCTGCAGAATGGAAAACACTCCCAGAAGGACATGCTGTTTTGTGCATAATCCATTTAAGATTCTGATGAGTCACCTCAGCTGGAAGCCCGAGTCGTGACTATTAAGCGACAAAGAACAAGCAGTCACTGGATCTGTCTCCTTGGAGACACTCGACCTGGGAGTTTACACAGTATGCTGTGCTCTGCTCCGCTCTGGGGATGTGTTTCAGAAGCTGCTGCATCTCTCCTCTGTCTAATGAGCTTGTTTATGGATTCTGTAGCAAACGGTGCCAGAAGTGTTAATGACCTGGAAAACAAAACTCTGGGGGGAAAAAAAAAAGGGGGGGGACACTTGAACCAAAAAGACAGGTGCATGTGAACTGTCCCTGGCAGCAAGAGCTATTTGAACTTCCTTGCATGTTTTTCACGTGATGGGGCTGGCTTGAATAGGAGGGCCTTGCAGGCCAGCCTACTTGAAATCCACAGTGACTTTCTGTGGCACTCAAGGGTGGCCTTTCTTTGGTACACAAAACCTGGTACAGGGACACCAACTAATAGTCAACCGTTGTTTTGTCTTTTTAAATATATCTCTCTCCTGCAATATTAAGGATTCTTGCACAGAGTCTGACTCTCCAGTAGTGATGTTCTGTACCAAGGTATTGACCAAAAATTGGCAGATGCCCTTGGAACAGATCTAAACCATTTCATCTCCATGAAATTGATGCCTGAAATTTGGTCTTAGAAGATAAAAAAGGCAATTTAACTCTGGCTTTGGACTGACAGCAGTATAGTGACTGCATTGCTGCCTGCTGTCCCTTGTTCTTGTCCTTAATGCTCCAGGTCCTGGAGTCTAATGATTAATTTAAAGCTAAGATTTACATTACAAAAAGTCCTTATACTTGTGGTGAAAAGCTTGAAAATGTGACCCCATTATAACTTCAAGGCTCAGACAGCTGAAGGCAAAGAGGCAAGGGGGACTTAATTTTTAAGGTAGTCTCAGGCCCCACAAACCAGTGACTCTCTTGTCTTTTGGGTAGTCAGGATTGGAGTTCCAGCTACATCACAGGAGTATCATGCACTCTTTGGAAGAGGAATGAATAGATTCCTACTGCTGTTGTAATGCTGTCACACATCTGCCCCTAACGGCCTCACAGTGAATAGTTTGTTTCTGCCCATTGCTTCCGCTCAGAGAAGAGAATATATTGCTGCCTGGCTGCACTGGAGAAGTGGCAGCGTTAACAGTTTGCAAGTAGGAAGGGGTCCATCGCTCACCCTCCATCCCATTATTAGACAGAGTAGGACAGACAGCCTCCTGCATTGCTTAGCCATGACCAGTGAGTCATTGGAGGATGGACATCTGTTAGGAATGTCTCTCAACCGCACACATGTGCAGCTCTCGAGTAATAATGCCTTTTCCCTCTACCCTACCTTGAAAGCAGATTTCTGAAGGAACAGCGGTGTTACAAAAAATGCCAGATGCCTTTGTCTTTCAGTACTGACTTATCTTGCAGTCTCTGTTGACTTTCTAATAACCCATTTCCCAATAGCTTTCACATGATTGAAGTAGCACCCCGTGTTCATGACACAGATACAGACTTGTCTGCAGTGTCCTTAGTGTTCTGTTGCAATAGCCTACTTTTTAATATGTAAGAAGAGACTGAGAGTCACGTAGCTTTCAACTAAGGTACATAGCCTGACAGCCAGTGGGTTCATTTTTAACACTTACCAGTGTACTTATGATTTCTCACTGCTTATTGTCTGCCAGAATAGAGGGTTGTTGATTTTATTTATTTATTTTAAAACCCATGTATTGTTTTTTGTAGGTCAATTCTGGAAAAAGAAGGACCAAGGTCACTTTTCCGAGGATTGGGTCCAAACTTGGTTGGAGTTGCACCATCAAGGTAAAGATCTTTAAATTGCTCAACAATAAACATAAAAAGGCATATTTTAAGGCTGTCACAAGCACTGTTCTGTGTTCAAAATCACAGTGAAGATGTTTACAAGGTTCTTATTAAACTAGGTTTGGTTATAGCTCACTTAAAGAATTAACTGTTGACCAGGGATAAGATAACTGTAGGCCTCTGTCTAGCAGGCCTGTCACAGATTAAATGACTATGGACAGGTTCTTTAACTCTTCTACCTTCATTATCCGATTTGTAAATAGGGGCTACTCCTCTTTGTAAAGCAGTTGCAGATCAATGGAGGAAAAAGTGATATGTAAGTGAAAAATAAATCTTGTGTATATATTGAGCCATTCTTTTTGTGTTACACAACTCAAAAATGGGTTGTATATTACTGTTTAATACTACTGTAGCACATTTTAAGGTACAGATTTATAGAAGGCAAGAGAACACCTTCATATGCTTTTTATGTCTGTTTACTGCACCTAAGAATCCACCAGGCTTTCTATGGCAGTTTTATTGGTTTCAAAAAAAATATTTCTTAGATATGTATCCAAGCTGCTCCTCTTGATATTTGCTTTTCATTAGCTACAAGACAGAGACAAGCAGAGAGGGAGCTTGGGAATGGTGGACTATTGCATAAAGGAATGGATTTCAGTTAGTACTAGCAAGTTAGTTTATTTTAAAAAGGAAAGCAGATTGTATATACAGCTTGTTAGAAAGGATGACTTGGGGAACTGGTCATAAATTGAGAAGTTTGTGAGTGCAGAAAAGCTGAGTAATAATTTTATTAGTACTTCTGTAAAGTGATCTAGCGCTCTTGTGAAAAACTACAGGTCAGATCCAGAAAAAGGGCCTTACAGGTAGGTGCCTCACGTTTTGACACTGAAGGTTCCCAGAGTTTGCTATTGTAAATGCAGAGAACTGTTCCAGGGCTCAGCCCCATTCTCGCTCCTAAGCCCAGTTCGGAGCCAGAAAGTTGGCAGTCGTCTCCTGGTGTTCTTGGATCATGCCTAACACATGCGGGCAAATGCAGGGGCTGCTGTTGCGGAGGAACAAGACGTGACACTGTGCCTGATACAATAGTGGTTAGAGCTCCTGCCAGAGATGTAGGAGATGCTGCTTGAAGGGATTCAAAGTGACACCTCCCACCCTCCAGGGGAGCGTCCTAAACATGAGGCTGTTGTAGGTGGCGCAGCTTCAGCAGGGGAGGTGGAAAGATAGTGGCGGGTGGGTAACATCACCTCTTTTTTCTCTGGCAGATGCATTTAAAAGAACAAGGAACTTGCCCAGCTCTTTGAAAGAGAGAGTACAGGCCCCTAGGTGTTAGTGGCAGAGCCAGGATTAGAACCCAGCGACCCCGCTCTTCAGTCTTGTGTCCTGTCCACCAGACTATGCTACCTCCTGTTTTGGGTTGTTTTAAAAGGGAAACATTTTGCTCTCTAGCTATGAATGCAAACATCCCATTGGAGGCTGGTACAGTCTAAGTCTGAGTTTTTCTAGATCAAAAAAAATTGGCCAGGCCACTTCTGAGAGAGACCTTGTTTTTACACTGTGGGAAGAAGCGCTAGTCGGAGTTGAATGTTTAGAGAGACCCTCTATATGAAATTTTCCTTTTTCTTGCACAGGGCTATCTACTTTGCATGCTACTCCAAAGCCAAGGAGCGATTCAATGGCATTTTGGTGCCCAACAGCAACATTGTGCACATTTGCTCAGCAGGCTCTGCAGGTAGGTAATAGCTGTTCATCTCCCTCGCTGTTTTGCAGTGGTTTTGAGCTACCCAGCCTTCCTCCTGTAGTGGGCTAACTCTGTCGATCATACTGTCCAGCTGGGATCGCAGCCCTCCCACCCCTCATTTGCACTCTGTTCCAGGAACCTCTTCAGAGGGAGAGATAAAATAATTGTATATGTGAGACTGCCCTTCATTATTGCAGAGCCCACCATGCCATTCCCCTGTACAGTATAGCTGCTGTTGTGGGCTGCAGCAAATACATTTCCCCATCCTCACCCCTCAAGCAAATTGTGCAGTGAATTGGAAAGCAGAAGAGGGTTTTCTCTGTCTCTATGGTGCCCAGAATAATGTAGCCCTATCTGATTGGCCCACTGCACACTACCGTGGTGCAGTGAGAGAGAAGCTTTGTGTTAATGTGCACAAATCATTGGCTCTTTCTGAAAATACACACTTGAGCTCCCTGCATGGGCAAACATAAGAATTCATTGCTGGGAGTCAAGAAAGCGAGTCTTTCTAAGAAACGTGCCCAGCAAATGACCCCCATAAAAGCCTGAGAGCAAGAGAGGTGACTGAGTTCAGGAAACAAAGTACAAGGCATGGTTAAAAATAAAAGCTGTTGAACTGAGAATTTTCAGTTCTCTTCAAAACAGGGAGATAGGAGGCGACTTGGCAAGCTCACCCCTGGATTTGTATATACCCAAGCTTACCCCGGGATTTGTAAGGAATATACTCCTTCTGCACAGCTAAAAAAGTGATGTTCTGTAGAGCGTCTTTTCTTACATCTGGCAGTTTTGCAGCTCCCCTCTTATGCAACTTAGTATCAGTGCAAACAGGAAGGAATTTATTATAAATCTGTGTTACACGCCCCAGTTATGTAACTTGGCTGTGGGAAGCTGTGACTAGTACATTTTCAAAAAGTCCCTCCAATGCTTTGGAGAGGGGGAACAAATAAAACTCCAGAACACACCAAGCAGATGCCTGTGTAGGTTTGTGTGCACGCAGTCAGCTTCAGTAGAGAGATGCTTAACTGTTGGCATAACCCTGTGGGAGGCTGGGGATTGTGATCAGTTTTGAATCCTGCTGGATGTAAGAGTCACCCTGCAGAACAAGGCACCGAGGCTGAGATTTTTTAACGTGCCTAAAGGTGATTCAGTCGGAGCAAGAGACGCAATTCCTCAGTCACAACCTACACATAGGTTGGTTGTGTGCGGTTGGTTTTGTTTGTGCCAGCATAACTGTTGCATAGGGGACAGTCATACTTTTACATTTTTAACAAACCACTTCTACTGACATATGACGTTAGTCTGCATGCCAATATGCCAAAGCAGATAGACTTTATAATGGTGAAGGTAGGTACACTGTGCTGATGAAACAGTCCACACATGGGGCAAAGGGAGGACAGACCACTTGAATGATACTGCAGTAGTTAAAGTTGTACAGCCTGTGTACAGATAACGTTTTGGACTCCTTTGTAAAATCTCAGTGTTAAAAGTATCTGTAGAATAAGTACTGCAGTTATTGAGTGATGACCAGCAGTGGAGTGTTGGTGCCTTATCCTTTTGTGGAGCAAAACTGCTTCCATGGATATTTACCAGGGGTAAAGGTTTATTGACTGAGAAACTAGAAGGAAGCAAGCTGTTAACTTAAAAAAAAACAGCATTCCCTTGATCTCATGCAGCATGTATATTTGCCTGGCTTGTGAAAGAACCATATCCTAACTGAAAATTATTCTTTAAAGTTGTGTACATTCTCTTTCAAGTTGGTAATTCAGTATTGCCAACCCCACCGTGTCAAAAAATCAAGAGATTGGCATGTAAATCATGACATGCTGGTTTTGAAGTGGGGCGGTGGGGGTTCTTTGTGAAGGTGTGGGGGGCTCTGGGGGGGGGTGTGGGGTTTGAAGCCTGGGGAGCAGGGGGTCCCCACTCACCCTGGGAGGATGCAAGGTGCTGTAGATCAGGGGTGGAGGGGCTGTGGCTTGGGAGTGAGGAGCAAACACAGAGACAAAGACAGCACCCAGCTGATAAGCGGAGGGGAAAGGGCTGGGTAGGAGAGGGAAGGGAGGAAATCAAGGCCCCCACAGTGAGGGAGGAAGTGGGGCTGGAGCAAGGGCTGGGGTGAGCAGGGCCCTGGGACTGAGGCAGGTCATCCAGAGGGGATTTGGGGGGGGCGGGGCCGCTCCCTGCAGCAGCGCACCCCCCCCAGGAGATGCATGGGTGGGGGGCAGAGGCAGGCTGCCCACTGTAAGCTGGGGCTCTGTGCCCTCCTGCTTTTGCCCTGGAAGCTCAGCCGTGCAAGCCATTGCTGCCTGCTGGGTGGGCAGCTGACATGGGGCATGCTGGCCCCGTGGCATGTTGCCTGCCCACCCGGTGGCAGGAAGCACACTGGTGTCACACAGGTGAGCTCCTGGGGCAAAAGCAGCGGGGCACAGTCCCCTGAGCCCACAGCGGGCAGCCTGCCTTGGCTTACAGGGGGCACGTGCCCCCCATGTCTCCCCCAGGGGTGCACACTGCTGCAAGGAACTTCCCCCTTCCCCCCACCCCCGATGCCTCTGGACATCTTGCCCCAGCCCCAGGGCCTGTTCCTGCCCCTCTGCCTCCCTCAGCATGGGGGCCTCAGTCTCTTTCCCCACCACCACTTCCCCTCCACAGACTAACCAGCTGGGAAAATCCAGAGATCTGAGGGTCTGATCAGGAGATCGTGAGTTGGAGTTATTTTGACTTAAAAATCCCAATTCTCGCAATGTTTTCCCAACAGTTGGCATTACTGGTAATTTTCAAATTCAAAAGAGAAATAGCACAATAATGCTCCTCCAAATGATGACAAAAGTGGAAATGAACAAACCTTCAACTAAAGTGTTTTTTAGACAAACTATTGGTTTGAGTTTCTTTTTTTGTCAGTCTGGGGAACTTAGCTTACTATTGTGGGAACATTACTGCAAGACAACTCCATCAGCTCTCTCCAATTTAAGTTGCCAAAATGCCCATTTAAAAGCCATTCTAAAATAACCCTTAATTAGAGTGGATTTAGTTAATGAGATGGCCCAACAGCACCACCTAGAGTCATGAACTGTCCCCTGGGGATGGTTTGCCCATGGATTTCAGTTCAGTAAAAGAGAAGTTAATAAATTATTCTAAAACCAGTTGGTAAATATTAAATCTTGCAAATGGCTGTTTACAGCAGCCTGGGTACATGAGATTCTCTGAAGCACCCGTCGCTGTAGTACCTGAAGTGAACAGAGCAAATACCTCTGAAGGTTACTATGGCAAAGTCCTGTGGCAGTGCCATGGTTCCAGACTTACCCACCTGCACTTCTTGTTTTGAACCTCTTCATTGAAACCTGCCAACTGGGACTGGGTAGCATTAAAACTTAATATTTGCCTAGTTACTGAAGCCACTGCACACACTTCATGAAACTGTATTTTCTTTCTGTCTTTAAGCTTTTGTCACAAATACCATGATGAACCCTATATGGATGGTAAAGACCAGAATGCAGCTGGAACGGAAGTAAGCAACTGATTGAGAGAAACTGGCTGACACTATTTATGGGAGGCTCCAAAATATATATTTGCTTCTTCCATCCATGAGGCCATAATGAAGCTCTTCCTACCCAATTCAACCACCACAGCCTTTAAGGCACTGGCCTTCTAGCTGACTAGGGTACAGCTTCAACTTGTCAGTGTTGCACTTTAATTTGACAAGGGTCACTACTACTACCCAGTGGGTCCTAGCTTGAGACTCAGAAGACGTTGTGGAAGCTGACAGCGTAGCCAGATTAAAAAAGGGATCGGACGTTTTTGGAGGAAAGGGTCATCGATAGTTATTGAGCACGGGAGTTAGAGGTACAGTCTCTGAACCAGAACTTCCTAGACCCTAAATGGTAGATGTTGCAAGTGGGAGAGGAACAGCGGAAAAAATCTGCTCAGATCCTGTTCGCTCACCCATTCAGCATCCGCTCTCTGCCACCGTGTGACGCAGGATCCTAGGCAAGATGGACCTACAGTCTGACCCAGTAAATGGCAGTTCTTATGTTCAGGTCCTAACATTAGCCCAGACTGTGCGACTTTGGCATGCTTTGGTTTCCACCTGTAAAATCTTTCCTACATCAAAGGGACATTAAGAAGATAAAAGCATTGACTAGCGCTTGTATACGATTGGAATGGAGGCCATATTGAGTATCAAAGAGGTTCCCTGCTGGGTTCAGTTTAGAAAAGGCTAGGACTAAAGTCCACTTAGGCAATACAGAGAGTAACACTGGCTTGAGATCCTACAGACATGGGTTTAACAGTTGGTTCGTATACTGCAGTAATTTAAGATCCACAATAACTGGCCACTATCTACACTGAGAACAGGCAAATGTTTTTGGGGGATTTTTTTTTCCTAAATGCCAATAATTAAGTAGTTTTGCTTCCAAGGGAAGTGGTGCTGGCTCCTACCTTGGGGGTCTTTAAGAGGAGGCTTGATGATTACCTAGCTGGGGTCATTTGAGCCCAGTTTTCTCTCCAGGGCCGGGGGTCGGACTAGAAGATCTGCAAGGTCCCTTCCAACCCTACATCTATGAATCTATGTTAATATGTCTTTAGAAAGGCAGCTTTCCCCCTGTCCTGTCTCAGGTCAGGTGGGTGAGATAAAAAGGATCCCAGCAGCTACCAAGAAATTATTGAAAATGAAAATGACCACTGGCTTGTAGATCTTATAAATTATTTATAAAGACTAAGTCCAGCAAATCACTAGGTGGCTCCTTTGAATTGAATGCTGCCACTTACCCTGAAGGGTCATTTCTCCTGTAGGAGGCCATTGTCTCTGGCTTAAGTTGGACTGGAAGGAAATTGCTGGTTCACTTTACAGCAGTGCTTCCACCATGGTAAGCATTTAGATCGCTGAAGCAGTATAACAGAGTAGCCAGGCCGACCTGAAAAGATTAGCACAAGCATGTATCAACTGATTGGAAAAGCCAAGCCAAGCCAAGTTAGCATTGCAGTCCTACTCCTGGCCTTCGAAATGTGACTACAATGCCAACAACAATGAAAGAGCCATTGAAGTCTCTGCAAAGCAGTCCTAGATTCTTGCAGTTACACTTAGCAAGCCCTTCTTGTTCCTCCTGGGTTATTTATCGCTTGCAGCATTTCCATATGAAGTTTGAACCCAAATGTTTTATTTTGTTCTAATTTTATTTTATTTTGCTTTTTAGAGTCAGGGGTTCCAAGCCCACGAATGCTCTGCAGTGTGCTAGATACGTTTACCGGACAGAAGGCATCCGTGGCTTTTACAGAGGCCTCACTGCCTCCTATGCTGGTATTTCCGAAACCATTATCTGCTTTGCTATTTATGAAAGCTTAAAGAAGCGTCTGAAGAATGCCCAGCTACCTCCTTCTGCTAATGGGACTGAGAGGAGCTCCACAAACTTTTTTGGACTGATGTTTGCTGCTGCAGTTTCTAAGGGCAGTGCCTCGTGTATTGCTTATCCACATGGTACGTTATCCTTTCCATTTACCAGTTGAGTAGTATGTGTGTTGCCTCTGGTCTGTGCCAACTGATGGGCAGCAATGCTGTAATGTTATTAACTTCAGAAGACACCCTCGTTGTCTAGAGATGCACCTTACTCTGAATGCATCTACACTGAGCTCTTTGGTGTTCCCATTGCTCTTTGTTCGTTAAATAACAAGGCTTCCTAAAAGAAGTTTGCTGCCTGTTCCCCCCCCCCACCTTCTGTTCTGCACACGGTGCCTCATCTAGCAACATCCTCACCGCTCTTTGCAGCAGAAGCTTGTATTTCATATTAATCAGATCCTCCAATCTTTATACGGCACCTAGATGTGAGCTAAGTACTTTTCAGAACAAATAGGCTAAGGTTCCTATCCCAGAGAGCTTATGGTCTGGTTTCATGTGCAAGATGATAATGAGAACAACCCACAAAAGAGGGAGAAGGGGCTGAGGCATAACATGGTACATTTTAGATTATGCAGGGCTTCCCCACCACCACCCCCACACACACTAATGTGATTCTGCCTCCTGTTGGCAGCTCAGTAGGGATTTATATGAGGCAAAGCTGGTGGGCTGGCCCATAAGAACATAATGGGTGGCAGAGGAGGGACCTGGAAACAACCACTGCACAGAGGCTGGCTATAAAAATGCCGCTGAGAGGACTGCCTCTTTTCTGTTGAGCAGTATTTCTTTATTCTATGGAACTTCATGGGAAAGTGAGTCTAATTCCCGGCGCATCTGTAGGCCATCTTTCTTCCTTCCCTGTCCATTCTTTTGGACCCAGTGTTTGAGATGCTGGCTGTTATCACAGCTTAAATTCTCTGCCTGTAAGTGCCATTGAAAAAAATGCCCCCCCTCAAATGTTACCCTCTGAATGCTTCATATTCTCCCATTAAGCAGCAGATCACATCACAAATCAGGATGAGCAGGGGTAACAAGAAGCCTGATTCATCAGTTAATTCAGTTTTAGTGAAAAAGTAATTTAAATTAATCCAGACTTTCCTCTTCCTTTTTAAATGTCCTTAGTACCTTGTTTAATGGGTGCAACTACATGACACATCTCCGTGAGGTTTTGACACTGGCTTTGTTGGATGCCATTCTTGGCCAAAACTTGCGAACAGATTTGACCAGACTTGCATTGCAGCTGGACAGACTGTTTTGGACTTTCATTACACACCTGAGTCACATGCCAATTAGTGTGCAGATGTATCAGCACAGGGGAAAAAATCTGAAGCGCCGTGTCCAAAAAAGCCTGGTTTTTGCAGCAGCCTAGTTGGATTCAATTTAATTTAAAGAATATATGAATTCCTAAAGCTTCTCATCCCAAGCTGTATGCATCCCAGCAAATAAAATCGAATGGATCATATGATGCAGAATCTGATGCCCTTCCTAAGCCCACCTGCACAGAAGCCAACATGATACATGTGCTGCTTGCTGACGCCCTAAAGTTCAGCGGATGAGAGATGACCCCATGCTGCCATTTGAGGATGGCTCATACACACCCCAACAGTGCGTTTGGCTCTGTAGCTGTCCTAGTGAGGAGACTGTCTCTGTTTTCTGCAGTTTGTATTTACGTGAAAGTCGGGAACCCAGTTTTAATTTCCAGTCTTGGCTAATGGGAGCGTCACGCAAAACCTCAGGATGTGTAGATATAAGAGAGCAGTTCATCTGTCTGGCAGCTCGCTGGTCCAGGATGAACCAAGGTTTTGGTTGCCCTGTGCTAGAGACCTCTTTCCTTGTTTCTAGGCAGGAGGATCTGAGACGCTAACCTAGGGCTCTCTTTCATTTTTCCCCAGAGGTCATACGGACACGGCTGCGAGAGGAAGGCACAAAATACAAGACTTTCTTTCAGACGGCCCGTCTGGTAGCACGTGAGGAAGGCTACCTTGCCTTCTACAGAGGACTTTTTGCCCAGCTCATCAGGCAGATACCAAACACAGCCATTGTGTTGTCCACCTATGAGTTAATTGTGTACTTGTTAGAAGACCGTGATGAGTAGCAGGCCAAGAAGCATTGTCTAGAAAGTAAACACTGACAGACTGTGCAGAGGAATTTTTCATTGAACAAATAGCTATTTAAGAGACTGATGCAGATGTTGGTGATGGAGAAAAGAAACGAGTTCTTGTTCACCTGCTGGACATTTTCCTTTTGGATTCATGCTTTCTGGAAGGTTTTGACTCATTAACGTTAATAGTTAATTATAACTTTTTTTTTTAACTTAAAACATGATTCAGAATTTAAACAGCTACTAAATTAAATCACACTATTTAATTTACTTATATGTTTGTCCTTAATTTAATTATATGTTTGTCCTTGTCTTTAAGTACAGCCATATGTGAATTAAGGAATGTACCTATACTATCAAGATATCTGTTGGACTTATGTTAATTAAAACTGTATTAAAGCAGAAGAACTAATTTGGACTCTGAAACTCAGGCCTCCTACTGCTGGTGTCAACAAAATATATATATATATATATATATATATATATATATATATATTTTTATTTTTTTTTTATTTATTATTATTATTTTTTTCCAATGGTGTAGTTGCCTGGTGCCCCCAATATCTTTCATTGCATTTCAAAGCTAATGCAAGGTATAGCGTAGTAATCATCACCATGTGAACTTTCAAAATGAACAAAGTGCAACAGCTGTGTAATATGCAACTTTACTGATATAAACTATTCAGTCCAGCATGTCTTGGGAAAGCCACTGCATTGGAAACATCCCTGTAAAGGTAAAGCAGAGTAGCTATCCTGGAATAAACTTAAAGATATAGTGGAAAGCCACATAATGAGTACCTGGAGAAATTATTTCTGCTATTCTCCTCATTTCCAGTGGCTTGGGGTTTTTGTGTCTTAACTCTTGGATCTGAATGGCTTGGGGAAACTGGTCCCCAAGTTCTGCAAAATGGGAATTTATCTCCAGAGCCCTACAGTGGTATCAGAGAAGTAATTCATTTTGAACAATAAATATTTCTTAATATGCTCCTGGAGAACAGCAGAGCTGTGATCCGAAACAAGAACGTGCACATTTTACCTCCTCATACTTGCTACCTCACTGGAATAAGTAAAACTTGGATAAAACCAAGCAAGGAAATTATCTAAAATTCAGTGGAAAAAGACAGATCTGCTACTCCAAGCAATCTATGGGACAGGTCTTTGCCCACACTTCATGTAAGTATGTTCAGGTAATCTGTTTTCTGCCCCAAAGGAGCCACATCAAATGAATCTTCTTCCCTAACACTCGGGTCATCTTTCATCACAAGCTAACCCCCGTTGGTTCCTGCAGCTCCTGCCACTCGATTCTAAATCAGTTATCCTAGCTAAATCAAATGATCAGACCTTTCCTAGCTATTGTAATGTGCTTTTAGTTAAAGTTTTCTATTTGTAGTGCAGTAGCACTCCGTCGTTTAGATGCTACGTGTACATACACATGCTGAGTGTTTCTGTGAAGATATTTTGAGACTTAAATTCAGGGGGTTGGAGTTTGCTTTGTTTGGCTATGCTATGCTCTCCAACTTGCTAGTGTCATTTGCTTTGACAGCTGGGACAAATGCTGTAGTGTTAGAGAGATCAACTTCAGGCTTTCTGGAGCTGAACTGAACAATAAGCTTCTCATCACTTCAGCAGGTGTTGGATTCTTGGGCACAAACGAGTGTTTACAGCCATCTCTGTCTTCACCCAGGAAGCAAACAGCAGACAAACCAGCCAGACCTGAGGGTGTTGCAAATTGACTGGAAAAGTCTATTAGTGAGTAAGGTTATTAACTTCTTAAAAGCAGATGGAATTAAATGAGAATAAATGTGAAAGTTGCATCTAATTACTGAGCCATACTGTTTCTAGAGCAAAATGCCAATTTGAAAACTGTCAAATACAACTTCAGGCCCCATAGAAGACGAGTGAACAAGGTGAAGCATTTAGACCCATAGAAGCATCACCATATAGGGAAAGATCAAAAATAATCACTGGGAAGAAAGTTAACATTAATTTAAAATAAACAGGAAACTGTTAATTGAGGAAAACTGACATAACTTTGTAAAGTAGGCTTTTATGCTCTTTTCTTTTCTTCTGTGAGATTCAACTGTTACTTGCCATGCAATGCTGCTTTGGATTTTGAAAAAAGAATGAGATTTGAAGCGGAAGCAGCAGCAACCAAGCATGTGCCTGGGATCTGCTTTCTCAAATTGTGTTCCTGTTTCTAAATGTGCCCTGGTTCACTTGTACAGTTTTGGTTAACTGTCTGTCTGGGCTGCTGGCGTCTCTTCATTTTAGAAAAAGAGAACTAAGTAATTTGTGGGAAAAGCCCAAGACTTGAGCAAATGCCTTTATTTATGGTTTGTTTGTTTTTTTGCAGTTAAACATGCAAACACCACTATATGTGGGGGTTTTTAATGCCAACCTTGAGAAAATGTAGTCTTAATTTGATTCAGATTGAATGTATGATAATGAGAGCTGATTGACATCAGTGTATAATTTACATTTCCTACCCTTGCACTGAGCTTTTAAAAGTTCACTAAAAATGATAAGACCCTACTGCCCTGAAGACTTAATTACAAGTAGCTTCATACTCTGTATTCTACTTCTGTAAGCTTAGTTCTGGGCCCAACTCTATTACCAAAGGAAAGGACTGGAAATAGTTAATGGGATAGATTTTTTTCCCCCCTTTTCCATTTTTATCCTTCGTGCTGCTGAGCAATGAATATATGAGTAGTCACTTTTCCTAATCATCTTCCCTTCTGGGTTCTTTGTTTTTCACGTTTCAAGTCATGACATCACTAGTTAAGATGTAATTGGCTTCAATGGGGCCAAGATTTGCTCATAGTGCGAGATTAAATCAAAGTTTAATCTAATGTAGAAATTAGAAATATTTAATTCCTACAGTGGTTTGAGCTGCTTGTTTAGCTTTTGGGTAGCCCTGAATGCTGTTAATTCTAATCCAAATTAACCTTTATAATGTACAGATGAGAAGATAAATGTAATGTAGCCGTTATGATTGTCTCCTATTGGTTACAGTGCTGTAGCAAGGAAGCTTAGCGCCTGGGGCAAGCCCACAGCAGCAGTCCGCCCTCGCCCCATGTACAGATCTGGGGCGCATACACCCCCCATGCTTGCCTGGGGGTGCACATGGTGGTGGGAGCCACCCCCTCCCCACACCGCTCTGGATAAGCCACTAAAGGCTCTGTCCTGCACCCTGCCCCAGTCCCAGCTCCCCTCCTTCTTCTCGGGGGGACCTCAATCTGCCCCCTACACACCCTTCCCCCCCTCGCCAACAGACTTACCAGCGGGATGCTGCTCTCCAAGCTTCTGGGCTGGCCCTGTGCATGCTGTGGCTGCATGCATGAATGCAGCATTTATCAGCACATTATTGGCCACATCAGCCAAAATTTTTTGAAATATTTATAACAAAATATCAACTCTCAGCTCGCCTGTTGGTGCCCCTTTACATTGGCATGTGGGGCAGTCACCCCATTCATCACTCCCTTGCTACAGTACTGACTGGTTATTTTGATACTTATTTGTATTATACTAACACGTAGACCAGGGGCGGGCAAAATGCGGCCCACCAGGCCATTCTATCCAGCCTGCAGGGCCCCTAAAAAATTTAGAAAATTAATATCTGCCCTTGGCTGCCTGTCATGCAGCCCTCGATGGCTTGCCAAAACTCAGTAAGTGGCCCTCTGCCCAAAATAATTGCACACCCCTGACCTAGACCCACACCCACACCAAGATAAGTCTCTTGTGCTAGACCAGGGGTGTCCAATGTTTTTGAATATGGGGCCAGATCACGAACTTTTTATCACCCAATGGGCCGGCAAGCCATATTCAAAGACATCACAGGAGTAGTATCGTATCAGGATGTGATGTCACGTGACCTTTGACACCAATGAAGTTGCAGGGGTTGACATGGTGCTGGTTGACATGGCATGCATGCCTGGGTTGACATGGTGCTGCAGCACCTGCCTGGGCAGAACTGGGTCAGCACTAGCCAGAAAAAGCAGCACGCAGCTGAAGCCGGCTTCCCGTGTGCTGCTGGGGACGGGAGGAGGCCGGCCGGGTCTGCACCGGCCAGCAGAAGTGGCGGTGGAGCCATGTGCTGCTTGGGACTGACTGGTGCAGGCTCATCCCATCCCGAGTGGCACGCGGCTCTGCCGCCGCTTCTGCTGGCCAGTGCAGACCCAGCCGACCTCCTCCCGTCCCCAGCAGCACGTGAGAAGCAGCCCCGTTGGGGCCTCGCACGCGGGCGGCCAGGCCTGGAGAGCCACGGTGCCCGTGGGGAGACTGCCCCGGGGGAGCAGGCGCTGCATTGCTGTGGGGCAGGGCAGGGCAGCCGGGCTGGCTTGAAGCGGGGGGTGAGGAGGCAGGCGCGGGCCGGCACTGCCAGCGGCTGCTCCCCCGGGCCCCGCGGGGGTAAGCAGCTCCCCTCCCCTCGCTGCCAGCTGGGGCCCACAGGTCGGCAGGCCAGTTAAAATGGCTTGGTGGGCCACGTGGTAGCCCGCAGGCCGTATATTGGACAAGCCTGTGCCAGACCATACAGATATATTGTAATCTTTTGGGAGAAGAAGCTGTCTTATCTAAATAGGAAAGGCAAAGGATAGATGAATGAAATTAAATGAAACATTGTCTTAAGCACTTTCAAGTAGACTGGGCAAAAATCCCTTTTACA
Organism: Alligator mississippiensis; assembly: GCF_030867095.1. Classification (NCBI taxonomy): domain Eukaryota; kingdom Metazoa; phylum Chordata; order Crocodylia; family Alligatoridae; genus Alligator; species Alligator mississippiensis. The sequence goes on from NC_081836.1 coordinate 10,747,985, forward strand.
GTAGTGGCAGATCACTAATATGCTATGTATTACAACTTTGAAATTTCAACTTGGAGAAGTAGTCAGGACATTCAGAGCCAAAATGCAGGATTCAAAAGTACAGCTACTATGAAGAGAAGTAGTAGAAATATTTTAATAATTACTTTGCGGTCAGTTTTAGCATCTAAGAATGTGATGGCAAAAACCGGTGTGCCATCCTCCTCCTTTTTAACTGACTTCATAGATGCATAGATTGTAAGGGGCTGGAAGGGACCTCACAAGATCATCGGGTCCAGCCCCCTGCTGCACTAGGCAGGAAAGACAGGTGGGGTGAGGTGACCCCAACAAGGTGACTATCCGGTCTCCTCTTGAAGATGTCCAGGATAGGTGATTGTACCACCACTGGAGGGAGTTTATTCCACAGTCTGGACACCATAACTGGGAAGTTTTTCCTAGTGTTAAGCCTGAAACAGTCTTCCAGGAGTTTGTGGCCATTACTCTTGGTTTTCCCCAAGGGTGCCTTGGTGAACAGTTGTTTGCCGAGCCCTTGATGTATTCCCTAAGCTGCTACCAAGTCCCCTCTCAGCCTTCTCTTTTTTAGGCTGAAGAGACCCAAGTCCCTCGGTCCTTCCTCATATGGCCTGCCATGCAAGTCTCCGATCATACGGGAGGCTCTTCTCTGGACTCTCTCTAGCTTTTCCACATCCTTGTTGAAGTGCAGTGCCCAGAACTGGATGCAGTAGAGGCAATCCTCGGACTTGCAACACAATTGATTCCTGACAACGGCATCTTAAGTGGAAACATCATAACTTGGAACCGATTTTCCCACAGAAGCAATGTTATAAATGGGGGATTGATTCCTGAACCAAGGCCCAATTCCCTGTTTTCACCAAAAATAACCCAGAATTTTGTACTCAATGAATTATAGATGAGTAATACAGCTACATGAATGCATTTATATTGTAAATAGCAATCATATTGATTCGAAAGGACTTCTTTGAGGCGACTTTGCTGGACTTTTTGAAGGGTTTGTGGCTGGAGCAGGTTTTTCTGGAGTCTTGTCTGCTTTCTTAAGGAAAGTATCCAAGGAAGTTTGGACAGATGTCCTCCAGGGAGATGAGTGCTGCAGCGAACTTGTTCGCTGGCATGGCATGGCATGAAATCAAGCCTCAGAAAGTCGAAACAGGGTGTCAATTTATAAACATCATAAGTGCCATTCGTTGTAACTAGAAACGTCTTAAGTCGAGAACTTCCTGTACTCCAGCTGCAGTCTCACCAATGCTAAGTAAAGTGGAACAATCACTTCCTTGGTTTTGCTTGAGATGCATCGGTTGATGCATACCAGAGTATTGTTTGCCCTGCTGGATACAGCATCGCATTGATGGCTCATGTTCATACAATGGTCTATTATTACTGCAAAGCTTTGGGTGGTGATTCGATTTGAAGGAGATTCGGCCCAATTTGGTGGCTGAATCCGAATCAAATCGGGATCAATTTAAAGGTCCGAATCGATTCAAAGCTCTCCAAATCTTCAAAAAAGATTCAGAGCACTTTGATTATTTGGGCAGTCCCCAGTGGCTGCAGCAGGGAACAGCAGCTGGGCTCCAAGCTGGTAAGTACTGGGGGAGGGGGGGCTGGGAGAGGGGACCATGGGGGTACCCCTGCCAGCCTGCCCAACCCCCCTCCTCCCCCCCAATGGCTGCCCCCACCCGCCCCAGCTCCCAGAGTTTTTTTTTAAAAAGCCCTGGTGCCCTCCTGGTGCTGCTGGGTGGGGGGTGATCCCTGCTGCCCCCCACTGCCCCATGCAGCATGGGGGGGCTCTGCATGAGCCCTCCAACCCCACTCCCCCAGCCCCACCACAGATACCCTGCCTGGGCCAGCTCTGGCCCTTTTAAGAAAAAAAAAAAACCAAGAAAAGCCCTGGGACTTACCGCTCCTGCTGTGGCCTCGGGGGCTCATGCAGAGCCCCCCACATGGCACAGGGCAATGGGGGGCATCGGGGATTGCCCCCAGCCAGCAGGAGCAGTGAGTCTGGGGGTTTTCTCAGGTTTTTTTTTTCTTAAAGGGCCGGAGCTGGCCTGGGCGGGGCACCTGTGGAGGGGCTGAGAGCGAGGGGAGGTCGGGGGGCTCGTGCAGAGGTCCCCACGCAGCGTGGGGCAGCAGGGATTGCCCCACACCGGGCAGCACCCACTGAGTTGGGGCTTTTTTTCCCCCAGGTGCCAAGAGCTGGGGTGGGCAGGGCAGCCATTGCTAGGCTGGGAGAGGGGCAGGGGATGGGCCTGGCCTGGCCGATTCAGAGATTTGGTGGCAGCAGAATCTCCAAATCAGAGTTCACCAAATCAAATGGGGACAGTGATTCGCATCACCGAATCAAATCACTGTCCCCCGAATCAGCCGAATCCAAAGCGAATACTAGCCACTTTGTACAGGCCTAATTATTACCCCAGGTCTGTTTCAGTCATGGTGCTAATCCATAAGGCGCCACCAAGCCTATAGGTATTTTGGGGATTGTTCATCCCCAGATGGAGCGCTTTACTAGGCCTGTGCAAAGCAGCTAATATTCACTTTGGATTTGGATTCGGCTGATTCGGGGGACAGTGATTTGATTCAGTGATTTGAATCACTGTCCCAAATCGATTTGGCCAAATCTGATTCAGAGATTCAGCTGCTACTGAATCAGTCAAATCTCTGAATCACACAAGCCCCATCCCCCACCTGCTCTCAATGGCTGCCCTGCCTGCCCCAGCTCCCAGATCTTTGAAGAAAAAAAAAAGCCTCAACTCACCAGTTCCTGCCCATTGTGGGGTGGGGGGGAGTTATCCCCACTGCCCCATGCTACGGGGGGGGGGGCTCTGCCACAAGTCCCCCGACCCCTGCCTGTCCCAGCTCCTGGCCCTTTAGAAAAAAAAAATCCTGGACTCACCAGCTCCTGCCAGGCAGGAGGCGATCCCCGCTGCCCCCCACTGCCCTGTGCTGCATGGGGGGCTCTGCACAAGCCCCGTGAGGCCACTGCAGCAGCAGGTGAGTGCAGGGATTTTTTGTTTTGTTTTTTAAGGGCCAGGAGCTAGGCTGGGCAGGGCAGGGCAGGGCAGAGCAGCCATGGGGGGGAGTGGGCAAGGGTTGGAGCCTGCCAGGGGTCCCCCCCCATGCTCCCCCCCCTCCCCCGCTCCAGTATGGAATCCAGGTCCAGCTCCCTGCAGCAGCAAGTGAGGACTGCCCAACTCACAGAAGCTCTCCAAATCTTCTGAATCTATTCGGAGAGCTTTGAATCGATTCGGACCTTTAAATTGGTCCCGATTCAATTCGGATTCAAAGATTCGGCCACCGAATCAAGCCAAATTTCCTCTGAATCGAATCAGCACCTGAAGCTTCACACAGCCCTCCACTTTACACCTCTCAATGTTGGACTTCCTCTGGTTCTGATCTGCCCACCTGTCCAGGTCCGCCTGTATCTGCAACCTGTCTTCCAGTGTGACCACACTCCCCCATAACTTGGTGTCATCCGCGAACTTGGCTAGTGAGCTCTTCATCCCATCCAAATCATTGATAAAGATGTTGAAAAGCCCTGGACCATGCACAGACCCCTGTGGGACACCGCTGCCCACTTCTCGCCAGGCCGACACAGATCCGTTCATTAGGACTCTCTGGGTCCTACCCCACAGCTAGCTTCCTACCACCTAATTGTTGAGCAGCTAAGCTTCTGCTGCTGCACTGTTAACCTAGGGAGCAATGGTACAAATTGGCAGAGGGCTGTCACCCTTTTCCCCCACCCCACTTACTATCTTCAGATAACCAGCAGCATCTTTGCCTTAGGAATCACTGGAACTCCTCTGCTTGAGCTGTGGTTTGTATACCTGCAAGCATTGGTTTTCCTAAGGGGCAGCTTCCAAACAAGTCGAAAAGCAACGTGACTCACTCTCAGCAGAGGCCTGTTACTGCTTTCTGGTCGATTTTAGCTGACACCATCTAACTATAGACTCTAAAGTGACCGGCAAAACTTCTGTAGCAGAAAGTTGAAATAACCCTCCCTTCTCCCCCTTCCCTCATTCCTGCCTGTGTTAAACTCCAGAGAGGATTTCTACAGGGCAGTGCAGTATAAATGAATTCCACTAAGTTGTCTCGTGCATTAGCCCTAATCTTTATTAACGCCTCCTCTCCTCCTCTGCCTAAAGCTTCCTCATTTATTATTTTCTTTTCCTCTGAGCAATGACATTTGATTTCCTCCTACTTTGGAAAGTCATATCCCTTATTTACTTCACCTTCTGTTGGTTTCCTTTGCTCCATTACGAGTGCCAGCCTGCTGTTTTCTCTAGAGTCCAGCTTCATTTGTAATAAGCACTCAAAGGGAAGCAGCTTTAATTATAATAGTCCTAAAAACTGGGTAAATGCCAACCTCGAAGGTCAGGGCAAGGACTGGAGAGGGGCAGGGATGGAGGGTTGTGGGTATGTGGGTGTAACAGCTGTTGGTTCGGGGTACCTAGATTTGAAATGTCTTAAAAGAATGTAGATTAGAGTCTATCTGTCTGTTTTAAGCAGGTGTCATTTTTAGATACCTGGTTTTGAGATGGCATGATCTGGATTTTCAGAATGTGCTCAGTAGCTGGACTTCCATCTGACTGCCATGCAAGTCGTTAGTACTCGGGTCCTCTGATAAGTGGGCGCAGTATGAGTGCCCCAAAGCTGATGCATAAAACAAACGGGCATTTCTACTTAAATATAGTCTTGCTCTCCATCCCGCACAGCCTTGCCCTGTTGAATTGCCTCTCCTTAGAGCTAAGGGCATAGCACCCCTCTATCCAGTGACGAACAAGAGCAACCTGGGTTGCAGAAGAGGGAAGCTTGTAGCAGCAGCATCTTAATTCTCCCAGCCGTAAAGCCCTCTGCGATGCCCACACGTAGTGACTGCCTCTGGGGGTGCCATATGCTTCAAACAGCCTTTCAGCCGCCCAACGCAGGACCCAAAAATAATCTGTGTGTCAGGTAAATTTGTCAGACATCCTCACGTCATTTTGCTCCCAAACTCGCTTCAAAACTTCCTGCTGAGCTAAGACTCCTTTTGCCCATCCCAAACCCCTACCAGCCCTGGGCTTTGCAGGCCCGGGAGGTGGGCTCAGGCTGTGCTGTTTACAGTCCAGCCTGGGCTCTGGTGAAGAGTCAAACCGCCCAGTTAAAAAAAAAGAGCGGCTGGTCCGTTTTCCCAGGCTCGGGAGGGCCCTCCCCCTAGTTTGGAGCCCAGGGGAGGACTCTGGATTGGCTTTGCCAGGACCCGAGTCCCCGAAGCGTGTCTGTCCGCCCCAAACGTGCCTCGCCCACCCCCGCGCAGCACGATTTTGGTGATGTCTCCCCCGCCGCCCCCGCTGCATTTCACGTCCGATCCGTGCTGCTTCTGACCCGCGCGATCCCCTTCTCCTTGCTCCTTTCATTCCTGTCCCTGCACGGCTGAATCACCCCGTGGCGCTGATTCACAGCCCCGCCTGGCACGATTTTGGCCTTTCACGCTACATCCCCCCCCTTCTGCCGTCCCCCCTTTTACACTCCTACTCCCACCTCCACGCTTCAAGCCTCTGCAGAAGCCAAAGCCCGCGGCCTGCGAAAAAATGAGTCACATTCAGGCTTCTCCCTCCTCCCGAGCCCCATCCCACCCACTCGGGCGGCTGCTGATTGGCCGAGCGACGGGGGCTCTGCTGTGTCAAGGGGCGGCTCGGCGCCGCTTACAAAGCGCGGCGGAGAAGGTCAGCGGGGGAGACGGGCCGGGCCGGGCCGGGCTCGGCGCGCTGCTACGCGACGCTCCGCGGGCCGCAACTCGGCGTTCCACGGCGGCCCTCAGCGTTCCACGGGCCGCGGCTCAACGTTCCACGGGCCGCGCAGCGCTCCACGGGCCGCAGCATGGAGGGAGTCGGCGCGCTGCTGGCCGCCTGCCCCGCCGCCGGCCTGGCCGGGGGGGTGGGGGTCACCGTGGGCGCCGGGCTGCTGCTCTACAAGATCGCGCGGAGGTAAGGAGGCCTCTCGGGGAAGGGGAACCGAGCCGTCCATGAGGCGGATGGCGGTAGTGACGGCCCACGCTGCTGGGAGGGGCCGGCAGCCCCGGGGAGCGCGTTACCTGCCTTCCCGCTTTGTATGAGGCGGGCTGGGAGGTTCCTCCGCGCTCGCTCGGATCCCGCTGTACAAAGGACGGGGAGGGCTCGTGCCGACTCCAGCTCGGAGCGGAGCACGGGAGGCTCCGGAGCCCGCCTCGCTCCTGTCGGGGCCGCCCCCTGCGAAATGAGCACGGGCGGCCCGGGTAGGAAGCGCTGCCTGCGGCAGGAAGGGCAGACAATGGCTGGGGGAGCAGGGGAGGCGCAGCGGGCGGGTGGGGAGCAGGGCGCCTCCCGCCTGGGGCCGTGGCACCGAGAGACCCCCATCGGCTCCTGGGTTATAAGGCTTCCCCGGGGAAAAAGGGAAGGCCAACCCGAGTATCCGCTTAGAAACCCGTGCTCTAATGCAAGCAAAACCCCTGAGCTACCCAGGAGCCCTTAGTTGCAGGGAAATCACCAGAAACAGCCTGTGATCCCTCTCCATCTCTCCTAAATTGTTTCCTGTCTCCTGCTCCAGCAGACAACATCAAGCACTTAGCTATTAATGGCACTACCTTAATAAATAAAACTGGAAGTGCCTGTCTTCTCTCTGGGGCATATTCTGGTGCCGGGCGCTATTGGCTGGCTGTACTCTAAAAGCTCTCTCCCCCAGTCAGTCTGGAGAGAGGTTTTTGTTTCGCCCTCCAGAGTGAATTTTCCAGCGTGCTCAGGAAAAGCAGAACGGTGCATAATTTGTTGTGGGAATAGAGAGAAAACATTATTAATATTATTATTATTATTTTTTTTTTAATAGTCTTTTACTTGGTTGGGTGTTGGGGGAGGGGTGCAATTCCTGCAGTGAAATGGCATGGTAATGGATAAATGCAATGCCAGCATGGTACTCTGCTGTGGAGGTGCCTGTGCTGTGAGCCGTATCAAAACTTTGGATGACAAGCAGAGGTAAATGTATATGTATAGATCTTGGTTATTTTTGATGACTGGCATCATAGCAGCCTAAAGAAATAGGAGTGTTGGGGGTTTTTTTTTCCCACACTTCAGGCTTTTTCTTTGCATGTGTTTTTTACGGTCCTGAGTATCAGGAGGAGTCGAGGTTAGTATGGGACAAAGGGGGAATCAAATTTTAAATTGAAAAGCTTAGAAATAGCATAACTGTAACCTCATGTAAACAGCGTGCATCTCGCAGGATGCATTTGCAATGTGCAACAGCAGACATGGGCAATCCTGTGACCTGTAAGGAGTTTTGCTGGAGTAAAAGGGATCCCAAAGGGTGGGATGCGAAACGTGGTTCACTCGCTTTTCAGTGCCAAGCAGAAGTGGAATAATTCAGGCATATTCTAAACCACTTGCCTTTCCAGTGGATTAAAGTGAATACTGCTGTATGTACAGCGGCCTGGCATTTCTGTTGTGTGTTGAGGACAGCAAAGGAACACTAAAAAGCCTCTAGCCGTCTTCTGGAAAACAGGCAGGGCTTGTGTGGGGCTGGTTGGACCAGCGTGACTTTGAAGGCAGCGGATTGAACCGCTCTTGTTTACGTGCGTCAGATGGGCTGCCGCCGGAATCCAAAGAATGTTACATTTTTAAGCCCCTTCTGTACTGGAAAATGATCATCCTGCTATAAATGTTTTCAGAAACTGATCTTGATTGCTGTTTGTTTGCGGGGTTGTGGTGTTGTTGCATTGTTAGTGGTTACTTTGGCACTTCCTCAGCTTGCACTTTTACATAAATAAATAGAGCATCAATTAGGACAACTGCCAGGCTTGTCGAAACACAAATGTTTCACTACTTTTACACCATTTTAACCATGGCAGTATAGTCAATTTTGGTGTGAATCCGGTTAACGATGGCAGAGGTGTGCATTGCATCATATTGGATATCCAGGTTGTAGCTATGTTGGCCTAGAGGAAAAGCAGTCAGGGCTCATGGTACAGATGATACCTTTTATTAGACCAACAAGAGTTTTGAAAAAAAAGTCTTAATTGAAAGCTTTCAGGCACAAACACCCTTCATCAAACTCCGATGCCTGATGAAGGGAGTTTGTGCCCGAAAGCTTGCAATTAAAGAAATTTTGTTGCTCTAATATGTAAAAGATACCATCTCTACTACAAGCTCTGATTGTATCATGTTAGGTAGCTGCACCTGAGAAGCAGAATAAACATTTGAAAGTTGTTTGAATGGAAGTATGGTGTGAATTTGTAGCACTATGGCTGTCCAGAAACAACTGTGTATTTGCAGCTTTTTATTCCAGAATAAACTGTATGGAGCTGTTCCTCAATGACTGCATGGCAGACGAGCTCTTTACATCTCTGTCCCGGTTTCAACTTAAATGATTGTACTGGTATTTAAAAAAAAAAAAATCATTCAAACCTATACTCCTAAACTTGTTTGCAAAGCAGAGTTAATTTGCTGGAATTCATTATGTTTCTGCGATTTGCTGATGGGTTTGGGACCAGAATGAGAAAACCGAATGTACTGGGGATCTGTCTCTGAGGTCACCTTACCGCTGCTGCGCTTGTCCCGATCATGCTGAAAGTCACTTAACTGAGTGGACTTACCTTGAGTCCAACTCTTTGGTCCATTTTGTTTAATACATCCTTATTGTAGCTACTTTCCCTGTAGGTTCTGTATGTCCTCTTGGTATTATAATGGTCTCTCTTTCTCTTGCTGCTTAGCACCCTTTTTTGAAATGCAGCCAGGGCATAGGTGCATCCTTTCCTACGGATCCCTACAGCCCTGCCCCTGCTTGGCATAATAGTGGCATAGTCTATTCATGGTCCGCTGGGCTTGTGGCTCTCGTGTTCCCTGACTGACACATCTACAATAAGCTCTTGGCCCATCAAGTCTTGTAGGAACAACAGTCTTGCCCTGGGGCACCAGGTCCTTCATCCACTTAATCTACAGGTAGAGATGCCTCAGAAAGAGTTGTGGGGGAGGGAGTGGGGAGTGTCACAACAAGGTGTAGAACCTAGCACACTTGCGGAGAGACATGGGTGAAGCTCTCTTTTGGGAGGAGTGATGGTAACTCCTCCTCTTTTGGGAGGAGTGAGGCCATCATATAGGTGGGTAGGACCCCATTCACCTTGGTGAGCTGTTAACACTAAAAACCCTGCTGCTCTTGTGCCACTACGAGGGCAGCCCTGGTTTCACAGTGAATGCCCCACTGAAATGATTGGAGCAGTTTAACCCTCTGTCTGTAGCCCTCAAGGTATAGGTTCATAGGTCACATTTCCAGCTTTCTTTCTTATGAGCCCTGGAAAGATAACTCTGTCCGGTGGAAGTTGAGATTTGTTTGCATCCCTACTTGACTCTGAGGACAAATTTAGGACAAGGAGTGTTGAATCGAGTCTGCCATTGGATGGCATTTGGTCACTGGCTTGTGACATCTGGGGTGCTCGTGTCTCCAGCAGGAAATAATGCATTGTGGAATCTCTCTGTGTCAAAAAGCTATTGTTTTATTAGAGCCAAGTGGTGACTTACGCCTTGTCTGAATTGAAGCCATTTCAGTTCATAGGAGGAAAAATCATAGTCCTACACTGAGAGGCAAAAATTCTTGTGGGTGATACCATTTATTGGATCAGCTGTATGATTCGTCTGAAAAAGTTGAGACCCACTGGTCTAAACACAAGGCACCTCTCATTAGACAAGACCCCTCAGAAAATGCCAGATTTTAGTTTTCATTCTTTTTTTTCTTTTTTTTTTCTACAGAAAAATAATGAAGCAATTCTTCTGTTGCAGAGAACTCAAAGTCCACAACAGGTCAACACTGATTTAACACTAAGGATTCCTATTTGAGATCTCAATTAATCTTGTAAATCATGTTTGCACACCTGACAGTGTTAACATTGTTTGACACCCTTGCAAGGTTCTCAAGGCACCCCAGGGCGTTGCAACACTGAGCGTAGGCAAGCTTTTGGGTGTGACTATACTCTTCCTCAGGCTTGTGATACTGTGATACCTGACAACTTGCCTGTGTCTACCAACCATACTCTTGGTCCAATATGATATCACCCACAAGAATTCTTGCTTCTCACATCTGGACCATCACAGCAACATCACATCAACACTCCTAAACTTTAGCATAGCTGCAATTACACTAGCAAAAGTCCCTGATATTTGTGCCAGTGCAGCTTATTCTGTTCATAGACTTGATTTTGAACTTTATCAGCAAGACCGTTTGTGAAGCCATATCTGCTAGCATCAATGTCGCTAAACCCTTAATGTTGGAAGCACTTTCTTTTCTTGACTGCCTTCATCTTTCACTCGTAACTCAAAATGATGCTGCGAGTATTGGTCATAAATCGAGACCCATCCCCTGTTCCCACATGTATACATGCATATTAGTTTGAGGGTGGTAGCGCTTCCTTTTTGAGATGACGGGACCATTGGGGTGTGCTAGCAAAAGCTTTAAGTTGCACCACTGGACAGTTGCTTATGATGTTGCTTTACAGTGACAATTGAAGACGTGAATGGCACAATGTTTTGCAGGGGGGCTGTGCTGTCTCCAGTGCAGGTAACCCGAGTTAAATCTGTAACAAAAGATGTCGCCTGGCGTTGTGAATTCTTTGTGGCAAGGACTGTTTTATGCCTGGCATGGCACTGAGCACACTATAGGCACATAAAGAGCAGGGGAAACTCCACCTTATTGACCTTCCTTGATAAATAAGAACAATAAAGATGCTGCGGGAGCTCCTAAAGCAGTTTGACCTTTGACGTCTCCTATGAGCTGATCTTGAGGCTGTGTGTGAGGGTGCACTGGCTGGAGAGGTGCAGAAGGAAGATTGTTTTAAGGAGACTCCAAATTAGCCACTATATTTGTATGCACATTTTCACTGGTGAGAGACAGTGATTTGGGTATCTTTTAACCCTCCCTGTTATAGAAGAGGGAGAGCTTCCCACTAGTTTAACCTGCGGAGGCGGAGCTGGAGAATACGGATTTAAGTTTAGCATTCATCCTCTCATCCGAGGGCTGTGCCTGACTCGGGGAGGGGGAAATGTGCCACTGGAGTTGCTTAAGTGTGCTAACTAATCTTCACACCAATTACAAATTGTCCAGTTTAGGAAGCCTCTAAGATTTTCAGTCTAGCCAGCTAGCTTACAGGGTGGGAGGTAACATCTTGCCAGCACAGCCTCTCTGAAAAGCTTTTTATCCTTTCAGGTCTCTCTTCTCAAGAGGTGGGGAGCTCCTGATTTTTTCAGAAGATAGTTAGCTGTGTTTAGTCTGAAGTCAAGCAGAATAAATTAAAGGATCACTGAGGGGAAGATTATTGCCTCTTCTCTGGATAAGCAGGAGGAGATGGAAAAGCCTTGCCCTGCCCTCCCTTTGGGTGAAGGGCGGGTGGCTTTTTAACCTTGTGTAATGGTTCCTTTTTCCTGAAGCTAATGAAGAGCAGGAAGTATGATTGTGGGAGTTGGATTTCCAGAATGGCTATTCCCACAGGAATAGCATTTAATCCTGTACTGCTGCTGATGCTGGCAAATCTAAGAGCGGGCCAGGGAGTCTAAGGACAGCATTTCTTTTACTGCTTGCCTTTTCTCAGAAGGCGGATGTCTGCTCCCTCCTGATTTGCTCTGCAGTATCCAGTTGGAGCAGGAGACACTCATGTTCCAGTGTGCCTGCACATTTTTTTTAGCATTAGTGGCATTATAGAGTAAGGGGCTAGAAGCAGATGAAATCCTTTCCTTGGCACTTTGCCCTACTGCAGTGTAGCTGCACAGCTGAATGAGGGTAACACATACTAGTATACCAGGGTTAGTATAAGTAAACTGCTGTGGGTACCAGTAACAACAAAGATATGGTGGAACAGGCTTTCATCCGTGCTAGTAAAGGATGCCTCAAGCACCCCAGGGAGCTTGTATCCACTCTCAACTGCTAAAACCCACCCTGCCAGAGGTGCCTGGTGCTTCCTGGGTCTGGTGGGGGCACAATTTGTGTGTGGGCCCAGGGGCCGGCCAAAAATGCCATATCCACTCCCATCCTTCTGTGCCACGGCTTAGTGCCGCCCCCCACCAACATGCTGCCGGCCCACGCAGCAAAAAAACTGCCCTGTTCTGAGCAGTGCCAAGTTGGGGGCACATGCCCCCCTCCCCCTGTGCCCCCTCTACCAGTCGCCTGTGCACTCTGCCACATCCTTTCTGCCATTGATACCCCTGCCAGCTAGATAAGGCCTCCTCTGGGCAGCAGCATTTTGCCAGCAAAGTTCCAGGACTCTCAGTAAAACTTCAACTGCATCCTCATTTGTGGCTCTTGCAGTGGCAGAAGACTCCTTTATGCCGGCCCAAGTAAGACTCCTTTGCTGAGAAGCAGGAAGTGAGTATAGGGAAATGTCTTTGCACCTACTGGTGCATTTCATTGCTCTCCTGGAGAGACCACCCTCTAGGATTCAGAGGATAGCTCCATCTTATGCCCTCTTAATCTTTCTACATTCTTCTGAGGCAGCCATTAAGTTGTTCTCGTGCTGGTGGTTTTGTGGGAGCTGGATTGAGGCTACACACTTGCACTTCCAACATCCGTTTTCTGTCTCCAGCTTTTGCCAGCTCTCATAATATTTGGTACAACTGCAGGGCTGGAGTTGCATGGGCATAAGTCAGTTCAGTGGGTTGGATTCTCCTATCCTTTGTGGTTGAAAAGAGAATTTGAAAATCTGGCCTTAGAGAACATGGGGGGGGTCTGTTTTGTTTTTTTTTTAAGCCTCTTGGTGTTTTTTTGGGGGGGAGGTGGTTGTTGTCCCATCTGTGGCCTGCCCTAGAGTAGATTATGCATCCTCAAAGCAAGATCTATCCATTTTGGTATAAGGCATGACTTTGTTCCAGCAGCTTGACTTGCCTCTGAAGCAAAGTCCACTTCACCTTGAAGTTCCCTGATTAGAAGCAATATCATCGGGCCTGGTGGGGAAATGAAACTCTAAAGGCTGGAGCTCTCCCTTGATATCATTCTGTTGACACTCTTGCCCCAGATAGACGTGTCTAGCAGCAGGACCCTGTCCTTCACGCTCATCCCAGGCTCTCTTGATCTCTTGCTGTCCAGCAGGAATTGGTGGTAATGAGCAGCTATTTCAATATTGCTTCTTTGGGATTCCTCTCAACCCCACGTAGCTTCCCAAGTGTCCCCCCCCCCGGAAGTCTCCTGTGTGCCTTTTATTTTTTAATGAACCATTCCTGACAACAGGAAGCAGATGGAAATTTTTAATACGATGAGTTGCATTACAATCCCAGCAGTCTTACCTGTGACATGCTGCCCAAGTAGACCAGAGAGCTCCTTGGTTTGTATGAACCCTGGTTTTGTCTGGCTTGGCCATGTCTGCTGGGCAGAGCAGTGGAGGGAAAAAAAGATGGACAGGACAGGAGACTGAAGGGAGAGCAAAGGTAGGAAAATGGACAAGATCTGCCCTGATCTCCTGGCAGAGACCTGGTGTTAGGATTCTGGGATCATTTATAAGCATGATGTAGGCTGGCTGCTGGCACTGCGTTTATTGGCATGATCCTTTGTCAGAGGCAGCTGGAGCATTCGGGACTCCAGAGGAGCTGCTTTGGGGGATCCAGGAAAGGGAGGTTAACCAGGCCTGCCCTCTGACCTAAGGTTCTGCTTTTGGGTAAAAGGCAAGGAGTCTTGCTTCATGAGGTCCCAAATGCCCTCCCAGAGCAAGTCTAACAGCACCCTCATTACTTCTTTAAGGTTTCTATACCCAAGTCAATTCATCTTGGACCCTATTTGCTTCCCGTGTTCGTTAGCTCTTCCTTGGAGCCTTTTTCTGACTCCTCTGTTCCCCTGGCTGCTGCGATTGCTCTGCCTTCAGGTTCATCTGTTTTTTATTGCTGCGGTCCATGTTTTTGCAGCCCCCCAGACAGCTGTTAGGTCAGCAGTGAAAAGGAAACCAACCTGGCTGGCTGGCCAGGTGGGATGGCAGGAGTGGAGTGTGACAACAACCAAACCTGCCCTCCTTTTCCTTTTAGACCATCACATGCATTTAGTGTCTGGCCCAACCGTGTTGGGTTTGTTTGTTGTTTTTTTTTTTCTCCTTATTTCTATTTTTCAAGGTGGTAAGGGGGGATTTCAACCCCCAAGAGGAAGCCTGGAGTGAAGGATTACGCTGTTAGTTGATAGACTCAATGCCAACTAATGCTTGATGGATTTAATAATTCAAGATTTGTGTCCCATGGACTCACTTGAGAGATGTGCAGGTCCTGTGGCAATGGGTGATGTTATGCACACCTTCATGATAATGTCATGCACCCAGATTTGGGAGGTAAACGTGAGCGCCCAGGGCTTGTCAGGACCGAAGCACAAAGCACCCCTCCGCCAAATGCTGCAAAGGCAGAGAAGACTCTGCTGAGCGAGAGCCTGGCAAGTTGCTCTCGACTCAAGGGAGCTACAGCTGCCACCATTATTTTTTGAGTTCTGGCCCCTGGCTGTGCTCATCTGCCCAGTTGCTGCTTCTGCTTTGGCTGCATTTGACATTGGCTGCTAGGAGTTGACCCTGGAGGATAAAATAGAACCGCAGACACTGAGACCTCTATATCCAAGCAGGAGTCACTTGTCACACGAGCAATTCCTACACATGGTGGGGAGCTCATCCGGAGGAGCTGTCCAGTGAGGGCACTGGCGCTGCGTGGCATAGTGCTATCTTTGACTCCATCGCAGTTGGCCCTGTCACTCTAGACAGCTGCTATACTGAGTTCCTGGGTGTTTGCTTGACCAGCTGTCCCTCCCCTCCGAATGTGGTTAGAGGGTATTAATAAACCCAAGTAACTAAATTGTGTTGCCTTGGACTGTAGGGAAGCTTCCTCTCCTGATGAAGTGGCTTGCCAGAGTGGGAAGCCTGCATACAACCTTTTCCACTGTCTGGCACAGTCTTCTCATGAAGGAGATTTATCCTGTAGTGGTTCCTGTTCTAATAGGATTAGGGTAAAATAGGAGTACTGGAAGGATGCAGGGTGATAGGGTGCAGCACCTTTCCCTCTTTATCTGATGATTCAAGCTTAGCCACAGAAGTGTAGTTATGGGAAGTTATGACCCTTAAAAGTAAATTGTGATACAAGCTTGCTGTGTCTCAGTCTAGTTCCTTGGGGGACAGAGCCCAGCAACAGTTGGTGTTTTTTACTGGTGGGGAGACCAGAAGTGGAAGAGAGCATGGAGAATCAACTCCCCCTTTGCTTCCAAAGCAGGCGTTGATACAGGGCGCCCTTTCTCCATACACATCTAGCAACACTTTGTGCGTGATTTGTGGATGAAGAATCTCAGTTAATAGAGCAGTCCGTTTTGTGCTGTGTTCACACAGATTTAAAGATCAGCTTCCCAGAGGAGTATAAAATGCCAGTGTGTTACTGTGCCAGCCAGTCTGCCCTGCCTGTGAGCTCTTTTTTGTTTTGTCAGAGTAGCAGAGTTATTTTGCTGGCAGAAAACTGGGCCTGATGATGAATGCAAAGCTTGCATGTCCCATGCAAGAGGGTACTTCAGGATAGTTCATAGCTGTCCCTGCCTGCTTTGGTAGTAAAGATCTGTGCTCCCTTGGCTTTAAGAGCCCTAGCAGTCTGGCCTTCTCGCTGCATGCTATGTCTTGATTCTTTCCTGCATCTCTTTGCTTGGGTGATGATGAC
Source organism: Alligator mississippiensis (assembly GCF_030867095.1). Lineage (NCBI taxonomy): Eukaryota > Metazoa > Chordata > Crocodylia > Alligatoridae > Alligator > Alligator mississippiensis. Next base: position 10,763,629 of record NC_081836.1, read on the forward strand.
ACTGAACTAGCTGGTTTCATGCCTTTCAGTCTCATTTGCAGGTTCTCGTGCACAGTTTGGCCCAAAGCATTGTAAGTGGGGTCACACCAATAGAGATTTTTTTGGGGCCAATACCGATGGACAATTTATTTATTTATTTATTTATTTATTTTTAACGAGCCATATCAGCCAATACTGATCTGATTGCCAATATGCAGCCAAGCAGCTTGGAGAGCAGCATCTGGCTGGTAAGTCTGTTGTGGAGGAAGGGGCAAAGGGGGAGGGAAGGGGTTGGAGGGAGGCAGATTAAGACCCCCATGGTGAGGGAGGGAGTGGAGCAGGGGCAGGCGCTGTACAGCCAGGATGGAGCGTGGGACAAAGCCACGAGTGGCTTGTCGGGGGGGAGGGCAGCTGCTGTATGCACCCCAGGAGGGCATGGGGGGGCCCCAGATCTGCATGTGGAGCAAGGACATGCTGCCAGTGTGGGCTGGGGCCAGGATGGTGCCGCACTTTTCCAGCAAGGGACTGGGCTGGGCTGCACTTGGGGCAAGCAGCAGTGGTGCTGAGAGGGGGCTACGAGGGGGGTTGCAGTCGCCCAAAAAAATCACTATAGCCTCTCCAACCCCCTCTCTCGGTGCCGCCACTGCCCACCCCAAGTGCAGCCCACCCTCACCCTGTACACAGATCCAGGGGCCATGCCCCCCATGCCCTCATGGTGTACATGCAGCAGTGGGAGCTGCCATCCCATCCCCATGCCCTCCAGATGAACCGCTCATGACTGTCCTGCACCCCACCCTGGCTGTGCAGTGCCTGCCCCAGTCCCACCCTCCCTCACCATGGGGCCTCAATCTGCCCCCCCTTCACACCCCTTCTCTCACAACAGACTCACTAGCCAGACCCAGCTGCTCTCCATGCTGCCGGGCTGCGCTCCTGGCCGTCTGCGTGCTGCACTGCAGCTGCACACATGCACGGGGCATTTATTAGCGACATTATTGGCCACATCAGCCATAAAAAGCCAGTTGCCAGAACTGTCAATTTTCCTTATCAGTGCTGATCTGATATGGGACTGATGTATTGGTGCACCTCTACATGTAAATATCCTTTCAGTGGGAGAGGCTCTTGAGTTGCTTGAAATATTGCAAAGAGATAAGAGAAGACCTATGAATACCTCAGTCGTTCTTGCCAATTCATTTGGCCAGTGCAATGTGAAAGGTACTGTTCACGGTGCCTGAACTTTGGGACGACTCGCCTGTCCACATCCCTTTAATGTGGCATGATAGTGTGGGCAGTAGCACAATCCCTAGTCCAGTCTTAATAGGCCTATTTTACGTTGCACGTGGCTCTAGGGAACGATATTCTTGCCACAGTTTCTGATACCAACCAGGCTTCTCATTCCCACAGGAACAGCAGCACAGCATCAGGACTCTGTCCCCTATTCAGGTGCTGTTTTGCACCCTTGGGTTTCACTGACACTAGGCACTTTCACAAGCAGTGCTGGGTGCAGAAATAACAAGGTATTTGCTAAAGGCATTGGGCAAGGCATAGCACATCTAGCACAAAGCAGCATTTGGCAGGAATTACCTTAGTTAAGCCTCCTACCCCTTCCCAAGAAGGCTCCCTAAGGTCCTAACTGCTGCAGGCTACATGGGATGAGGATTGCCGGCTCCATGCACATGCATGCTCCTGCATCTTCCTGTCCAAGTAGCTGTTCTGTTTGATGTCATCTTGTTTCTATTTCTGACAGGAAGAAGCCCACGCATGTGACCGTGAACTGTTGGTTCTGTAACCAGGACACAGTGGTGCCGTACGGGAATCGCAACTGCTGGGACTGCCCCAACTGCGAGCAATACAATGGCTTCCAAGAGGTACTGCACTAGTCTTACTTCCTCCAATTTGGCCCTTGTTTTATTCCCTGCTCTTACTGAATAGGGTAGGGCAGGGGCCAGCAGCATTCTCAAACCTCCGGCTGGAACAACCTGGCTCCAATCTATTGCAAGCCAAGTGACTTCAGCGGGGGGGGGGGGGGGGGGGTGTAGAGGACACCTGGCTCTGATTTACCAGCTAACCACTTTCTTCCTTTGCTTCCTGGCAGAATGGAGACTACAACAAGCCCATCCCTGCCCAGTACATGGAGCACCTGAACCATATTGTGTCAGGTGCCACCACCTTCTGCGACCCCACCAAGCCCCAGCAGTGGGTGAGCAGCCAGCTCTTGCTGTGCAAGAAATGCAACAACCACCAGACCATGAAGATCAAGCAGCTGGCATCCTTCTCGCCCCGGGAGGAGGTAGGTGTTGGTTTGGGCAGATTCCCCTGCTTTTTGTGGGGCCTGTGGACTGGTCCCTGGTTCGGACCATGAACACGTCTGGCGTTCTAGCTCTCTTTCAGTGGGTGGAGGGTGGCCTTTAATCCCGATAAGGTTTTGATAAGCTCTGGGCAGCTGTAAGATGATTGAAATACCAAGACCCCATCTGTTGGCTCTCCCACCCCCTCCTGCGTCTCCAAGGAGTGACATGTGCCGTGGCTCTGAAGGGCTTATTCTCTATTGATTAGATCCTCAAGGACAGCATTCAGCATGTCTACTGTAGCAGTCTCTAAATTGCCGTCCCGCTGTCCTTGTCCTGGATTCCTCCATGGATTACACCCGCTGGGCAGCAGGCCTGTTTCTGGCCTCGTCCCTGCCCTGCAGGTAACTTGTCCCCCGTTGACTCAAAGCAGGAGCACAGCTGGCAGTGTCTCTGCAAGAAGTGCCTGCCCCAGCTATTTGGGATGCCATGGCAACCGGGTGATGATGCAGACAGGGAATTTTCACTCTGCCCCACATACACAAAGAGCTTTTTGTCCAAGGCCTTGAAAAAACTGAACTCTGACGGCAGAGTCCCGGATGAACAGTCAAACAGGTCCCCCTTGAGGTGGAACGCAGCGAGCAAGACATTCCTTGGAGAGCACCATTTTTCGCCTCCTGTATTAGGAGGGATCCTCTCTGCTGTGGTAGCTTAAAACAAACTTGACCCACTCTGAACCTCTACCTCCTTCATATTCTGAGCCCAGAGATGGGAGAACCTGGTCGCTTCCCTGGAGGCTGTCTCTCCAAGTGCAGCATTGTTTTCTATTCTACATTTTCTGGAGTATCTGCTTGCTTCTCGGCCTCTGTGGGCTAAGATCAAGTGAAGTGACCCAGACTGTTGTGCTTCTGTTGCTGCCACAGTACAGGGGCTCCCTACCAGAACCATTGTTCCTACCCCAGTTAGTAATATAGAAAGGACAGGATGCTTGTAATCCACTGGCTGAGAATCCCCAACCTCTTTCTTCCTCTACTGACAGAGAAGTGAGTATCCTTTATTAATTCTGCCAGCCAAATTCTTTCCATTTCCTCCCAGTTACCCCTTGCTTATCCCCCACCTTGGCATTCTCATCCTACCCGTGTTGGAGCCTGGCAGCCTCTCCCCTCGCCTTCAGCAGTCGTTTAGCTGACCTGCACATACTCCTCTTAATCCTTCTTCGAGTCAATCCCTTTGGCCTCATTTTTTCTGTAGCTCTTTGAACTTGCTGTTTAATACTTGTGCTTCAACAGCCTTCTGTGCAGGGCTTCACGGATCACGTGGTTTCCCTGCAGAATGGGGAAGGGAGAAGGAAATCATCCCTCAGCCTGCCAGAGGGCAAAATGCTGCATCTGCCTAACCGTGCAGCAGCACAGTGCAACCAGCCAGAGTGGGAACGCAGAACAATTGCAGGTCTGATTGGAATTGGCAAGGGGAATTCAAGATGGAAAGAATTTAATTGCCCATATTACAGTATGGCCCAGAAACCAGAGCCAATACCCTCACCTGCTCAACATGAATCACTCTGGGATCAAAATCATACTTGGGACTTAAGTATTTAGTCTCATATGAAAAACAGCACTGTACCGGCACAAAACCAAAGTCTCTGAGGGAAGAGTTCTGCCTGCATCTCCTTCAGAGGCTTCCCATTTGGGTACTGAGCATGCTTCTTGCTGCTTAGCTTGTGGGATGCATTGGGTAGAACAACTCTGTGGCAGCCCTCAAGCCTGGTGTTCTGTTCAATGGGGCCTCAACTGAACTGCTGTCATCTTGGCGCCAAGGTTAGATAAAAATATCATCCAGCTTATTCTTCTCCTAGGAGCATTTGGCTCGTCTCCATGCCTTTGTACGGCAACGAGGGGTCAGCCTTTAGAGCTGCTCTTAGCTTTGCTGCTGAGTGACTTCAGAGGAATCTACCTTAGTGCTCCTTTTGCTGCATAAAGAGGGTGGTACAAAGATGGGTAAAGGGCTTTCTCCTTGTTATAACTCCATCCCTGTGAAGTGTCTCATTCTCAACCTCTTCCATGCCTTGGCTTTACCCCAGGTTGCAACAGAGATGCCAGGCTGGAGGATTGTTTTTGCTGGGGGGTGGGAGTGCTCGAATCTAGCCTTTTTCATGTAACTGGGACCTGCTTAATCAGCATGTCTGCCAGGGAGCTAATTTAAATTCATTGTTCATCCTGAGTAAGGATGCCTTTGGGCGGCTTCTTAGTGGTTGGATTTGTCTTGTGGTTCTGTCCACACACTCCTGAAACAGCAGCCATTGTTACATGGTAGCCGAGATATTATCCGTCTCACCCTGTCTGTTAATTTGCTGCTTTCACACCAGCTATGCTCCTTGGGTCTGCATGTGAAATGGCTCTATCCTTATACAGTGCTTCCTCCCAAAATAACAGGACTGCTCAGTAACTCCTGCTGCTGCTGTGCATCTTGCCAGACACTTGTTTTTACCCAGGTGGGAGTGAAAGCCTTCCCAAGGAGGACTGTGGAGCCCTCAGGGCAGTTTTGTTGCACTTATCTCGGCTTTAAAAGCACATAGGCAACAGAAGCCTTGTCACCCCCCTTTACCACTGAGCAGTGCAGCGAGTGGGCGAGTGACCGGTCTAGGGTGAAACTGTGCACTGGTAGGAGAAGCAGAGATGGGATATAGGTCTCCTCTCTCCCATGCTGACTCCCTGTCCCATGGGTAGCACTGCCTTCTGCTTGGAGAAAGGCCTGCTCATGTGAATCTTTCATTTTCTCTGAGTGCTCTGGACCACCCTGCTGCTTTCTTTCCCCCTCCCTCCCTTCCCTGCTCTACCTTTTTTGTTTTTCCTAATTTCTACCTATTTACATTCTCACTGACATCTTGTCACACTTTTAGCTTCTCTTATTCCTTGGAGCCCCAGACCAGCAGAGACTTCCTATGTCTGAAGAAGGGTGATTACACCCAAAAGCTTGCTATGAACTTTTTTCCAACTATTCAGTTCATCTAATAAAAGATGTACACAAAAACTAGAACTCTTGGTTCCAAAATGATACCTTTTATTAGACCAACTGGGACCAAGTTGGTTTTAGACCAAGTACACCCCTATTGGTATTTTCTTGAGATTACCTATTGGTAATACTTGGTATCAGACCAAGTACACCCCTGATAAAAGATATAATCTACTCCAAAGAACCTTGCATGCCTATGTCCTTAGACCAACACGGCTATAACCAAAAACCCTGGACCACCCAGGAACTCTATCCCCTGCTGCCCAAGCCTTTGCAGCAGTGCCTGCGAGGGGGAGCACCCTGGATCAAGCTCCAGCTGGAGAAGGGGTGGCAGAAGGCTGAGGTTGCTGCCCCATATTCCCAGCTCTGACCCTTGACGCTGTTTGTATTGTGCAATTTTGCCTTTGTGCCAGAAGAGGGAGAGCTCATCCCAGCTCATCTCCTGTGCAGACCTGGCCTGGTATGGGGATAAATGCCAACCCCAGCCTGACCGCTCTGAATTGCAGCAGCCTCCCTGCTCTGCAAATGAGGAGTACTACACCTTATGGACCTCACACCTGTGTGTAGGACAGCTCCAGTAAGATCTATAGGCGATGGTAGGAGCAAGGAACAAAGCTGAGGCGGAACCAGAGCTCGGGAGCTGCCTGGGGGTGCTTTGTGCAGTTGTTTTTGAATCGTCCTTAAAGCTGAAGCCATGGCTGGTCAAGCAGGCTGCCTTGTCCTGGCTGGGAGTACCAGCTTACTGGGGTGCCCAGTGCTGTGCTCTGAACCATTTGGGGAGAAATGCACTCCCTCTATTGGGCCTCTGGAAAGACATCTGGACCCAAACTGGCTCTTCCCTTATCCCCTGCTTCTTTGCTCTTCTTCCCTCCCAGTTTCTCAGGCTACTTGAACCAAGGTGCTTGTGTCCCCCAGACTTCCTAAGCGTTAGCGTGGTGTGCTGGTTGACCCTGAACAAGGCACTTAACCTCTGCTATTCCTGTTTTTCCTCCCTACCCTGAAAACCTGCCCAGAGAGGATCCCTTGCGCCTGGGAAGCTTTCCTCCCACAGACAGGAGGGAGTGCTCAGGTGGCTCCACTTGCTCAACCCCAAGTGGAGGATTTGCAGGGTAGCAACAGGGTAAAACTCCCGTTGCTCTCTCCCTGAGCTATAAGGGTAAGACAGGACCCTATCCTACAGGACCCATTAAAATCTTCAAGAAGAGCATAAGGACATGTGCTGTGACCCTCCCCATCCTGGCTTCCCTTCATCAGGACAGGAGAAATGTTTGGCAGGCAGTGGTTCTTTCAACACGGGTCAGGGCAAGGGTCCCAGCGCAGCCTGGGAGCGGAGATAGTGCTGAAAGCCCCCTGGGAACCACTGTGATGAGTGATGTGTCCGCTCCAGTGACTGTGATAAATGCGCCCTCCTCACGGGCATTTTTGATTAAACGATGATTTATTGTGCTGATGCAAGCCAGGCGTTTGTGCTGATGGCAGCTTCTGAGTAGAGCCAGGGTTGGGGAGGAGGCTATTTGTTGCTCTCTGGGGATGGGGGCCTGAGCAGGTGGTTACCTGCTAGGGCCCTGCTATCAGACTTGGGGATACCTCAGCCACCCCAGGTGTAACGGCAGAGATTGATCCTCCATTTTAGCTGCAGCATCAGTGTGTCCTTGGATGCTGTAGTGGAGAGACCTTTCCTGTGGATTGTGTGTCTTGTTCCCAGCTGAGCCAGGACTCGGGCCTGGTGCCAGGGTGCTGTTAAAGCGCAGCGTCTGCATGGATAGCAGGCGTGTTAAGCTTCATCTGCTTCCCTGTCCTCTCTCCCAAGGGTAAATATGATGACGAGATTGAGGTGTATAAGCACCATCTGGAGCAGACCTACAAGCTGTGCCGCCCGTGCCAGGCCGCTGTGGAATACTACATTAAACACCAGAACCGACAGCTCCGGGCACTGCTGCTCAGCCACCACTTCAAGCGCCGTGACTCTGACAAGGCTTTTGCTCAGGTACGTGGCGGAAGGTGGGCAGCAGATGGAGGAGAGTGGTCAATGGGGCCCTGCCAAATGTACAGCCCCAGAATCGGGTGGGGTAGGAGGAGGGTGTCAGCGCTGGGAGCTGTGATGGGATGGGGTTTTAAGCCTTGGAGTGCCAGGGCTGGAGGAGAAACATCACTCCTGGCTCAAGCTGGGCATGGGTCTAGCATGTGGTCTTGAGTTGACTTAGTAGAACTCCCCCTTTGCCTGCAAAAGGCTGAGAGAGTGTAAGCTTGTTTGTGCCAGGCGAGGGGCTGAAACCAAGCTGTGCCCTCAAGGCCTCTTGACCCTTTTTATTATTGGCACCACTTTGAGGGGCATCACCAAATGCTGGGAGTGGGGCACCATGAGAAGAGCAGGGGGGATAGCGGTGAGGAGTGGGAAGGAATGATAGGAAGAGGGACACGTGAAGACGGCAGGATTCGGGGAAACAAGAGCAGAGTGAAGAGGGGGTAGATGCAATGAAGATGGATTTCACCTTCTAGAATCCCCTACTCCTCAGTTCAGCCCCCCCCCCCCCCCCCTTGTTATTGCAGTCCTGTACAGTATAGCAAAAATGCTCTCCCCCAGGTCAGGTCAGTGCAGAACTGTCTGGCAAGCTCCCTTCACAGGTGCCACCCACCTCATTCTGTTGGTAACCAAAGGGCACTATCCTTCATCTTTTTGCAGACCTTTTGCTCATCATCTTCCTCCACACCTGTGACCACCCCTGCTCAGGTGATAGTCTTACGGTTCCTGGCCTTCCTCAGCTGTATGTTCCTTGTCCTGCTGGCCTTGTATGGGCCAGGCGACCCCTTTTCCCACAAAATTGCACCCCCTGCTCCTATCTCTTCTGGCCCGATGGCCATTGGGAACATGACTGGAGGGAGCCCAGCAACAGCCTCGGACAACAGCACCCTTCTGGAGGTCACAAGGTGGTGGGAGCTGCTTCACCTGCTGCCAGAGCAGATGGTGGAGAACTTGAGCGTTGCTTGGAGGTACGGGAGGAACCATCAGATGGCAGTTGTCGTCCTTGGGCTGCTCACCTGCATGTTAGCCATGCTCCTGGCTGGACGGATCAGGTGAGCACACCTCAGCGTTTCGGGTCCCATCAGAAGACCTCTTGAGATCCAGATGGGTGCTGATTTTTTTTTTTTTTTTTTTTCTTTTTATAGTGGCCCCATTTTGCTGTGATCTCATGCTTTGTGGCTTAGCAGAAAGCTAGGACTGGAGCCTTCCACTTGTATTACTAGCTGTCCACCCAGCCAACTGAGTCGAGAACTGAGCTCTATTTTGGCTCCACCGTGGGCATCCCCTGTACAAAAGGGGATGATGAGAGACCCACTTTTCTGATGATCAGTACTAGGAAGTGTTCCTCGTCTGTGGGCTAGTGGTGGCTGCTTCAGGTGAGGTCTCCCATGTAGTGCTCAGTTTGTGGGAGAGGATTCCCACTGTGCTAATGAGGGTGCAAAGGGCCCTCTTTAGGGTAAAGGTTGTGAGACAAAGGGGAAGGTCTTAGATAATCCTAATGTAACCATGGCCTGAACTGTTAGGAGCAAATAAACCTCTTTGTAGGCTGGTGAACTACAGGAAAGCAAAGTGGCTGGGACAGTAACATGCTGGAGCCGTGCTTGTCTCTGGTCTGGGTGACTGGTTTGCAGGTGTCTTGGCTCTTACGTGCTGCCTTGTTTCAGGCTCCGGAGAATCGATGCCTTTGCCTCGGTCCTGTGGTTCCTGCTGATGGGCCTGCACGTGGTGGAGAAGTACCTGAAGACAGATGTGCCCACCTGGCTGGACACGGCTAAATTCGGCACCACGTCCCTGTGCTGCCTGGTGGGCTTCACTGCAGCGGTGGCCACGCGGAAATCAACAGGCCAGCGGAGATACCGGCCCCGAAGGTCAGAGCCAGAGCAGTGACGCTGGGGGAAGGAGGAAAAAGCCTTGTGAACTCTGTGCGACTGGTGCTTCTGTCTCCTCTTTTTATTTCCCTCCTTTATTTTTTTTTTTTTCTTTCCTTTTTCTTTTTCCCTTTTTTTCCCTAGAAGTACAGTGAAGATCTTTCCTCCTCCTTTTTTCTGCTCTCACTTCCTACCAAGCCGGCTGCTTGTAGCATTTCTGCCACTGGCACCAGCTGAGGAAGCTGCTCCTACTGCCTCCATCTTCCCTCTTCCTGAAACCTGCATCAGTGGTGCAGAAAATCCAGCCCCCAAAAACCAAATCTTCCAACAGCTGCTTCACAGACTGCTCCATAAACACAGCCTCATCCCCATTCAGCTCCTCCAGCCAAAGAGATTCTGGGTGCTGCTGTCCTCCCAGCTCTGCTCACTGCGCGTCCATCTAGCTAGTCACAGCGGGATCCTCTGCCCTCCTCTTCCCAGTGGCAGTGCCATGTTCAGTGTCCTGATGGCACCAGGCGTTTTTACCTCACGCTGATGGGAATGTGCTTCTGGATTCCAGCTCGTTTTCCTGCCTCTGCATGGCTGATCCCAAATAGAACATGGTGGGAGGGGAAACGGAGGCAACTGTTAGATAACCTAATTCCACTCACCCTCCATTGCATAGCTTTACTTATCGTCATGCCCTTTGCTCTGCGGTTGTGCAGTAGCTGGTACCACAAATAGGAAGAGCTCCTTAGGTGCTTTTACTGGAACTGTTAATCATTTTAGAGGTGCTTTAGAATTTTTTTATATATATAATATTTTTTTTTTAGCTCAGGTAGTTCAATTGGTGCAAAATCTTCAGCTCTTTCAGAGCTGCTCTCCACACTTGCGTGCTTATTTTTTTTAAAGAAAATCTAAACAAGTACAGTGAGAAATGCCTCTGCCCTTTCCTCTGTTCCTGTAGCCCTACAATTGGGCTTGCAGAGGACCTCACCCAGAGCTTCTCTGTGGCAGCAATGTCCTCCTTTCTGCCAGCACTTGCATCACCTCTGCTGAGTGGACTAAGGCTTTTGCTGGCAGGGGGCATGTGAAAACACTACCACACCTTCTGTTGACTGTAGACCCTTCAGCAACTGTTGCCTTACATGGGTGTACTGGCTTCTGCGGTGGAGCCCTGTAGAGCAACTGTACTCACGGGGGGTGAGTGCACCCTGGTAGCTGGGTGATGGTGTTTGCTATCTGCGGGCAGAGCTTCTGCTAACGGAGGTGAGCCCAATCCCTGGCCACTGCTGGCAGCTAGATGGTGCTTCACTGAATAGGCTTTCAGCCTTTGTCACCATGTACAGCCTTACTCCAATCCGTGTCTTCCTCTGCGTTCGGGGCCTCGGACTGGAGGAGATCCCCGTGTGGGTGGAGTTCAGGGTGGTGGAGCAAAATGGGTGGGAAATGAGATTTGGGCTCCATTGTGCTACCCAGGTGCTTGTGGGGGGGTGTGAAGGCATGGCAAGGGAGGCCTGCCTTCTCAAAAAGGGGAGTCTGCAGGATGTAGCTTCCACATTTGTTTCTACAGGTCGCTCCATGAAATCGTTGGAGAGCTAGTGATTGGGACAGCGGGGAAGGGAGGAACTTTCATTTGCTTGGGTGTTTGCAAAACGAGTCTGTTGGAATTCGCAGGTTAGATGTTCCAGGGTCTCCTCCACTGGATGACATGTAATGCTGCATTTGCTCTCCAATCTAAGCATAGGCATGGAGTAGAGCAGATTTTTTTTAAAAAGGGATTTGCAACGTCCTCTAGGATCTTCCGCTTATTAAAGTGTTGCTTCTGCTTCTGCATTTTAGTTACAGAGCCGTGTACAGTGCTGCCACCCTAATAGTTTTGTGCAGATTAAATGTTCTTGTACTTGCCATGCATTTTTTGTTCATTGAGCGCTCTCCCCTGATGCATGCTAAGTCGTCTGAACAGAGCTCCCACCTGGAAGTATCTGGGTCTCCCACCCAGGCTCTGTGCAAAGCTGTGAGACCAGGGGAACTGAAGGAAACGCTCTCAAATGTTCTTAATTACTTAATTCTTTGCTATAGTTCTTCTTCAAGTAGTGTTCACCATGATAGTGTCCCATGGGGATCTGTTAGCAGGAAGCCAAGTCCAAGTGAATCCAGCTTGGAATATAGAGGTTCATCTACACATGCAGTTAGGGCGATGCAATAAACTCCAGCGCAGTTTGCACCAGAGTCAACTGGTCTCGGGCACAGCATCTGCATGTGTGCCTGGGACAGCAGCACGTTGAGCCAGGTTGGAGTAGTCTCGAGCTGACAGGGAGCCCGGAGGATCAGCCCCAGGCTTGGGGTGGCAGCAGTGGAGGGGCCAGCTGGGGTACAAGGGTGCTACAGTGGTGTGGGGCTAGCACCCTCATGCCCCAGCCAGCCCCTGTCACTGTCTACACGTGCGTTTTGGCAGAGTAAATTACTCTGCTATAGCATAGTATTGTCCCCAACAGTACTATCCTATGATGAAGTTAATTTACTGTATCCTAATACTGGCGCACATGTGGGCTGTGTTGCTTTACTGCGGAGCTAATTAGTCAATTCTGCAGTAAAGTGCATGTGTAGGTGTACCTTAGAAACAGTTACGTGCCTATAGCTTAGTTGGCTGTCACACAGGCCTGAAGCAACATGCGGTGACAGGAAGTAGGTGCACAGACCTACTTACCGGGGCGGAGGGGGGGGGAGGGGGTCTCTTGCAGAAATATTTCATTGGTGCTTTTGGGTAACATCATGTTCCAGGTGCCTTTTCTTTGTATCGTCCAAATGCCCCACAACTCTAGTGCCCATGAGTGGAGCTGGCTTGAAAACTGTAGATCTTCATGTGCACAAAGCCAGGCTTTTCATTTCAATCTTGCCATCATTTTTTCAACCCTCACCTCTAGGGTCACCTGCCAGGTTGACAAACCCAGTTTCTATTACCTGTTCAGTCCTTGAGCTCTCTGACTGCCAGTTAGGGGCAACTGGTCTTATTGCAATCATGAAGCTGGAAGTCTGAATGAAAGGATTTGTTTTTCAAAGTACCTGCTGTGAAGAGGCACATGGGTTCACTGCAAGTGTGTTTCCCCACATCTTGCTTCCTCCCACCTCTAAAAATGGAGTCTAGTGAAAGAAGTCTTATTTCTAATAAATAAAACAGGACGAGGTACCTGTCCACTCACTCTACCTAGTCTTAGACCATTTGTCAACCTTCATATCGGTGCCAGTGCTAGTGTGTTCATTTCCAGATGAACTGCTTGGTCTAAAATAGGCAAATCCATCAATTAATGGTAGACTGTAACTGGCTTGGGCAAAAACATGTGATAACACATAACTAAATTAAATGCAATACTGGCTTATCCATTCTGCAAATAATGCATTCAAGACTTAAGCTCTGTTTAGCTGAGTATCTTGTATTTCATTCAATAGCCACTATGTTCTCTTCTCTTTTCCTGGACACCTTCCAGGATCTCCAGGAAAGTCTGTGCGCCAAAACCCTCAAGTTTGCACCCTGCTGCTGCCTTACCTGCTAAGCTTCCCTTTGGTTCTCACCTTGTTAAACATTTACTTTCCATTCTTCCCAGCTTGCTTGTCTCATCTCATGAGGTTGGCCGAAGGTGACCATTTTGGGTCTCAAGTGGAATACTTTTTTGAAGCAAGCCGCCACGTGAATAGTCTCTCCTTTTATTTTTAATTCTGTTATCCCACAGTTTCAACTAAAGCTGATGCCACCACCTAGGTTCAATAGACTTGCCTAGCATCCTTGGTGGGACTCTGGGGGAGGGAATCGTTTGTATAAAAAGCGCATTTTTGGTTTTGTGGGGGGTGTTTCCAGAAGGGTCTAACTGCTCTGGCCTGGGATATTTGACTAGAGCCACTGATGTTCAACTCAAGCTTCTGGGATTTTTTAATTCATAGCAGTCTTGAACTACTCTGGCCCTTAAAGGAACTTGGTCTGGCATAGTCTGTACCCATCTGCACCTGACCACCTGGATCAGGGTTAATGAGCTTTTGAGCCCAGAGCAGCACAGGGTGTCGGTATGAAGATGCTGTCATTCCCTGCAGATGGGTTAGCCCAGCCTGTGGTGTTGTGTGCAGTCCATCTTTTACCTCCATCACATTGGTACCTGGGGGAAGGGCAGCCCAGTGGGCAGACAGCATCGGTGCACTTGGATAGATATAAGCAGAGCTGGACTGGGCAACTTGGTATATTAGCCCCCTGAAAAGGATGAGGAATGAGATGGTCAGAGTGAGGAAAGCCTCATAGCAGCCAGGGCACATGGGCTAGGGAGGCTGAAGTGCTCATTTGCTCCGACCCATCTTCTCTAGTGGTGGCAGTGAACTCTTCTATGAATCTATCATTTTGCAGGTGTGTGCACAGCAACTATCTTGGGCCGAAAAGCTTTTCACATTCTGGACTCAAGGTTGCTTCTCCTTTTCCTGTTTCTCAGGGTGTGCGCTCTGTAGAGACTTCCCTCTCTGAACAGGACTGGCCCACAGTCAGCTGGTAGTGCCTGGGAGTAGCCTGAGTGCCTGGGAGAAGGCCATGATGTACAGAAATCTTGTGCTAAAAGAATATACTGATTTAGTTTCAGGAAACCAGACTGCTGACAACTTCAGAGCTAGCAGAATGGGTCATCTTGGTGGTCCCAAAGGTTCAACAGCTGATACAAGGGTTAGCTGCTAGTAAAAAGCCTCCTTGCTCCAGCGAGACAGATCTTTGCTGCTTTTTTGGCATCTCTTCCAACATCACGGGGGGTTGAAGTGATGCCAAGATGGCTGTTGAGGCATTTTCCCACAGCTGCACTTGGCCCACTGCAGGGCACAGGCTTTTCCAGCAGGTTGTTGCTGCTTGCAGTCTTCTGCAGGGCAAATACGGCCTCCTCCTGCCCCCTTGGAAGAGGTTTGACTTCTCCTGTATGGCTCCTTCAAAAGGCACGAGAACCTGCAATGCATCCTCCCAGCAGGAGGTAGTTTGGATAGGAGATGCAAAGGCAGTAGAAACCGTTCTGGCAAGTGCCTCTCTCTATAGCTTTCGCTCCAAGCAACAGCCTTGTTCGTTTCCTGGTACCATGGGGACGTTCAGTGGCAGCTGGAGCAGAAATGCCTTCACAGGCTCTTTACCCACTTCTCTTCCTGGGGCTAATAGGTCCAATGGCACGCCTCAACTAAGGCTTTATATGGTCCTGAGTCTCCTGGCAGATGTCCTGCTCTGAGCCACACCTTCTCCCTTTTCTCTGTGCCACAGCCCTCATTTCTTTCCCCATGGATGTGTCCGACCTTTATGCACCTGCATCCAGCTCTTCTCTGGAGAAAGCTTTATGCTGCATGCCTGGAAGGGTCACATTGCTTAAAGATCAGTCACGCCAGATCCCAACTTTGCTTGTTACCTTGCTGTGAGCTCTTGTGGCACGTGAGTGTGTGTGTGTACACATGCATGCACGTGCACACCCTAAAAACCAGGAACGAGCGGCCAGTAAGATAACCAAGAAGAGCTGACATGTAGATACTACTACAGAAATATTTGTACAGTTGGTGCCAATCTATATAAAAACTGCAGGTGGCCAAAATGTCTTGCTCTTGCTAACATGTTAACCACCAGCAAGGAAGCGTGAAATCTCCCTGAAGTTAATCACTGAAACGCCCAGACAGCGTGAAATACCCCGTCACGATGATTTCACATGTCAGGGTATTAAGAGCTAATTCGGGGTCTGGCTGGGCTGATGGCAGAGCGCACGGTGCTTTTAACTATCTGTCTGTCTGTGTCTGTCTGTCAAGCTTCAAACTGCAAGACAGGCTTTTAGAAAATGCCAGCAAGCAGCTTGTCAGGAACACCAAAGAATCTGTGATAGTCACCTTCCTGTCATGACCCTGGGTGTCTCGGCAGGTGTGCACCACTGCCAAGTCACGTTTTTTTTTTTTTTTTAAAAATCAAGTCCTAAAAGGTAGCGAGAAATAACAACCTATAGTGTGATTTGCAAAGTGGTTCATCTCTGTCACTGTCAAGCACTGATCTGTTCTGCTTTCCTTTTGCCCTTCTTGCCTATCTTGTCGGCTCTTGGATGCAGGATGCTCTCAGAAGCTGACTGGTGCAGAGCCGGTTAATATTCCTCAATCGGATTGTTTGGGGCAATAAAAGAAGGGGATGCGATTAAATCTGGCACCCAGCCAGTCAGTATTCTGACTGTTTGCAAAAATACTGACTTTTTTAGGGGGAGGGGAAGTGTCTTCCTGTGGTCTACTAAATATATCTTGCTGCCTTGTCGTAGGGTCATTCTAGTCTGTTCCTAACAGTCGGCCACACTGTAACCTCAGTACTCAAGGTGCTTTGCTCATCTCGAGCTTCCTGTCGTGCCTCAGTTTAGCCTGAGTAGCTGAGCCGCGGGAAAGCTTGTGGTGGTCTCCAGGTCTTTGCTGGGTTTTTTTAATCGCTAGTAGAGCAGTTCTTGGCTTAAACACCTGCTGGCACAGGTGTGTCTCTCCACAGCCCCTTTTTGGTGTCTGGATTGGAGCTGCTGTACACCAGCAGATCCAAGCTCGGGCCTACAAAATGGGGTGGGGAAAGACTGGTATTTATTAGCAGGATGCTGTGACTGTGCAGGGGGGAGGAAGGCGAGGAGCTTTGTGCTTCACTTGGAGCATAGCCTGCTGCCTACAGAAGGGTGGACGGACTCTGCTTCTGGCTCTGCGCAAGCACCGAGGTGAGGTCCAGCACCTCCGTCCAAAGGCAGTGTCGCAGCCTGGGCAGCTGCAGTGACCGCTGCAATGGTCTGATTGGTGAGAGAGGCATTCCCTGGACACTAACTTCAACACTACACAACCCTGCCTCACTTGGGACCAACAGCTGTGCGCTAGGACAGAGCGGCCAGCACTCTTGTCCTGAATTACCTACCAGTGAGCCTGGCTTGGGGTGAGGGGATACTTGGATGGTGCTTTATTTCCAAGTGGTTTGCAGACCCAGCCAAGGGAAGGCAGGGAGAGCAAGGGACTTGGAGCAGAGGAGACCCCCTCAGCCCCTCCCCATCTCCTCCTGAAACCTTTTATTTAAATCTTTGCATGGAAACTGACCTCCTTTTGGTTTTAATCTTGGCGTATTTATCTCCCACTTTTCCCTTCCTTTCTTGAGTCTGCTGTCCCCGGGCTAGTGGACAGAACTGGCTGTGTTGGGATAGGGAGGGGAGGGGAAGACCATATTTTATGCTGGTGTGTTTTTATTTAAACTTGTGCTCTTGCTTTAAAGTACACTAAAATTGTGTGACGCTGATAATCCTGTTAGGCACAGTAGCTGATGCATATGGATGTGTATGTAGAGGAATTATTTATGCTCTATTATATATTATAGCTGGTGTCCTTTGCTCCAGATTTGGGGATTTTTTTTTTTTTTTTTTTTTTTTTTTTTTTTTTTTTTTTTTTGTTCATGACATCTGGTGGGGGTGGTTCAGTGTCCAAGTGCTGCTTGTCAGTGCCCACCATCCAGCATGCACACCACAGGTGTGATCCTTGCAGGTGTCACGCCTCACGCTTGCACAGTAATAGCAGGTGCTCTCTTTAAGGGGACAGTGCTCGGTTCTGAAGTGTACTCCTCCCATGCAGAGCAATTGCTGGACTGGAGAGGTCTCCAAAGGGGCACGGGAGAGGCCCAGTGGCATTGTCCCACCCCATGTGTGCCACTCCAGCATGGCTAGGCTTGTGGACTGGAAGGGAAGGGGAAACAAGTGGACATTACCCACCTAGGTCAATTGGTTGGGTGGGAGGCTAAAAATCCCTATGGAGCGTCCCTCTAGTGCTTGGGTGGGTTGTCATGGGTGGAGTGAGGGCTTCTTGCCATGCTCTTGCTCCCCTTGGCTCCTAAACCAAGGTGACTTCAGGGAAAAGGAATCCTCTTGCATGGGCAATGAGATTTTTGGGGATCACTTATACTAGGGTGGATGAAAGCTGAAAGGGGGTTGTACCCAGCTGCTTCCAGCAGACCAAGCATGTTCACGCAACAGGTTACCTGGCCTCTATTTCCACCCTACCCCTCCACACCTAAAGTGGTCAGATAAATGGGGTACCCATGGATCTAGTACAGTTATCACCTCCTAGCAGTGACCACTCCTGTCTCTTGGTCAGGAGCAGAGGTACTGTCCCGTGCAGTTTGCCTCGGATGAGATTGAAAGCTGGCCTTTTGCAGCCCTTGCTCTGGATTGAGGTGAGGCTCTGGTATAGAACAGGCCTGGTAGAAGGGGAGGTGGCTCTTCAGGGCCGCGTACTGTCCCATGTCACGTAACGGCTTTATTTAACATTTTATTTGGAAATATCTATGTAGCGGAGTTGTGGCTAACTGTCTAGTACCTTCCTACGCATTGTAAACACTAATCATGATGCCCGAATCATGTTCACAATGCCAAGTTTTGTAATAAACGGCTGCCGGGCCTTGACTTTCCAACAGCTGTCTGACTCCAGAGACTTTTTATTTTACTTTTCGCCACTGCCCCCTCAATTGGTACATCTGTGCCCAGCTCTGCATGCTTGCAAGCACCTTGGAGCAGCATAGTCTGCAGCCGTGGATGCTGTTACTCTAGGGCGAGCCAGAGAGCAACAGTCACAGCTGTGTCCTACCTTCTCATGTTTTAGGCCCACTGTGGAGGGGTTATGAGACTGTCCTTCTGCATCTGCTTCAGAAAATTTCTTAAATCCAGTTGATGATCTCCCCAGTATCCATGCTAGGCTGCTTTTCTAGCTGCCAAGCCATGCCTAGCTCTCCCCATCATGGCCTGGAAAGCAAGTATTGCTGGATGGTGAAAAAGAGACGGGTGCAGTGTAGAATGGGTAGGCTTTTGCGAACACAGAGTTACGTTGGATGACCTACAGCTGATGGAAGGCTTGACTTTATTCAGAGCCTGTCAAAACTAGGCGTTCTTCTGACCTTGCCTTTGGTCAGCATGAAACTCTTGATGCACCGGTGGACTGGCTCGGATCCTCTGGTTCTTTGCTAGCAAGCTCCTGTTCATAATAAATGATTCCTCTAGATATTGCTTCAGCTGTGTGGGAAAACAGAAGCTTCTGACTGCAGTTTAGGGGATGGTGAGACTGTCAAGCAGCAACGCCTAAGGGAAGGAAATGGAGAAATCTATTCCAAATATTCTTGTAAGCCCTAGCCATAGGCTTGGGCATAGTAGCCTTTAACTGTGGTGGTGAGCGGCTGCCTGTAAAAGTTCCCCAAGGCCGTAGTCTCCAAAAGCTGGAGAGCCGGGTTGGTTCTGTGTGTGCAGGCGCAGCAAAGAGCTGCCTCAAGTCGGACCCTTTGCCCCAAAATGTAGAACAGCAGGAGGGAAAGCAAAGCTGACCCAGCTGAAAACGGGGCTGAATGGGACTGCCCCCCTCACTGCTGTGACCGCTGGTGTGCAGGGGGTATCTTACCTTTCTGACATGGATGATTTTTTTTCACGACCATTCATGTGTGTTCATTGAAGAGGGCTGCATGCTTCTGATCTGAAGCTGCTTGCTTTCTTGAATCCCTCGACTGCAATGAGGGTTTAACCAATAGGATTAAACATACAAATAGGTGTTTATTATGGACTTGCTCTGATTTCTGTCTTGGCAGAGCCCATCCTACTGTGAAGGACTGGTCTTATCATTTAAAAAGAGCTTCTCACTCCGCCTGGTTGCTTCTGTAATGGTGTGGGCGTTATATCAAATTCCTGTCAAAGACCCCAGACTTGGGGTGGAGGATGTCTTATGTAAAACAAAACCTGTTTTTTCTTATGATAAATTTTTAAACATATTGTTTTTAAAAAGAAACCCACCAACACCTACGTGTATGCATAACACATGGTTTAGATACCGCAACCTGCAACGTTTTTGTCGTGGTATCGGAACAAAACCACATAGGCCCCCAAGTAGTTGCGTGTCTGAGCTGTGCCGATCACCTGAGCTATGCTTGCACATCCAGGACTAATCACATCAGGATGGCCTGGAGGAATGGAAGAATGCAGAAGTGGAGGTGACGCTTCCAAGAGTTGTTTTTAATTTGGTTTGCTTTTTATGAACCAGTGTGAAGGTAGGTGATAGGATTGCAACCTATGAGGCATCTCCACTAATTGCATAGCTTATTTATTACTACCACTTGACAGGCAGCTTGAAATTTGCTTAAATGTTTCTATATGGAACATTCTTTCTGTGTCCATAAAAGCAACAGACTGGCGTGCAACACTGGGGAGTCATCACAGCTATAGGGATAGGGGCCGTTCCTTAGCTGACAGTCATGCAGCAGGCCTCCCCTCCCCGGCATACTGCAAGACACCTGGTGCACAGCATTTTACTTGTAGGATAGCTCTGTGCAAATACGGTTTACAATACCTGTATGACATCATTAATATAATTCACTGGGATAGAGAACTAGCTGGAGGACCTAGCCACTAGTGGACAAATCCCATCAGATTCACTTTCAGTATAACAACACTTAAGGTTTTAATTCTGCTATCTAGAGATGGAAAGACAAATGTGTTGACCTCTTCAGGTCCCATAACCGGTTTGGCAATCCCAAGCGTGCATCTGGTGGTGCTGTGTACTCATGCACATCATACAGCATTCTAGTTATACACACAAGATCATGGTCTCGGCTGCTGTAAAAACAAAGGAGCTAGCTGGTGTTGACTGGCATGAGAATCTGCCCCACCAACTTTTGAGGCCTGTATTAAAATGCACGTTTTTCTAATTCATTAGGGGAAAATTCCTCTGAACTCTAAACATGGACTCCTCTTTTACATCTCCTGTCCTGAGCCTGAACAACCTTATGGTGGATTGCTGCATACCCTGTAATGAAACAACACTAAAACCAAAAATGTATAGCCATTTTCATAGTGTGCCCTATCCAAAAAGGTATGAGCAGCATGTTACTCCAACTGTTACCTCTCTCTTCCCAGATCTAAATGTATACTGCAACAGCCTAAATAAGCCAGTTAGTCATGTTGGCTACCACTGTTTGACTGCGGGGAACAGCGATGCTTCCAAATATGAGAGGAACAAACTGGCAGAAGCCTGTAATTTAACATGCAAAGAACTCTTAAGACCCAAGATTGGTATGGGGAGACAGGTGAAAGGCAAAGGCAACAGGGGAGCTGCTGGAGGAGGCAACAGGATGGCTTGTTAAGATGCTTACAGAGCAAGACTTTCCCTGTATGAGAGATCCGCGCTCCGTTAACCTGAAGGATGCGACTTCTAAAGCGATGCAACCCCATACAGTGGTCATGTACTTCATGTTTAAGGTTTGGCTGAGTTTTGGTTTAGCTTCAATCGGGTCCTAGCCTGATTTAAAAGCAATTGCAGTAGGAGTGCCCACACAGGGATTTGCACTGGGTTACACACTTCTAGTTAAATAGATGCAATTTACTCATGGAGACAAGGTCTTCACTTGGCTGAGCTGCTCTAAATGGTGGTATGTAGGCAGCCCCTGTGCTGAGCAGAGGAAAATGGACTGAGTGGATTTCTCTGGGTGCTGCTGAAATAGAAAGTTTATGGGTCAGGGGCATTATTGCTGCCAAGTGTTTTGGCACGGTGGTCCCTGATGATGCTGTCTAGGTTCTGGCACAGTGCTGTAGCCCCCAACATGCATGAATCTGGTTAAATATGCTGCTGAGCCCAGAGGGATTCCTTGGTACATGATCAAAAACTCAGGAAGGAGATGCTGGAATTTCCCGATTCTGAACGTCTGTCTATCATGCGTGTCGTTTACAGGTATCTTTCTGGGGATCTGGTCACTCCGTTTCCCAATGGCACTGGGATTGGCTTCCCTTCTTCCACTACTTCTCCATCTCTCTTCATCCCAACACCTCCCAGTATCCTCCAGCTGACAAACCAGCAGCTCTTCAGATCCCCGCGCAGGGCTTCCTCCTCTTCACTCCCTGGACGTCTGAACAGGGCCCTGTCTCTGGGCACCATCCCGTCCCTGGCCAGGGCAGGTAAGGCATTTCACCATGGGTCTAGATCTAACGGACTGAAAACGCAGCTGTGCTGCAGCTCAGGTGTGATGGGGTCATAGAAGTCTCCCCGCTATAACGAGAACACACTTATTGCCTTAGCATATTAAGCCTAGTTAGGCATTGTTGCTATGTACCTCTTGTAGGCTGTTACAGCAGGATGAAGAGTGCTACCGGTTCAGAATAAATAGCTGCATGGTGATGGGCAATGCCAGGACAGAATGGGTATATCCGTCTTGGGCTATCTCTTACCGAGACTCAGTAGGAACTGATTTAATATAAACATCTTCCATGGCAAGAACTACATTGTTAATCCTTCCAGCTTGGCACAGCACCTTCATAACAGAAACAGAGGTCCCACAAACTGCAACACCTGTAAACTACTTCATAAGGCTTAGGAGGCAGCTATCACTAAGGGTTATGTATAAGTAAGTTTAGATGAGTCTTGATCCAGGTAATGCAGAAGGGTGCCTTGCATTGGTGCATTGCAATTGAGGCTCAAACATTTGGTTTGGGGGGGGTTTTGTTGTTTTTCTTTTTTTGGGGTTGCCAGATAAGAAACTCCAGTGTCATTGCACCCTGATAATGCAAAAAACACAAAAAAAAGCGGATGAATATTTTCTTTCAGTCTCTGACTTCACCTTTTTCTTGTAGCCATTTTCCTCCATCAGTGGACTAGATGAATTGTAATTAGCCCTTACTAGCTGCAAACAAAAATGTGAGAAGATACTCATTTGTCCAAATTCATACTGGCCCAAGTGCTGCTCTTTCCTATGGTGCCCTTCATTGTAAAGCTCTTCAGGTGCTTCCACTAATGATAGCCATCACAGGGCCTGACATCTTAATATTACAGGTGAAAACTGCTTACAAAGTAATGGTGGGTAACTAGGCTGTGGAACTTGCTTTTCCAGATTCTTGTAGAGGTCAAAAATTTGGCAATATTCAGAGAGACTTTGGGCACGTCAAAAGGATGAGAAGCATATCTAGCATCAGGAATAATTCTGATGAAGAGTATGGGAAGAAAATTGAGTGGAATGTCATCTTTCGAGGCTTGAGTCAATACCCAACAACTAAGAGTTGGCATGAAAACTTCATGGGGACAGATTATTATATATCTGCCTGCCCTGGAGTTTCTTCCCGCTGTCATAGCTTTGCTACTAAGAGGGGATCCAGTACAGCCTGGAAATTCCTAGATATCCATTAGCAAAAAGGGGTACTGGAATATAGATTCCAGGGAATCTCCTCCCTTGTGCCTTCCCATAGGGGGCTCAAGTGATGGTGGGGAAAACAGCCTTTCTGGTGTGGGGGAGCGAAAAAAGGGAGGTGCTGTCTTCATCATATGGGAAATAATTTCCTGGCTCAGAACCCAAAGTGTGTGGGAGCTTTCATCCTTGATTTAGATCCGTTTTAACCAGGCTCTGGTTAAAGGCTCTTGGGGGGTTTCCAGGAGTTCACATCACTGGGCAAGAAATCCCAGTTCCAGCCCACTACTCCTAAACTTCCAGGGAGATCTAATGTGACTGCAAACTGTTCTACTTTTAAAAGCGCTCCAGGACCAGAGAGTGAACTGTCCCACTCTTAGCTTGTTAATCCCATACAGCAAGCAGGCTTCTAGTTAAGTCACCATTTTTTTTTTTACTAGGCAAGCAGTGATTCACCCCAGTGAGAGGTCAGTATGACCTGTTCCTACTGCAGCATGGGGAGACCTGGCTCTCTCTGCTCTTGGGCAGACTGTTGAAATGCCTGGTGAAGATGACACGGTTGCATGGTCCTGGCACTGTTTTGCATCTCGTTAACTTTCCCTTCCATTTTCCTTGGGAAAGCTTAAAAAAGCCCAATTTTGGGAATGCAGAAGCATCTGCTCCTCTATGTGGGTTGAAAAATGTCCTAACCTGGAAGGGTGAGCTGGCTTTCTGACCTGAAGTGAGTCTGCTATTTAATCTTAGTATTCTGCACGTACCATAATGACACTCCTCACAGATACGTAGCCACCTCTAGAATGGAGACATAAAATAGCACACTCTCTAGTAGGGGTGCCAGGGGAAAATTTTAGCCAAAATCGCTAAGATAAAGCTGTAATGCGTATAAAAATAGATGCAATGGATACATAAGCAGAAGGGCATGGGATTTAAGGTCTTAAATTAAAAGATATGGTTGAGTGCATGCACTTGCACACACACACCTACATTATAGGCAGCACGTCTGTCTGATATTTATGGCTAAATCCTCTCTGGTGGGATTTGAATATGTGGATATATGAGGGAACTGTGTTACCACAGACCTGCTTACCTCATCAAGCCATTTCTTCAGAGGGCATTTATGGGACTGCTCTCTGCAGCCTGTCTTATTTCTAGCTTGTTACCAGCCAGTAGATCTTTTTGAGGGAGATTTATTTAAATCTTACTTAATCCCATGGTTTTTTAAATTCTATCCCCTCCTTTAAAACTCCCCTTCCCCAGCCTCTCCTACCCTTGTTTAAGTCTAGGTATCAAGGAAGTAAAACTGAACTTTGGTTTATTGACTTCTTCATTGAATAGGGTCTGGCTGGATTCATCAGGGTAGTTTTGAATATAATGGTGTCAGGCAGGAAGTGAACTTTGCTTGTTCCCTCTCCAGAATTGCCCCCAGATCTCAGGCTTGTTTTCTGAGCTTATCAAGATTCAAACTGGGAGGGGAAGATGGCTGCAAATCTCTCCTCTGGGTAGGGCATGTAATTCCCTGTAGCACTGGCAAAACTTTGCAGGCCTGAATTTGCAAAGCTGCTAAGTAAGAGACTTGAAAAGCCAGTCCTTAATCCAGAGGTGGCCAACCTGCAGCATGCACGCGTGGTGGTAAGTGGCACAGGTAGCCTGTGTGTGGACTGTGGCAGACTGGGGAGGGGACAGGCAACACAGTAGCAAATAGGGCAGGAAGCAAAAAGCAGAGCAGCAAATCAGGCAGGGGAAGGGGATCGCACTGGCACTCAGGGACGGTGCAGAGCTAATTTGTACCGAGCCTGCCAAAAAGGTTGACCCCCTCTGCCCAAATCATTGAGCGTCCAAGTCTTAGGCAGCTTAGAACAACTAAGCCTACATATTCATAAGGAGAGGGAAAACATTTAGCAATGAAGCTTCCTTCCTTGGGAGCTGTACAGTAGTTGGTTCAAGGTGGTGATTTGAATCGTGCCTTTGGGCTGAGCTGAGTGTCCCTGAGCTGATTTAAGTGTTGTTTTTTTTGTTTTGTTTTTTTAAGAAGAGCATTTGCCTGCAATCTCCAGCCCTTTCATTTTTGGGAGCCAAATCTGTCTTCATTTCAAAGGATTTGGGGGTTGTTGTTTTTTTTCCACCCCAAAGCACATGCAGTTTGGGTTTTTTTCCTGATGTTGTAATATTTTAGAGGTGTGTGTTGAAGCTGGCTAGATGACGGAGACTACTCAAGTGAAATATGGATTTGAACATCCTTGTGTCGAGGAGAGTTGGGCTGCAGTGCTGGTTTTTTGTGGCTTTTTCTAACGTGAATTCGGCACCGTTCACGAGCAGAAATTTGACAACCCCGCAGCTCGGCATTTATCGACAAAACCAGCACAACACCAACAGCAGCAACGCAGCCTTTCCTTGTTGAGGGTCCACCTGGACCCTGCAGGGACGTCTTCTAAACACCGAAGAGTTCTGCTTATGGCGTCCCCTGATGCGCCCCTTCTAGGGAGGAATATTTATGCCAGCGGTTGTGGAAAAGAGTGTCTCAGGGTAGCTGAGCAGGAGGTTATGAAAGGCCCAATGTTACTAAGTGTATTTGGTCCCACACTGAGGCAGATGTGTTTATTTTTGTCATTTAGGAGTGCACAGCCCCACTTTCCCCTCGAGACAGGGTGTTTGTCTTACTACGGATGGTGCACATAACACCAGACCTAGGGGAGGGCCCAGCGCTCCCCCCTCCACCCCCAATCCCCCCACATGCAATCACACAGCTGTAGCAACAGTTTGACAGCCCAGTTCTCTCTGTGTCCCACCCCTGGGTTGGGAAAACCCCTCTGAAAAAGACCCATGCAAGATGCAGGGAAGATTTATAAGGCTAATGAAAGATTTTTCTCCTGTCAGCTTGCTGAACCTCAGGCCCCAGCTGTATGAAAAGCTGTCGGATGGGGAAACAGCGAACAAAATGCCCCTCTCCATCCAAGGAAAGCTATGCCTGGCCATGGCAGGGACTGATTGCTCAAGGGTCAGAGGCCAAGACACTACCAGGTTCTGGAATAACACTGCAGTGGGGGAAACGGCCCTGTTGCTTTTGTTGAGTTTGGCCTGAGTTTCTTAGGCTTGTGCTACCAGCAGCTTCCCGGACTCCAACAGGAGCAGCTAGAAGTGCAGCTGCACAAAACCTCCCAGCGGCCTGGTGGCTTTTGATGCCCTTCAATTGAGAGGGCAGGTGTAACTGCACCATGCAGCTGGGCTTCCACTGTCCTTGTGTGGTCCACAGCATCCCGTGGCTCTGTAGTGCCATGCTGGGATGCGGGATCAGGCAGCATGATGTTAGTGAGTGAATGTGGGTGTCGATTTTGTGGCTTGTTTGTGTAGGGAAAAGTGGAGTTTTGTCTTGAAAGCGGAGGAGGGAAGCAGCAGGTCACCCCAAGATGTAGTCACAGACCCAGTGATGCCTCCGAAGGGCGATGGGGTCCGTATCCAAAGCCCCTGCTGAATTAAGAAGTGATCCAAGCCCAGAGCTTAGACACTGCAGACTGGCTCAGTGAAATCCTAGTTATCCCAAACTGCTAAACCCTAGTGTTGCCCATCACAAATGCAGCCGGTTCCAGGGGGAAAGGATGATAGTCTTCAACAGTGCTCTGTACAGCAGTTCAGGGTAAGAGTACAGCGCTGAAATTGCAGCTCCTGGGGTCTGGGCCGGCAGATTGTATCCCCCTGGCCGAGCAGTGATTTGGGTTTGATGGTGTATGGTGTCTTGAGTAGCTAGGGTTTTTGTTCTGCCTCTCATCAAAGGCAGGGGCTAATATTATGCAGTCTTCCTGAGGGACTTTGAAGTACATAAAGGCAGGGAAAGAAGTTGGAGAGAGGGTGCCACATAGGAGTGGATGGAGCCCAAGTGAGAAGTGGCTGGATCCACGCAATTTCCCTTGCGACACTGCCAGGTGGAAGCAAGGCTGCCCTCCTGCCAGGAGCTGAGCAGGAAAGCTCTATTTGTGTGGTGGAGCACATCCTTTCCTTGCCTGCTGGATGGCTGGTAGCCAGCTGTGTAGAAAGGAGGGATGTGCTAGAGCTGTCGAGCACCCACATCCCTGTGCGCCACAGGTCTGCTCTTTCCTCGATTTGCTGTCACACTGCTGCCTGAAGCTGTACATTCATGGAGACCTGTACTAAATCGCTTGGGGTTTGAAGAGCCTTTTCTGTGGGGTGGCCTGCATGGTTAATTTACTGGGAAGTAAGCTAGGATACAACTTTACTACATGGTAGCCACTCCGCCCTGCCTCTCTGGGTGGATGTTGTTAGCACACCTGGAGAATGCCTTTGCTGCATGCTGGGATCACCACCGAGCAAGCTAGTGCAGAGTAGCTAGCACGCTAAGCGTTCACTTACTAGCTAGCTACTCAGTCCTGTGTAGACCTAACCTAGCTGTGCATCTAACAGTTGTAGGAATATGACCTCCAGTGCCCTTAGGTTAACCCTAGCATTACCGTCAGCCCATTGCATCTTGAAGTTGCCAGCTGTGATACTGAGCCCCGAGGCTGAGTTGTTCTGGTTTGTCTTCTAGATTCTGGGTACCTGTTCAGCGGAAGCCGCCCAGCATCCCTAACCTCGCAGTCCAAAGAGTCCCCTGCATCAGGTAAGAAGTGGGGTTTTCTGTTTTATTCCAGGGTAAGCACCTTTCCCCAGGCTTTGAAACAACCTGACAGCACCAGGTTAATTCCATGTTTCTCTTTTCTCCCTGCACATTTTCCTGTGTGTTTGTTCACAGTACTGCTGGGGCCCCATTGAGCAAAGGGTGTATTTGCATACTCCAGCTTGAGAGAGCTTGCAATTAAATAGGCAAAGCAAAGGAAGGATGGCTGTCCCCGTTCTGTAGCCAGGGCGTGGGGAGGTTCAGCGTTACAGCACGCGCAGCAGGGCTAAGCCCTGAAACAGCATTTTCCAGCACAAAGCCACCCTTCCAGCCATCCTGGCTGTAATACTCTGCTCTGCAAGTGAGTGGAGGTGTTTGCAGTCATAATAGCTTCCTGCTCGCTGTGTTTTCCTTAACCTGCACAGCTCCAGGTGCCTCTGCAGCATACAGGCTTCACCATATCTAGCCCTTCTTTCTTAAAGTTCATCCTTACTCTCCCCACCTTATGTTGGCTTTGGGGTTTCCTTATATAGTGATGTAGTAGCAACACTGCTGCTTGGGAGTCCTCGGTGTATCTTCATAAAACCTTAAGGGTGGGCTTTAGAAGATGTATCCAACTGGACCTTTAAAAAGAAGTCTTGCTCCATTTTAAGTCCGGATGTACTGCTGGGGAAAGGTGCAATCTTCAGATATTTGCCAGGTCAGCTTCCCGTGGACTTCTTGTGTGCATCATTCAGGATTGCTGTTCAGCCTGACTTGGAAGGATACGTCTCTAAGACTAAGAGTCAAGTGACTGACCTCAGCTGAGGCCAGACAGCAGGGGTGCCCATTGCACTCGTTTTGTGGCCCGCTGGGATCTGCTGAGATCTCTGTTGCTTGGGCTATTACCTGCACCACACATCCAATTTTTAATTGCCTTAGTGGCAGGTGTCTAGGGCCTACATTTCACAAACCAGCAAGGACTGCAAATGCTGAAGTGCTAGACAAGCTTTAAAGGCTGGAAATCACTTATCAGTTGTTTAGACTCTCTCCTTGCTGTAACTTTTGTCTGCTGCACCTGTTTGCTCCTTCATCTTGCTGCTGCCCTGTCTGTCGCACTCTTGACCCCAGGCAGAACTTCTGACCTTGTCTGGATCTCTTGCCTTTGTAACCAGTTTGAGTTGCCCACGTATATTAACTGATGAAAATGTAGCCAGGTCTAAGTGAATGCTGACCTCCCACCTCTCCCCAGTTTCCTGGTTCTCACCTCAAGCAAACAGTCTTTAAAAGTACCTGCCCAAATCCCCCATGTAAAAGCAAATGGTGCAAACACACTGCTGCATGAGTCCATTAAGAAGACAGACAGGTAGGTCCCTGGCCTCCTCCTGATAAATTTGTTCATTGTCTGTGGTCATATTCCCTACCCCAGACCTATCCCACCACTCTACCAGTATAAATCACGTTGTGATGCTGTTCTGGAGTTCAAGCCCCAAATCTGCTCGGGTGGCTTCTGCGTGCTGGGAGTAGCTGGTGTGTGCCTTGAGGGCACCTTCACAGATATAAGAGTCTAGGAGAGTGGTTAGTCAATCAGTCCGTGTAAAAGTACATTAGAAGGACATGTATGTATTTGTCTGTCTGCCTGGGAATGGGGAAGAAGAACTTGGAAAGGCCCTGTAATAAGATTGTACAGGTCACTAGATCTGGGGCTGGGTTTGAACAAGCAGAGTGATGTTTCCCCTGCAGGCTGCGCTGGCGTACATGAGAATGGGGGAATGCAAGTGGGTCCAGCCCCGGCTTGGGTGCGTGAAGGAAACAGCTCTGAACAGAGAGCTGATTTCCTGGTCTCTTGGGCAGTGGCAAATTTTAAATTGTCTCCATTTGTCTTGAGTAAAGTTCTGGGTCTTAGCCCCCCCGAAAAAAGTGGCACAGATTTAACTGAACTGTTTTGGGGGGGATTCATTAAACTTAATGCTGCATGACGGATGCAATGAGGCCTTCAGGGTTAACAGAAGCTGCCACCTAGAGCTGGAGTGTTTGACCACTTGCCCTTGCAAAGACAGAAGCTTTGGTCTCTCAACCAAATGGATGTAGAGCCCCTCGGAAAAGGAACGGTTGAATTCTGCCGCCAGGCATACGATACACGCAGCCAAATGAGTAGAGAATCATATACGTGAGGGCTCCTGGAAGTGGTCTTGGTCACCTCCGCACCTTCCCCTTGCAGACTGCCTGGAGACCACGGACACTTTATGCTCCAGCCTAAATGCTCTCTCTTACCGCCTCTGGCGTGTCTCCATAATAGAGTACTTCTCCCTCCTCTCTGGAAGCTGTGCTCCATCCCGCATCCCGTCTCCAGCGCCGTCGGTGGCTGGGTCCGTCACCTCCAGCACAGGCTCCTTGCGCTTCCGCCGGCCGCTCATCAGCCCTGCCCGCCTGAACCTGAAAGGACAGAAGCTGCTGCTTTTCCCATCCCAGAGCGATGCCCTGCACACCCCGACCAGTTCGGATGACCGCACCCACTCGGACAACAACATTTTTGCCACCGAGCTGTCCCCATTCGCAAAGAAGAGCCTTGGTGACCGGAGTAGGCAAGGTACATTCAAGGTTACGGTGGGCCAGCTCCGTAAATGAATGGGAAAGCATCCAGGGAAACCTAGTCTTTTGGGTTGTTTAACAGCAAGACTGATGATTGAAATCAGTCGTCCATTTTTGGCCTTAAGGAGACACTATACTGCTCAGAAGTGTTTTCTTTCCAAGTAGAGGGGAAACAGAGCTCCTATCCCTATATAAGACCCCAGTACTTTCTCAAAATGAGGAGCATTAACTCCATTGTCTTGACCGCATTCTTGTTTGGAATATGTATGTACTGCTTTCCTAAATTCGCCCATTCCTTCCCAGTTAATAATTTTATTATTGTGGTTTCCACTGAAGTGCAACAGTGGACAGGATGGAAATAGATGCAGTTACTGCCCCAGAGACCACTGGGATTCACCTTTGTTTCACTTCCAGTCCTAAATGCTTGTGCAACTCTTTAATCGTGCAGTTGCACTATCCACTTCCGGCGCTGTGCTTGAAACTTGTATTGCACCCGTCTCCTCTTGTGTCTCAACTGATCAGCGTTCGATTTCTTCTCTCCTCACAGATCTGAGGTTGGTCATGGAAAAAGGAAGCATTTGCAGCGATAACTCCATCAAAAAAGAGGATAATTCATCACATTCATCCAACTGCGTGGTAGACACGACTACCAAGGGGGAAGAGCTGGCAGGTTGGAGAGGTGGGTGCCAGGTTTGCATGCATTCCCTCCACGGGTGTGTAAGACCAGCCTCATTGGGTCTATATGATTTTCTCAGTTTCAGACAAACATTAGCGGAACTGGGATTAGGACACAGGTTTCCTGTCTCCCCTGTGTCTTCACTGACCCATCCTTGTTCTTCAGCTTCTCTAAGAAACTCAGTGCTCTGGTGTTAGAGTGAGGAGGGGAACAGTGGGGGAAATACAGAAATCCTTCCTGCAACTTCTGCTCCTTATCAAAATGTTGGGCAAGGAGAAAGAAACTTCAGTTCATCTTCACTAATTTAATCAAATTTCATAATCCCACTTTGTCATCCTTTTTTTTTCCTTCTTCCTCCAAGGTCGTTTCGGTAACTCTGTTATCCGAGGTCTCCTTGCTGTGAGCCTGACGCTTAATGCTGTCTTCACATCAGCCTACCTCTACCAGAGCCTGCGCTGATCCACACCAAGCCCTCCTCCTCCTGGTTCACCCGCTTTCCGAGAGACTCTGACGAGAAGAATTCAACCACGGCTTTGTCAGGGCCGTGCCACTGGTGCATGCTGCTTTTCAACTGTTGTCTGCCAGGCTGCCACGACAAGAAACCAGGTATCTGCTCCTGCTGCCATCTCCGAGAAGAACATGTCTAAGAACTGGAGTAGGCAGGACTTGTAGCAATACCTGGCTCGAAGTGAGGATGACCAAACAGCCCTTGCACCTTCTCTGCAAGGAACTGGTCTGGCATGAGCTTGAGAAGGTATAAACTCCTTGGTTGGCTTTTTCTCAGTTCCTCTTCCTACCACGTTAACCAACCTCCTGCAGATGGTTTTGGTGACTTGAGGAAAATTACACCAAATAAGCTGGAAAAGGGAGGTGGGTAAATGGCTGGTCCTGGGTTTTGGCTATTGAAACAGCTTCCCCAACATAGCTTTCTTCATGGCTCCTAGTTTCTCTCTCTCTCGTGCTGTCCTGCTAGCTCCGTCTGAGCAACCTGTGTTCTTAGGGTGGCCTGAGCCCGTAGGTGACCTTAGCTGCTCTATGATTTGCTACCCACAGCCTCTCAAGCCAGGTGCCATCCTGTATGGCTGGCTCCCAGAATCTGTTTACCATGCCTTGCTCGAACTGGCACAGTTGCTGCAGGGATGGGCAAACCCTTGCATGGACTTCCTTTCATGTTTGCGTTAAAAAGGCAAAGCTCACGCACCCTTTGCCTTGCTGGGAGGCACCAGTTTTTCTGTAGTGCGATTGTGTCCCACTGTTGTTGCATCGTACTTCAAGGGCTCCATCGTGCTGCTCTTGCTGCCTGTGTTCACGGAGCAGAGGGCAGCACGGCTCATTCTTACTGTACATCACACGCCTACTGCGAGGAGCTGCTCCAAGAAGTCCTGGACGTGCCTCGCTCTACAACCTTGCCTCCTCTTGGCAGGTGTGGGCTGGGGAGGAGGGGGTTTTCTGGGATGGCTTTGGTAATAATGATTTATCTTCTGCTTAGCTCAACTCCCAGTCTCAGCTAGAAATGCCAAACCTGCACTGACCCAGCTAAGCAAGCTGGATGCCTCATGAAATCTAAAGGAGCTAGCCCCAGTTTCTAGTTTAGGGAGCCTTGGTTTTTTGGGTGCCCAGTTTGAGATGCCTTGCTGGAACTTGGTTCTTCTTTTTCCCCAAAAGGCTCGTGCTGAGCACGGCCTGGGAGATGGGATGAGCCAAGGAGTCAGGTTGGGCACTGAAAATCACTGCTCAGGTCTGGAAATGTCTGAATTCCTACATCCCCAGCCATGGGAGTGGGTGGGGGGCCCTAGAGGGGAAACTCAATGGCTTTGCCGTGAACATGTCCTAAAGGGAGATTTGGCTGAGGCTGAGGTCCTGGAGCATGACTGGGCTCCCTTGGGAATTTTCTGCTGCCCTTCTCTCTCTCTCTCTCTCTCTCTGGCCTGTGTCTTAAATCCTCCTGTCCCTCCCTATCTTTCGCTGCTGAGCTGTTGCAATGTGCTGGCCGTTTCCTCTGCCCACACCCTGGTGCAGTCTCCCTCGAGCGCTCCTCCTCAACATGCACTGCCTGTCTGCTGGTGACGAGACACTTCCCCACTCATCTGCATTCCCACCTCATGGGCTTTCCAGACAATCTCAGCGTTTCTTGTATGATGCTCATAGAGTTGGCCCAGCCTCACTTGGCCAATAAAGTAACAGTCTGGCGTGCTAATCGACATGCTGGAGACCAGGGCAAAAGGGGTTCTGCGGCTGGCAACTTGAAATCAGAAAAAGCAAATCTCTCTCTTTATTTCTCAACTGTTCCTGCGTTATCCCCACGACCCATTTGAAGCCGCTGTTACTGATGCTCACTGACGGCTGAAACCCTTTTGTTACTGCCTTCTCTGCTTCTCATTAAGAGTCTGTGGAAGAGTGATTCCTGACTCTGCACCTTTACGCTAGTCTCCTTTGGAGGTTTGACCCCAGGCTTTAAACCAGGCATTGCCTTTGGCAATGCCTAAATTCAGAATAGCAATGGCATCAGAAATAGAAATAGTTGACCCTGCTTTCAGCTGATTTATTTACTCTTTGCAACTTGCATGAGTTGGGTTAGGCCACAACCTGGCTGTGATGAGTTTTGGGTTGAACTGAGTGTGCACATAGGCAAGGAGCAGGTGGGCAATTCTACAAGCTTCTCCACAGGGCCATGCCATTGTATTCAATCCTGACTTGAATCAAGACACGGCATCCTTCTCATGGACTCAAGACTTTTTTTTCTAGGGCACCCAGCTGTCTTGCAAGCAGAGGCTATCCTGCCAGAGTGTCGGGTGAGCCTTGGGTGTCTTTCTGATGGTGACAGACGTGCACTGTGACTTCACTTATGCAATTCACTCGTTTTTCTTCTCGTCCCGCAATCTGTGCTGCATTCACTCATGCTGCACCTAACATGTGGCTCCATTTACCTTGGCCTTTATTTGTCCTCACCAAACTGCAATGTCGCCCTTGGCAGCAGCGGTGGCTCTGTAGCCTCCTACTCCCACCTCTCACACATTTCGTCTTGTTTTGGCAATCCTTTAATTCCACTTCATTACGCTTCTGAGTTGGATGATGGTTCAGTTCCTGGCTGGGTATTTGTGTCATCTTGTCCAAAGTAATTTTTAAAGACTTTGGATTTTATTGCTTAAAAGGCAAACAACAAACCCTTTCAATCTGGTGCTAGAACACTCTTGAGTGGTGCTATCACTGATGCAAAGCCTTCACTTGTATTAATGCACATGTGTATAAACTTATTGGGAGGGTTCCTTCATTTGAAAGATCTGAGCCCATGTTTGTCATTTTATTGTCAGCCTTAATCCAACTACCGGATGCTGTGTCCATTTTGCTGCTGTTCTCCTATAATGCTGGTTTGGAGGAATCAAAGAATCTGGTTCCTCAATAAGATTCCTTGTATGCGAATGGCTGGTGACATTGGGTTTAATACAATACTGTTCAGGGCAGGAATTTTATTTTTCTATATTTTTTTTTTTTTTTCTGCTGTAAAAGCCTTGGGGGGTGTGGTGGAAGGGATGGGGAGGGATGTCACATTTCTGTACACTAAAGATTTGAGCTTTACTTAAGTTCAAGGAGGGTTATGAAGTGGGATGCATTTTTGTCTCCAGAACTCCCCCATCCCACAGCCTCCCTTAGAGGCACATGTACTTTGTCTGTGTGCTCGGGTTTATTATGCATGTCCTAAGACCCTGTAGAGACTTCCTATTGTTATGCTTGTTCTGAACTAAGAGGCTCTTAGACTCCAAATCCTGCATTTCCAGAGTCTGGCTATATTAATGGATGCAGTAGGTATTTTTTGAGGAGGAGAGAACTTGGAAGGAAAAGACACTGATCTATGACAGTAACCAAATCTTGTGTCACCTCCGCTTGTAAGTGGTTATTTTGAATAAGGGCTGAAGTTGGCTGTTGGTTTCCCTGAGCCAAACTCACTCAGTACCACCTGCCTGCTCAGAAGGGTTTGGCTGCTGAATATTTCAATCCCGCACTCCTTTCCTGGGTGACAGGAGCATCATGAAATACTACTGAACCAGCTGGGGTTCCCTACAGTGAAACAGCTGGCAGGAGAATTGTTCCACCTCTGGATGCTCCTGTAGTCTCCAGCCATCATTCCTGGAAATAACAATAGTCTTAACCTCTATCCTGGATGTCTGTAAGTAGGTTAGAAAGGGCCAGTTTGGCCAGTGCAATGAAGCTTTCTCCAACATTGCCTCCAGATGTGATTGTCGGGGTGGGGGTGGGGGTATTGGGGAAGGGGATGGGTACCTGCTGATAGTGTCGGGGGGGTGGGGGGAGACGACAATAATGAGGAGTCCTAAACCTCATCCCCTACTAAAGAAATGTTGTATGTTCCATGTATGCTTGTTTTGGGCTCTAAACTCTGTACAGTTGAGTTACTTTGTGCTCCAGCTGAGGGGGCAGACTGTCCCCAGGAGGTTTTTTAGTTCATGCTCTGTGTTTAAAGAGGATTATTTTTCTTTAGAAAATAAAAAGGCAAAAAAATTGAAATTTTAAATCTCACTCTTGTACGTCTCTTCTGTTTTGAGTGTTCAGTGCTTACCAGGAAGGCTGCAGTATTCCTGCCTCTCCCTAGAGCCTCGCGAGTAAAACGTCTTCTCTTCAGACTTGCAAAACTAAGCTGATTTTAGCAGACAGCGCGTGGCCAGACCAGTTTTCCCCCACACAATGGTCCACCTGCATCCTGCAGCCTCACCCTGAATGGACCCAACCGTGGGATGAGTGGGGAAATTTGGCTTCAGCTGTTTGATTCTCCCTTCTCATTTATCAAGGCTGCCAAAAGCAGCGCCCATTGTGACTGGATTTTGCGGTGTTAACCTGTGTCTATTAGAAACTACCCTGAGACTCTTCAATGCATTCCCCATCACCCACTGAACAGCTACCAAGCTAGTGACAGCTAGCTTTCTTGAACAACAGCAGCAGTAAGTAGTGAAGGACAGTACCGATTGCCCGTTACCATGAGTTGACCCATCTAGATCCTTCTCCATGTTCCTCTAAACACAGGAGGGACATTCAGTAGCACTGGAGATGCAAGCTGTAATGTATGCTAAATAAATGAAGGGCTTACCCCCTAAGTATTTTCTTACTGGCAGCATGTGTCCATCAAACAAGCATTATATTTTTCAACCCTTCCTTTAGCATTTGGAGCTTGTGCTGCCTGGCTGAGAAATAAGGATGCCTGTTATGAAAAGCTTGTTACCTTCTTGCCCTTAGCTATTTATTCTCATTGTCATCTCCGACAGTCTGTATAACTAGCTGGGATGCGCCAGACACACTGGGTTTGCCTGAGCAAAACAGAAAGCCACTTGAGCATGTTTAATATTAGACTTGGGGAAAGGATGCTGTGTCCTAAGCGTTGAGGACAATGGGGTTTAAGCTTCTGATAGAGCCTGATAACTTTCTAAAAACTGGATAGATGCAATAAGCATGTGTTTCATGGGGAAGTGCTTTATAATCTTTCGATTTGAACATATTCATTTTACAGAGATGCTAGTTTTCAAATGTTTCATTTACTCCCAATTTTTTTCCCTGTAGAAGAAGGACAGTCTTTATTTGTAGCCCTCCAGCTGCTGACAGGGAAATTAGTTTCCTTCCATCATCTGTTAGCTAAATCCAGCTGCACCTCTCCAGAGACCTTGCCTTTAGATCACCCCAAGGAAGGAACCCTTCATACGTGTAGCACCTAGCATGCAGGCGCCCTCATCTCGGCTCAGCCTTCTAAGCGGTGTAGTCCTCCCAGTAATTCTGTACTATATTTTACCATTTCCTAGGTGGGTAGAGTGAGAGATTTGAGGCACCAAATACAGATGCTTGGGTCCAGATTCTGTAATCCTCGCACACCCAAGCAAGCCAGCTCACTTGCATGACAAGCCTCTAAACTTGTCACATGCCATGTACACTCACCCAGTGTCAAGGTGGTCCAATTATGTTGGTTATCTTCTGATGTGCTCACAGCTGGCATTCATGCACTTGTTTTCTTCTACAGTGGGTAATGGGTGATAGCTATGTGTCACAGAGCACTGAGGTGCCCTGCTCCTAGAGGGCAGAAACTGCTAGAGAAAGAGCCCTAGCAGGGAATAAGGAGCCCACCTGTGAGTTGCCAGGGCAACGGCAGTCAGCAAACGACCCACACCTGCCAGCGGTCAGCTGGCTGTAAGGGGCAAGGCCTGGCTCTTATAAAGCCCAGGAGCTGAGGCCAGGGCACTTCCCTGCCAGCAGCTAGAGAGGCAGGAGCTCTGGGAGTAATGATGTGAGAAGCAGCGAGAACTGCAGGTAACGCTTAAGCAGAGTTATGGATGGCAGCTCTAGGGCGTTGGTGCAATGTGGTTTAGCCAGGTGGCTTATGTTTAGGTTATAGCCAAGAGGCTCGAGTTTCTGTTTGGTTTTGATGTTACACCGGTGGCCAGGGTGAGGCTGTTAGGGGTTGGAGGAGGCCTCAGGGGGAACCCACAGCGGCATGGGGACCCCAGTGCCAGTGAGGGCGCAGCATACTCAAAGGGGCCTCACAGCAGAGTGTGAGGACCCTGGCGTCGGTGAGGGCGCAGCATGCTCGTAGGGGACCCACAGTGGTGTGAGGGCCCCAGCGCCAGCGAGGGCGTAGCATACTCAAAGGGGCCTCACAGCAGTGTGAGGCCCCCGGCGCCAGTGAGGGTGCAGCATACTCAAAGGGGACCCACAGCGGAGTGTGAGGACCCCGGCGTCAGTGAGGGCACAACCTACTCAATGGGGACCCACAGTGCTGTGAGGACCCCGGCGCCAGTGAGGGTGCAGCATACTTGAAGGGGCCTCAGCGGTGTGAGGACCCCGGCGCCAGTGAGGGTGCAGCATACTTGAAGGGGCCTCAGCGGTGTGGGGACCCCGGCGCCAGTGAAGGTGCGGCATACTCAAAGGGGGCCCACAGTGGTGTGAGGACCCCAGCGCCAGTGAGGGCGTAGCATACTCATAGGGGACCCGCAGTGGTGTAAGGGCACAACATACTCAAAGGGGACCCACAGTGGTGTGAGGACCCCGGCGCCAGTGAGGGTGCAGCATACTCAAAGGGGCCTCACAGCGGATTGTGAGGACCCTGGTGTCAGTGAGGGCACAACATACTCAAAGGGGACCCACAGTGGTGTGGGGGTCCCGGTGCCAGTGAGGGTGCAGCATACTCAGGTGGGACCCAGCGTAGTGTGGGGATCCCAGTGCCAGCGGGCGCAGCACCCAGGGTGCATAGACCCCAGCCCCAAATAGGGGTGTTTGAGAAGCCCAAGTGTGGGCACGGAGAGCCCCAGAAAGGGGGCAACAGTATTGGAGAGCCCAAGTTGGGCCCGGCAAGCTCCAGAGAGGGGGTGTTACTGAGAAGCCCCAGTGTGGGCGTGGCGAGCCCAGAGAGGGGGCACTATTGGGAAGCCCTAGTACGGGCACATAGAGCCCCAGAGAGAGGGCAACCGTACAGAGAAGGCCCCAGAGAGAGAGCAGCTGTACAGAGAAGGCCAGACTGGGCACAGCCCCAGGAGGGGTTGGTGATATCGAGAAGGCCCGAGAAAAGGGCAGCAGTACAGAAGAGACCCAAGAAACGGGCGTGAGTGCAGATAGACAGACCAATGTCCATTCCAACTGCAAGGCTTGGGGCGTGGTATAAGGGGTGGTTGGAGCCACACATAGCCCATAAAGCTAGGGTGCCCAGGGCACCCATTTGCAGGACAAGACCCACGAAGGGTCCGGGGGTCCAAGGGGACAGAGGTCCCAGCGAACTGTGTCCAAGAAGACGTGAGGCAGCCTCCCAACTTTATCTAACAGCAAAGACGTGGCGGGTGAGAATCGGAGGGTGCCCTTGGGCCGACTTGGCACAGAGGAAGGGGCCTCAAGGAGATCACGGCCGTCCTGTAGGACCCCGCCATGACACTATGCCAAGGCTTTGCTTGTACTTGTCAGGTAAATTTTGAATTGTTTTTATTGCTTTGAGTGTGTGTCTTCATTTTATAGCATGAATGAGAATTTGGGAGATCCAGCAGACTCGAGCAGGGCTGCTTGCTTCAAGGTAGTTGTTAAAGGCTGTCGGGTATCCAGGTTGTAGCCGTATAGGTCTAGAGGCAACAGGAATCGGAACTCATGGTAGAGGTGGTTATCTGTTATTAGACCAACTAGATTTTTTGCAAAAAAAATTTTTTTGCAAAAATCTATTAAAGGCTGACATTTTTCTCCTTTATTCCATTGCTGGTCTTTTTGCTTTGTTCAAGTGTGCTGCTAGCTTGTCCTGGTGCTGTGTGATGTGTTCTGCTCTGAAATATGCCCTAAGAATTTATTTATTTTTTGCCTTGAAACAGGGGACACCATTTTGCAGAACCTACCTCTTTATTTCTTTTCAGTGTGGGGAAACTTTTGTTCTGTAGTTAGTTTTTTTTAGTTTCTCTTTCCCTCCCAATGCAATGCTATTATTTACTGGATTCCTTCTCCTAGTGTGATTTGAAATGTAGCCCTAGCACAATCAAAGTTAAATGGAAAAGACCTATTTAGATGATCATTCATCCTCCCTGTATTCTTCCTGTAACAATACTTCAATCTCAGCTGAAGTTAATGATATATTAGATT
This sequence comes from Alligator mississippiensis, assembly GCF_030867095.1. Classification (NCBI taxonomy): domain Eukaryota; kingdom Metazoa; phylum Chordata; order Crocodylia; family Alligatoridae; genus Alligator; species Alligator mississippiensis. Next base: position 10,802,412 of record NC_081836.1, read on the forward strand.
CTAATCCATATACCCTCCCTGAGAGCGAGAGTAAGGAAGATGCAGAAAATACAGGTACAATGAGGGCAAAGAAGTTAAGGGCTTACCCAGGGAGTCAGTAGTAGAATTCAAGAGTAATTATACTGATGCCTAGTCTAGCAACCAGGTGATAATATACCAAAGAGGGATAAAGAGATTTTTCACTTCATCTATTTCATTTATCGAACCCTGGGCACTAAAGTATGTTCTTTGCTGTTGCCAGCTTTGCTGGGTTTTATCATAAGCCTCATTTCCTGGAGTCAGGCGAATCTGTGAGAACTGCAGTTATGGAGACAAGCTTAAAAATGTGAACCATGCAGTTCTAAGGCTCACAAACCACAAGACGAGAAGAGAGCCCCACATTATCTTTAAGCCAAGCCGTTTTCTTTAAAAAAAACAAAAAAACAAAAAACATGGGGTGCTTTTTGTTTTGGGGTTTTTTCTAAATGCTTGAGAGTTCATAATTCTGTGTCCTTGTCTGAATGTTCTTTCCCTGGCCCATAATTACACATTTGAAAAGCTTTGGGGTTTTTTTGTTTGTTTTGGGGGTTTTTTGTTTCTCCTGTTGAAATGCAATGATCTGCATCAATAGGGGGAAAAAAATATTTTTTAAATAGTCCTGAAATCCTTTTAAAGGACTTTCACTCTCCCCTTAACATGCACATTTTTCACTTCAAATACTGTCAGGCATTGCTGGAATCTCCTGGATATAGCTATTGAACATGGCAGACCCATTGTAGTGATATATTCTCATTTCCCTGTGCAAAGACTTGAATACTGTATCACTTGGTTGCTTTTAAGGATGAATCTGACTGTCCATAAATAACCCCTACCTGCTTACAAACCTACCTCAATAAAAATGGATTTGGATGATAACTACCAGGGCAGTGGTGATATTTAATTCCCAATGCTTTCAACATTTCTGCTCCTGTTGGGAAATGTCCGGTGGGAATTTTCAGTCTCTGGCTCTAAAAATGCCCGTGAGGTAATTTGAATTAAATGTGGCCTGGCAGCTTTGTATGACCCACTGGCATCAAGCTATCGCTGTTTGTGATCCAAGTGCAGCAGACTGATGCTCAAATACCAACTCTTCCTTTCTGTGTCCTACTTATATCAAAAGTTTCTGCAAAAAAGACCCCCATGCTTTCAAGTCAAACAAGACCCGTTGGCTTCTTTTAAAGAAGGTGAATGGTGATCAAAGGAGCAGGCTTTAAAGGAAGAAGTTGTTTTTTTTATTAAATTAATGGCAAAAACAAGTCGTGTGTTGACTTATAATCATGACATCCTTGGTGATGGTGTTGGGGAGTGGTTTTGAAGCTGGTACCGTGGCACCTTGACATGCGTAACATGATAGTGGCATCAGGGATACGGCTCCAGATACTTTTTTCAGGAGCGAGTAAGATGCAAAACCTTGTATTTTAAAAGTCTATTAAAAGAGTTTATTGTTTAATCCTTTCAAGAATGCTTAACATGCAAAGCGTGTATCCAGCACCAAGTGTGATCAACACCATTCTTTTCTAGTTGTGTTGCAACTCTAGTATTTTTTTTTTTAAAGCATTTGCGTTGTAAAGCTATTTGCTGAAAGCCAGACTTATCCTGTGCAAGATGCTATGCAATGTAGAGCGAACTGCACCCTGCAGATTTTCCTGCTTCAGCAGATGATGGAGCAGGGCCCGCTCCTCTATGTACTAAAGGGGCCACTAGTCTAAGTGTGACCAGCCTGTTGGTCAACTTGTTCCTTGGGTCTGATCTCTTCCTACAGTAGGTTTTAACTTGCCTGGGTCCTGCCGCCTTTGGCAGTAGGATGACAGTAAGTAAATACTCTGTCAGTGAGTTACTCCTCTATTTTCATGACCAACTTCTTCCTCACACTAAAAAAAAACCCTTTATTTTAATAGTTTTGCACTGTTTTCATTGTGTGGTTTGAACTGATTTTTATATCAGATACCCAAAAACTATCTCTTCCCACACTGCTGGGCTGGAGCATCTCCCGAGCAGCGCTGGTACCTCGCTTCTCCTGCCCGAGCAGCAGGACGCGCCCAGCAGCTGCAGAGCCGGGTCCGGGCCGCGGAGCACGTGCGGGCTGCACGCGGGGTCGCTGCCACGTGCGCTCAGGTAGCAACGCTGCGCCTTTTCCGGCACGAACAGGGCTGATGCCAGCAACTGCGCCTCTGGAGCCCGGGCCTTAGTGCTGGCAGGGGAGTCTCCAGCCGGGCCCCTAGTCTGCGAGCGGAACAGCAGAGGGTTTTGGAGTCAGTCTCCACCTGCACCGGGGGGGGGCGGGGCCGGGCCGGGCCGGGGGCGTGTTCGGGGGAGCAGCCCGCCCTGCCCCTGCCCCTGCCCTAGTCCCGGCGGGCAGACGGCGGCAGCCCACAGCACGGCCCGGACGGCAGGCGATGGAGGCGGGCGAGCCGCCGCCGCCGGCGGAGCAGGATCAGGAGCAGGCGGGCAGCGGGACAGCGGCGGAGAAGCCGCCCTACTCGTACGCGGCGCTGATCACCATGGCCATCCGCGACAGCCCCGAGCAGCGCCTGCCCCTGCGCGGCATCTACGAGTACATCGCGGGCCGCTTCCCCTACTACCGGCGCGGGCACAAGGGCTGGCAGAACAGCGTGCGCCACAACCTCAGCCTCAACCCCTGCTTCCGCCGCCTGCCCGGCCCGGCCGGCCCGCGCCGCGGCAGCCACTGGCAGCTGGACCCCGCCTTCCCACACATGGTCCCGGCGGGCGGCTGCAAGCGCCGCCGCCGCTGCTGCCAGCGCCCGCCCGAGCCGCCCCCGCCGCCGCCACCTCCCGCCGCGCCCGAGCCGCCCTGGTGCCTGCACCCCGCCGCCGCCGCCGCCGCCTTCCTCCTGGGCGGCCCCTGGGGGCCTCCCGCCGACGGGCTGCCCCTGCCCGCCTACGAGCCCTACCCGCGCATGCTGCTGCCGCCGCCCGGCCCCAGCCCCTGTCTCTGCCCCGGCCCCGACGCGCCCTTCCTGCCGGCCTGGGCGCCGCCCGCCCCGTCGGACCTGTGAGTCTCCGCCGGCGGCAGCACGGAGCGGGGCAGAGCCACGTTGTGCCGCTGTGCCGGGGGTCTCCGTGCAGTGCGCAGCGGGAGCAGGTGGATGTTGGCCCGCTTCATCCCGGCTTCTCTTCCGAGGCTCGCAGGGGACTGATCTTGTGATGTGTTGTGGGGATTGTTCTGGGGGTCTCTTAACACAACCACGAACTGGCCCACAGTTGGCTTTCAAAAGTGAGCTGGAAAAGGATTTCTTCTCAAGCGTCTTTCAAAGAAATCCCGACGGCTGAACCACTTCTCCAAGCGGAGCAATGTTCACAAGGGGGGAATAAAAGAGCCAAAGAGTTTGAGAGTGGATCCTACCGGCTTCACGACTCTTGTCTCCGGAGAAAAACTGGTTTTGTTTCGCATCCGTTCCCTGGCGTTTCGGAGATGGTGCCTTACTGATGTAGTTGTTGTGTAGGAGGTTATGTTATAAAGGTTTGAAGGTCCTTCCAGGCCGCGTTGTTTCAGGGGGCAGTTTCAGCTTTCCCGCCCTCCAAAATAGAGTCCAAACCAAAATTGTATTTCTAATAGAAACTTCAGGTTGTCTCGTTTTAAAGAAATGAAAGGTTGAAATACTGTTACGTGCATAGCAGCACTTTGCATTACATTTTATGACTTTGAATAAACATTTGTTGCTTTCTACTAAAATTGGCCTGCACCGTAGTCTTAGTTTGACTTTATAAATTTGTTTTTTATGGATGACCCAAGCCAGACTTTGGCTTACACTATATAGTGCTTTAATTTCTTCCATCAGATATTTCCCACAATATAACTAGAACATAATTTTAGGATCTCTGGTACACTTTATTTGGAGAAATACAATTTGCTGAAGCAAGTGTGCGTGTATGAAATACGCTTTTAGGATTTCCAGCTGAACACTTGCTTTCCCTTGCCATGCTTTAATGTGAAGCCCAATGTACTTGTCCAACAAACCATACAAATATTATACTTGAATATTGACTGTAGAAACAATACAATGCAGCAAGAGGCCTTTCTGCTTCATATATTTTCAAGGTGGTAAGTATACAATGATGCGCAGAGCATAAGTACTTGGAAAAAAATGCAAGTGAGTGAGTTGTTATAAAAAGATCGGATAACGTGCGCTGTGTAGGAAGGGGTTTTGAAGGGCCTGCACTGGTTTGGGTGTGCGTACAGCAGTATGTATATGTGACTGTATAGCTACAGCATTTAGTGTATTGAAATCATTCTCTCTGCTGATTCCACCACTTGATAAAGAGAAAAACACCTTGGCTCCAATCCTGTCCTTTCCATCCTCTCTTCTCCCAAGCCAAACTGCAACCCAGCATAGGCAAGCTACTGCTGTTACCAGACTTGCATTTTACTTTCAGCTTATTACTTTTCTTGAAATATGAAAATGTAATCCTGGGAAGATGCTTTGTCTTGCTTACTCTGAGGCCCCCCCCCCCATCTTGAAAGCGCTCCCCTTCCCTTCAGCAGAATTCCTGACGGAGAAAGGTACCGGTCACGGAGGGGGAAAAATTAGGTCCTTAATGCTTACCTTCCTACAGTGCTGTACTGAGTCCAGGTCCCAGCTCCCCTTTCTTGTAAATTTAGGCAAGCGCATGAATACCTGCTCTTGTGCTCCCTCCCACACTGCTCTCTGTTTTACATTTTGCAGCTTTGAAAGTTGTGATGCTTACCCCAACCATTGCAGCAGTCGCATGGGGTGAAACTGCACTTAGCTGCAAGCATGCGTCCTTGCCGAACGATGTAGGGTTCTGTTTTGTAAGTCAAACGATAGCTGGTTTCAGTGGGCTGGCTGGCATGATTAGAGAGAGCCCATTTTTGCTTTGAAGCAAAACTGAGCATTTAGAAACCTCTTTAAAATGTTGCCTGAAGTAACTAGAGTAGAACAAACATTTTGCTGGGAGGAGGATGGACTTGCGTTTATTTTACCTTGGGATTAGGAGCATGCACTGCTTTGTTGAAGGTACTCTACCTATGGGGGGGGAAGAAAAATTGCATTTTTGTGAAAGGCCTTGAAGACCAACTGCTCAGTCAAGTGGCTCAGAAATGTGGACGTAGGCATGGCATAGGGGTTATGGGGCAAATAGCTGGCCCAGGCAGCGAGAAACGGATGCCTGCTGTGATGTGACAAGTCCTGTGAAGCTAATGGAAATTTAGGAGCCAAAAATCTTTGATTGGACCATAAGGGGCAGGCTTTAGATGAGGCAGTGAATGGAGTCCAAACAGCTGTAGAGCTCTTGGACAAACGTAGTTTATCTTGGAAGCATTTTACATCTCCCTCCCACCCCCAATGTGGCTAACACAAAGGGGAAGCCCAGCCCTAAATGAAAACTTTACAGCAAGGTATAAATGAGCAAAGAGGCTCTGCCAATGAGCCTTGATCCTGGCCTGGGGGGACCTTCTCCAGGGCAAGAGGAGAGTTTGGTTTCCAAAATCCACTTGCCATAGAGACAGCAAGCAGTGGGTTTATGATGCAGGCACCTGTCTGTCTGGGAGTTGGACTGAGAGCTGTCGGCTCATTTCACAGAGATCAGTAAAAAATCATGGACCTGCTAACAGGTTTTGGTTAACACTTAACATGCAGGATGTTCTCAACACTATAGCTTTGTTTTCCATAATTAATAAATGTAACAAACTTTTTGCTATGCTTATGGAGCTTGGCTAAGGAATTGAACAACCTGTTGATTTTTCCAAGACCCTTTGGTATTCACCAATCCAGCATCCTAGAGTGAATCAAATGAAGCATGCATGCTCAAATTGCCGGTACTTACAGTGTAAATTATTGTGCTGTGTATAGGGTTAATTATATCCAAACTAGTTATCTAACTTCTTTCCATATCTTCATTTCTGCAAACAGGGTTGTGAGGGTCGGTAATTTAATATGAAAAGACGGAGAAACCTGGCTCTCTGTAAAAGCAATGGGAGCTACAAGTGCCTGGCAACTTTGAAAATCAGGCCTGAAACCCTATATCTGAACTCACTTGGTAAATCTCTGGGGCAACTTATAAAACATTTAATTAGTTGATTAGGTTGCTAGGGTTGATGCAAGTGTTTTTAGCAACATTAGGGACGTTTGCTCTATTTTCTTATAACCTCTTGGTTTGGTCCTCTCTGCATGGGGATTTGAAGATATGAGACAGGAGGTGAAGGTTATGTGGCTACCAACATGTGGGGCAAAGTGTCAAAACCTTATGTGAGACCCTAATTAAGTTTAAAAAACAAACAAACCCCCCCCCCACCTCTGCTGGAATACAAATAATAGTGATTTAACAGGATGAAGGGGACTAAAGCACCTGGATTTTAGATGGCATTGCACCTTACTGGTGCTTGTGTGTGTTGTGAAGACCCTAGGAGATAGCACTGTGTCGGGTTTTCACATCCTAAGTGAGCTAGAAGTTCACATCTGGATGGCACATTTAATTAAATTCTCATATTACCCCAAGATAGGTGATGATACAAAATCCTGGGGCAGGTAGATGTGACGTGCTGGGTAAATTGGCAGACACTTCTATGATGGATTTTTTTCCAGATTGGACCATGATCTATTCCATTTGGACAAGACCAGTTCCTTGCCTTAGCAGGGAACTGATTAGTTTTAAAAGATTGAATGGGGTTGGTGGGTGCTGGCATTAGTCGCTCTAGATTGGAAAGGTAAAGAAACATTGTGTTTAATCCCTGGACAACACAGGTGATGATACAACCCAGTTCCCTGTGTGCCTCCACCCCTGCCTTTGTGCTACTTTGTTTGCAAGGGAAAAGGGGAATCCTTGTGTTGCTGCATCTTGAAGGCAAATGGGAAGCAGCTCAGGTGGAAGAGGGAAGGAAGCTCTCTAGATTTGCTGGTGTCTTTAGGGAATGCTCTGGCTCCCTGATTTTCACAGCCAAGGGGCTCTTAGCTCCTGTACGTAGGCTGATTTCAGCAGTTGCAGTACTGCATACAGAAGAGGTGCTGGCTGATTGCTAGAGGCATCAGGGACAGGTGGGGTGAGGAGGCATTTAGCAGTAATATGCAGAGAAGGACCTGTGTATGGCCAGGGCAACACTAAAAACCCATTCGAATTAAAGGATATTGGTTAGAGAGGAACGCAGAACTCTTGGTTCAGAGATAATACCACTTATTAGACCACCGAAGACACTGCAAAAAAAATTACCTTTTTCTGCAAGCTTTCGGGCACACTCGCCCTTCCTTAGGCTCAGGAAAAATTAAAGATGGTAAAAAGTTCCCAGAGGTAGAAAATAAACTTGATTTTTGCACAGAGAAAGCGGAAGGCAGACAAATCTGTTCCTCTGGGTCTAGGGTTAGAGAGGCAAATTTTAAATCAATCTTGTACAAGCAAAAACCCTTGTGTGAAAGTGATACTTGCAAAGTGCTTTTGCAGGCACAGCTTATTTTGCTTAAGGGACTGGTATGAATTGTAGGAAAACCACTCTTTGGTTGGTATAAGCCAAGCCTACAGTAGGGGAATTTGCCTGTATAGCTATACTGACAAATGTAAACAAGATGTGAGCCCCTAAATAATGTGTCTTCTGGTCACTTGAATATAGAGAGACTCCTAACCCTAGACCAAATAGGTGGTAATCCTTCTCCCTTGTGTATCCGTGTTGCTTGCAGTCTCAGGGCATCACACTCTAGTTGAAGCTCAACTCAAGCAGTGGTTTCTGTCCAAGGATTTTCATCAATATTGCAAACATAAGTGAATTAAGCACTTTGCACTCCTGATATAAACTGGAGTCTTGACTGGATGGGAAAAATGGAGTCAGAGAGGAGGAAAGACTTGCTGATGGTCACACAGGCAGCATGCAGAATAACTGGGAAAAGAAGCCAGATTTTCCAGGTGTCTCAGTTCAGTGTTTTAGCTGCAAGATCTTAAGCAGGTTAAGGAGGGATGGTGAAAAAAGCAACAAGGACAGATGAACTGGAGGCAGGTGTATGAGAATTAAGTGTGTACGATTTGGTTAGAAAAGCAGATAGTTGGAAGCCATGAACACAGACCACAATAATGGGATGAAATAGTAAAGGCAGTTTAGGCTGGGCATCAAGAAATATTTTCCGGCAATAATTTATTATGTAACCCTTCTGCCAGGCACCAGTTTGCAGCACAAGGACCAGGTTCACATTTTGGGGTACCTAATAAGTTGTATACACATGGCTCAAGCCCCCACCCAGAAATCTGGGAATGCTACATTAATTACTAGGGCGTCCTACATATACTGCTTGCGAAGAAGGGGTTTTTGTTTAACTAAACCACACCCCTCCCCCCCCCCCCCCCCCCCCCGATCTAATACAGGAAACAAACACCAGATGCAATGTGAAACAATGCTAAATACACATCAGTCTATAGATTGTACTGCACCAGGGAAGCTGCTTGAGCCCATGAGCCCCTCAGTGCTCTCAGAGGGATGGTGGCATGACAATCTTTGCTCCCACGGAGAAGCTGTATATGTGTGTGGGGGTGACAGGCTCCAGACGGCGTGCACACACCCACATTTCTGGGCTGGATTATATGGCCTGCTGAAGCAAGGGCGGCAGGAAAACTCCAAAGGAACCAGACTGATTAATGGTTACAGCCAGCCCCAAACTGGCAGGATTAGAAATGCCCAGTTTCCAACCCTGCTTAAGCTGCCAGGACTAAATCCTGGCCAGGAAACTCAAGGAACTGATTTTCTTTCCCCCAGTATTAATCCCTTAAAACCTCAAAAAAGAAAAAGGGAAGAAAAGGAGGAGAAAGGAGTTCCCAGACCCTGGGCCAATTCTCCCTCTCTCTGCCCTCTACCTGAGCTTCCCTTTCTACTATCTGCACTGCTTATCCCTGGGGGAAGACTTCACTCTTCAGCAACTGCTAGCAACTTCTCTGCCCCCAAACCAATTTACCTCCCCTTTATATCCCTTTGCATGACATCCCCCTGGTCTTGTCCAGCTGGGGAGCCACACTCAGAGGGTTTTACATATTTCACCCTCCCCCCAGATTTAGACCCCAGCTTGCCATGTGCTGAGCCCATGGCCAAAACGCAGGGGCCACCTTGCCTGCATTAAAAAAACAAAAAAAAACAAATGCACACACAAAAAACACAGTGTACACCCAGTGCGTGTGGGGGTGTTACAGTTAAACTAGACAGGAGCTTTCCAAAGGCAACTCTTTGACTTGTGGGTCTGGTGTTTGCTGTTTATATTGCAGTAGCTTGTAGGGGCACTGGTGGTGGCTCCAGTCCCAATGTGCCCGGCAGCATTCAGAGCACAAATTGCTGGTCTTCACCCCCAAGAGCTTGCAGTCTACAAACACTGCTCACACGTGGGCTGACCGAAGCATGAAAACAGTGCTGTGCATAACAGGAGATAGAAGTAGGTCTTTCCCTACACTTACACTGTTGCAGAGCACTGAGGTGCCCTGCTCCTAGAGGGCGGAAACTGCTAGAGAGAGAGCCCTGGCAGGGAATAAGGAGCACACCTGTGGGTTGCCAGGGCAATGGGAGTCAGCAAACGACCCACACCTGCCAGCGGTTAGAAGGCTGTAAGGGGCAAGGCCTGGCTCTTATAAAGCCCAGGAGCTGAGGCCAGAGTAGTTGCTTGCCGGCAGCCAGAGAGGCAGGAGCTCTGGGAGCAATGTTGCAGGAAGAAGTCTGATTGCAAGTACAGCTTATGGCAGCTCTAGAGGCTTGAGCAGTGATGTTAAGTTATAGCCAGGCAGCTTATGTTTCAGTTGTAGCCAAGAGGCTTGAGTTTGTGTTGATGTTACGCTGGCGGTTTGGGTGAGGCTATTAGGGGTTGGAGGAGGCCTTATAGGGGACCCACAGTAGTGTGGGGACCCCGGTGCAAGTAAGGGTGCAGCTTGTGGGGTGCATAGACTCGAGCCCCAGAGAGGGGGGCACTACTGAGAAGCCCCAGTGCGGGTGTGGCGAGCCCCTGAGGAAGGCATAGTACTGCAGTAAACCCCGGAGAAGGGCGGAGCATTGCAGTAAACCCCAGAGAGAGGGGGTAGCAGTGCGGTGAGCCCAAGAGACAGGTGGCTTGGCCGAGAAGTCCCAGACTGGGCACAGAAGTCTCCAGGAGAGGGGCGGCTTCACAAGGAAGGCCCAGAGTGGGCACAGAGAGCCCCAGGAAAGGGGCAGCGTTGGAGGGAGAGCCCCAAGAGAAGGGGCGGTGTTCTTAAGAAAGCCCAGAGGGGGCATAGAGCGCCCCAGAGAGAGGGCGGCAGCATGGAGAAGGCCCCAAGAGAGGGGCGGTATTCCTAAGAAGGCCCAGGAGAGAGGGCGGCGGTACCGAGAACGCCCAGAGTGGGCATAGAGGGCCCCAGAGAGCGGGCGAGTGTGTTTGACAGACCAACATCCAGTCCAACTGCGAGGCTTGGGGTGTGGTATAAGGGGTGGTTGGAGCCACGCATAGTCCATAAGGCTAGGGTGCTCCAAAGCACCCATTTGCAGGACAAGACCCACGAGGAGTCCTGGAAACCACGGGGTCCGAATCAACGTAGACGTGACCAAGAGGGTGTAAGGCAGCCTCCCAACTGATTTAAACATCAAAGACGTGGCGGGCGAGAAACCGAGGGTGCCCTTGGGCCGACTTGGCACGGAGGAAGGGACCTCAAGGAGATCATGGCCCTCCTGAAGGACCCTGCCATAACGCACTTTAATTAGGACTATTTATTTTTCAATATCTTGTATTAACTTCTGGAGGTGAGTTTAAAATGAGGTTGAAATCTGCCATGTTCTGACACCCTAATGATGAGCTCGCTGTTCATGGTGAATAAGGCTCGGAGTCAATATTTTCACAAATGACCTGGTGAATTTGGGTTCCTGTTCTGAGACTTTTTGGAGGAGATTGATTACAAAAATCGGACCTCTTCAGGTGTCTCAGGTTGGGCACTAAAATCATAGTCATTTTATAAAGCCCAGACTCTGATTTCCTATTAATGCCTTTTTCTTTGTATGGTAATATTTTATGATTTTAGGCAAGTTTAAAACGCCTTTGTCACCTTCACTAAGAACTTTTTTTTCCAACTAGTCAGTTGGTCTAATAAAAGATAGCACATCTGCCCAAAGAACCCTGCCTGCTGCCTTCATCACCTTCGTGCTTCTGAGATCATTCAAAGAACAGCCAATCCTTTCCATATGAGATTGTTTCAGTAAATGCCCCTCTCTCTAAATTTTGGCTTTTAAAGGAATTATTAAAAGAAAAAAAAAAAAAAGTCTCTCTAATGTTTCCAAGGGAGCTTCTAATTTTTTGTCGCTGGATTTAATTGCAGGTTAAAAGCATCTGTTTTCTTTGTAATGATCTTTACAGCCACAACGTTCAAGACCTTATTGTTTCTATTCACAAAGTGTTCTCTGTCTAGGAAGTTGTGGCCAAGGAATATTGTTACACAGCTTCAGCCTTCGTTTTGCTCAGTAATTGCAGTGGGTACATCAGCATTGACATTCTTAGCATGACTCTGCAGTATATGTGTATAATTAAATTTTATATATATATTTTGTGTGTGTGTGTGTGTGTGTGTGTGTGTGTGTATGTATATGTGTATATATATAATTAAATAGCAAATGGCAATTTCTGTTTATACGCTAGCTTTACACTGCAAGTACTGAAATTTAAATGGTGATAAATCCCAAAATACAGCAGTGGAAACTAAAACTTGGGCTGTTGAATCCTGATGTCGGGTTTTTTTCCTTATATCTCTGAACAGCCTGCTGCAGAAGAGACCTCTTGGGATGGCATGTTTGGTAAACCAGCCTTTAAAATAATGCTAAGGGGGAGGTCTGAATGAATCAAAAGTGTGGTAGTTGTCATCTCTAGGGCATGAGTTTCATTTACCTCCAGGTTGGGCCATCACTGAAAATCATTGTCTCCAGTTGATTTTAAATGTACAAGTACTGACACTATTTATGTGATCACACACACACACACATACCAGTTGCATTTTTTGTTATGGTCTCTGCAGAGAGGCCAATGAATAATTGAACGATCTTTTCATATGGGTCAGGGTTGGGGTGTCATAGCAGGGCAGTGGAGGAAGCTTGTACTGCTGCTCAATATGTTGTAGGTGCTCGGTGGACATGATTTCTCTCTCTGAACCCTCAAGTCCACCAATTGGACATCCTTCTACAGGGCTAAATTCACTGGCATTTTAGCCTGGTGCCTTTCCATTGGGTGCAAAAGATCTGATGGGAAGACTAAAATACAGAAGCTCTCTATGGGGAAGCAATTAAAAAGCACAGTAAAGTACAGCTGGAAAAGAGTGAAAATCTGGCAGTATGGTTTCTAGCTGGAAGGCACCAGAGAATCAAGGCTGCCCAGGAACTCACTGCAGAGATCTAGTTTCCCAAAGCTAGCCTGAATCAGTTTAATCATTCAAGAAAGATTTAACCAGTAGCTGTGGTTTCCTTCCTCCTCCTGCCTTTACTACTTGAGCACCTCAACATTTTAACTGTTATCACAGGGTGTGTCCCAGAAATAGCCCTAGAGAAAAGCTGCACACGGTCTGCTGGGAAACATCTGGTCTTACTAATACAATTTCCATAACTAATAATGACAAAAGGAAACTCTTCTGGCTGGCTGAGCTCTCCGGGGGCAGAATCTCCCCATTTACTTACATGCACATCCCATCAAGACCAGCTGGTATCTGAGACTTGGGTGCTGCACTCAGCTCATGTGTGATGAGGGGCAATTTGCTTTGGGCTCTAATATACTCTTGTGATCATGTTAGGGATGGCCAGGCAGTGACCTGAGAGACCGGTGCAGTGATCATGTCTGAATCGAGTATTGCACATTGCACCATGGTGGGTTCTTTTAACCTGACTCTTAGATGGGAAATCCAGCCTGACTTGAGGAAACGGGGGCAGGGATAGTGTCTCAGGAGATATTATGGCAGGAGGCAGGACAAAGCAACAGCTTAGAGGCTAATAGATTCAGAAAGGACAGATTATAGAAATGCTTGAAATGGGCAATGTGTTCATCTACATTTTAGATTTCTAGTGACAGCCTTGGTCAAAAAAAGCCTTAGCAAATGAATAGGTGCAGGGTTCCCATCACCCATTATGGCACAGTAATCGTGGTGCAAGATTGCAAATAGACGCAAGCGAAAATCGCCCACACTTTGAGTGAGTTCAGATCTGGACCTTGAGGCTTATTTGGCAGGCATGAAAATGCATAGACATTTCAAGGCTGTGGGCATGTGGGAAAGCAGAAGGATAGACTCTCTCCTTTTGACAGGTTTCCGTTACTCCAGCTGATGACACTAAAAGCAGCGGTGCAGGTGCATGTGCAAGTTGTCAAGGTGCTGAGGACAGTGGTTGGCAGAGCTGCTTTTACGTCCAGCCGCCACTAGGGAGGGCCTTTGTACAAGATTAAAGCCTTCCTCTTAAATGTTGAAATAAGACTTTTTTGGCAGCAAAGAGATGAAGAGCCCACAGGAGTCCATCCGTTATGCAAACCATGGTCCTGAATAAGCAGTTGGAATAGGTCCTACAGGGATATTCTTTGATGCTATATCATGGGGTGGGAAAGGGAGGGGGAAGCTGGAGGAGAGCCAGGTTGGCTAGTTGTCCAAGTCTGCAGGAGCCAACCTTTTTTGAGAAGGGTGCCATAAATTAGCCTCACACCCTCCCCAAGGGCCTCTCTGATCCCTGTTCCCTGCCTGACTTGCTGCTCTGCTTTCTGCTCTTTGCTTTCTTCCCTGTGCTCCCTGCCTATCAGCTACTTTGCTTTCTGCTCCCGGCACCCTCCCAGATCTGTCCTGTGCCGCACAAAGGAGCCGCCTGTGCGACTTATGTCATGCAGACCACAGGTGTGCCACCCCTGGCCTGAGTGATGAGCTTAGCTATTTGTTGCCATCACTAAGTTATCGGTCCTACAGCCCCTATTCCAGGTTCGTCTTTGTGATCAATTAGGCTATTCTTGGCTAGCTTAATTTTTATTCAGGTGGTTACACATAGATGTGGACCAGAGGAAGCAACACAGGAGGAATTGCCTGTTCTAGGAACAGTAAGGGTGCATGCCACAGAGGCGGTGTGGCCACGATACACCACTGGATAGAGGTTGAGATTCTAGGCTGTATTGTACAGATAAATCTCATGTTCCCTGTTCCACATCCTTAAACTCTCTCTCTTTCACTAGAGGTAAAGGAGCTACTACCCCATCAATGGATATTTAGCTCCTTTTGTGCCAGGTTGTTCCATATTGTCAAATACTCTCACCCTGCACAACTGCTATGGTAATATTGTTTTTGTTTAAGCCACCGGATGGATTTGAAGTTGTTCTGCTTGGCTTAGCTTGTATTGCTGACCGTCTCCTTCGAACTTGGGTGGAATTGCTGTTTGGGGCCTGTTCTCCAGTGTTTTTGTACCCCTTCAACATCCCTGAGTCTTGTATTAGTTGATTTCTTCCTCTTGGGTTTGTATGCAGATATTTTTTTGGAGGGGGAAGGGAATTAAACTTTGATCCCTGTAGGCCTGTATAATTTTAAGGAAATAGAACAATGGATTTTTTTTTTTGATTTTTTTTTTTTTTTGTAGGCCCTGCGAATAACTAGGGTGTGTCCTCCACCACAGCTCGCTGTGAGCAATATGAACGTTTTAAGAAACAAACTTGGAGACAGTTAACAGAAGAGTTGTGTTCCATCAAATAGATAGGAAATAGGCCATTCTTAACACTTAGCTATGTTAGGAACATTTCCCCCGCAAGAACAAGCACTGAGTTCTGTGACCAGGCCAGGGAATAGTTTAAATTGTTTGAGCATCGGGTATGGATTCATTCTAAGCGTGCAGCCCCTGGCTGTGTGCAGGTGTTCATGGACCTACATGAGCACTCATGGACTGCTCTGGGCAGTCTCGCAGTCTTGCACAGGAGAGTTTCATTCCACAAACTGAGAACATGAAGAAATTTTCAGGTGCAGAACCAGCCGGCCCATACAGGTGTTGGGATTTTGGAAATGTGCTTACAAAGCACAAAGCCAAGAAGGGGTGCATATCTTTTGCATGACTCTTGATCAAAGCAAGGAAGAATATGGCTCTAGGAATGGAATTAGCATTACTACAACGCTCTCTGCAGATGTTGTCTGTATCGCTCCCTTTTTGGATTTAGTATTTCAGTAGCATGTGAAATGAATACTTAAGCAATGCTCAAAAGCCATGAATAAGCTGTGCGCTTAGCTGAAGAAGCATGTTAGGCAGGTGTCCCATATACACACCTCTGCCAGTGTACCACAACCTTGGCCTGAGACATCTCCTCCTAGCATAATCCCAAATAGCAGCTTTCCATTACTGAATTGTGTTATGTTGTTGGCTTCATGCTATGAATCTAGTTGCCCATGTCATCACCAGTATTGGAGTGCCAACCCCCAGAATCACAGGGCTCATGTATGCCTATTTGTCAGGGCTGAGCTCCCTGTGATACTGTATCTATCACTTCACCTTTATCCCACTAATTGTGTAATGTAAAATTAGAAACAGCTGGTCATGGAGATAAAACCTACAGCAGTGGGTGCCCTTTGAGCACGTGTGTACATAGGAACCCTGGTGTCTCATAGTCTGTTCAGCATCTTCTTGTTTGCTTTTTCCACCCCCCTGCTGCTGAGCTGTTGTCCCTATCTGTTCGGTCCCCTCCTCCCCACCCCTTAATCTCTCAGTGTCATGTACAAGACTGAAAAGATAAGGCTGTGAGCAATGAAGCTTTCTGCAAAATCGAGGTCTCTCTCTCCGAAATCACTGGGAAGTTCTGGCAGTGGTGATTTCTGAATGGTGAGGAGCCACAGGGCAAGATGTTCCTGCTTCCAACTTGGGTGGCAAATGTAAGACCTGGATTGTGAGAGAGACCAGGAAAAAGCGTCTCCCCACATGCTCTGAGGAGATGGATATCCATCTTGTATCAAGAGCCAAAGGTGGTTAACCTAGCTGATTTGACAGAAAATGCAGCAACTACCTATTTGAAGCTACCCAGGGGCCAAAGGGCTTACATAAATATCTTGTCTTGAACTTGAAATGAATATGGGGCTTTCTTTTGAGACAGCATATGGGAGGGGGGTTGTTCGTGGTGCGCCGTAGCCCTGGATCCCCCTGATGGGAGTGCAGCCCGTAGATCCTCCCAAACTCGGTGCACCACTGGGACTGCCATTGGAGGGGGTGTCTAGTGGTCTTCCTCCCCACAGATCAAGTTTCTGGACACTGGAGCTGAGTGGTGATGTTACCCCACAGTGGTAACTTGGAAGCAGGGCTCTATGGATGGGGCAGTTGTTGATCTCATGCCACTTGTAACCCTCTCTATTGACAGCTGGTGCAGGAGGAGGACTGAGCTGTGGCAAGGGCCAAGGAGGAGATGTCCACGGGGAGGGGGAAAGCCCAGCTGAATGACAGCCTGCTTTCATGGGGTGGTATGCACTACTGACAAGTGCAGGGGATGGAGTAAGTAAGGAATGAATGAGCTGGTACATCCTGCTCCTTCCCCGCATTGTCCTGACCAGGGGCAGGGAGCTGGAACAGCCTGTCCTGGCTACAAAGAGACCAAGATTTTAAAAAGCAGCAGGTGACTGGAGACGCCCATTCATTATAAATGCTGTAGTAAGGCCCAAATTGCAGAAAGCAGGTAGTCCTCCTACTGTGCAAGTCCATTTAGGGTATCCCGTGTTAGGTCATTACAGCAGCTAAAATTGCTGTGCACTTCTTCCAGTCTAACCTACAGGATTTGGAACAACATCAGTCTGGCAGGGAAGCCTGTCTTAAGCAAATAAAGGAAGAGAGAAGAGGTCAGGCAGGGCCCCCACTTCCCAATGGAAATGGGAAATCTTGGGAGTAGAGCGGGGACCGGAGTTGCCATCAGGCCCACTGGAGAAGCTGAATCTGCTTCTCAAATCCCCCTGTTGCATTGCAATCCCGCTCTCTCCTTCTTTCACTTGTAGGGCAGTCCTTTGCTGGACACATCTGTATTTTCACACAGCCGTGCAGAGTGCCTCTTTGGGTTTGGAAGTAGCGCTTTCCCCTGCCTTGCCCCCGGAAAGTTCCTGGGAGCGCGGCTGAGCCCGTCGGCCTCTGCGTGGCTGGTCAGACCCAAACTGTCCTGCCCGGTTTTTCCACCAAGGGATCACCGAGTGCTGGGCGCTCTCTTGCTTGGCCCGTCCATCTCTACACTGGTGTCCGCCATGGATGTATGAATAACCCAACCCTGCTGAAGACCCCAGTGTCCTTGTAGCCCTGAAATCTGCTGGTTTGCTTCTCCTTTTCTAAGTATTTGTTGTTGTTTGGTAGGGTTTTTTTAATCCCCCCTTGTGAACAGCATTTCCCTTCAGGTTGCTGGATTTCCCCGCCCTCTGTGGCTCTGGCCACGCTGCACCGTAACCAGTTTCCCGTCAGAGTTGGCGTGGAGTTTCTTACCAAGAGCGCCTGTGGTAATGAGGTGGGAGGGGAGGAGAGAGGGGAGCTGTCATGTCGCAGCTGCCGCTGGGTGCTTCAGTCTATTCTTTCCTTTGCCTGGCTTCCTGTTTTTTCTCACCACCGCTCTCTTTAAAGCAACAAGCTGCAAGCAGCAGCCACACGGAGGGCATGAAGCAGAGGTTAGCAGGCCTGGAGGTGCTTCTAACTGCACTTGCAGGGGCTTGGGGTGGAGGACTGCCTTCAGGCCCATCACTCGATGTTGGTGCATCCCAAGGGGCACTTGCCATGCCTGGGTGGGCATCTTCATCAGTAAGAGGCTCCATAACCTAAGGAAAGACTGCTCCAGTACGTGTACATTATTCTGACACAGATAAGCCCTTCACAGTGTCCCCCTGCCCACCAGGAGAGTGCTCACAGTAGGACGATCCCAATACTATCCAATGATACTGCACTAGGCAGAACTGGAATTTGCTCTGGCCTCTTGTGAGAAATACCCATGGAGTCTCTGAGCACTGCTCAGTTTGAGTGACCTTCTTACTAGCATCATAGTACTCCTCTTCCAACGCCATCCTGGGAGCGCTGCACTATGTAATGAATGCCGGCACTGCTTCCCATAGCATCTGGGTTTTCCTGGGAGGTTTTCTATCCAGCTACAAAGCAGTCCCCTCCCAGCCAAGCCATTTGTGAGCCCGGCAAGCTCCTAGCGTGAAGCTGTGTTACCTACAAGCTACCCTCCCTAATGCTGGCAACTTCTGCAAAGGCTGAACAATGAATGGACTGTTTAGAAAAGTGGTTCCCAAGCTGTAGTCCCTGGAGCCATTGAGCTGGAAAGTCACATGGGAGCCGGTTCCTCTGCTTTATTTTCAGCTGCTAAACAACATTACAAGGAATTGAAGATTCATCAGGGGAAGTATTTAAATGTAACTTCCATGTCAGCAGTTCCTGTAGCTGCTGCACACATTTTGTTTCATCACCAGCAAGGGGAGATGGCCTGGATGGTCACCGGTGGGAGAGGAAGTTTTTGCAAGATTCGTAGATTCTTAATCCCATGTGGAAATGAAACTTTTGCATGTGTGTCAGCTACAATCCCAGCACAGCTTTTGAGGAACGTAGAATGGGAGGGTTGGAAGAGACCTTAAGGGTGATGTGACCCAAACCCCTGCTCTAATGCAGGAATCCTGCTCCTTAATCATCCCTAGCCTTTTCCTGAAAACCTCCAGCAAAGGAGATGCCATGGCTTCCCTGGGCAGGCTATTCCACTGCTGTACTGTCTGAGCAGTCAGGACACTGAAGTGGTTTGATTCAAGATGCAGTGTTGCCAGGGTGTTATGCAGAACTGCTCTGGCCTGCAGCAAACGCTACATGGTTTGAGCACCCCTGGAGTCTCAGTCACTTAAAAAAAAAAAGAAAGAAAGAAAGAAAAGAAAAAGCAGCACCTTTGACAGCTGCAGGGCTCTGAGGAAGGTAAATAGAGAAGGCAATCACAAAAGGGAACAAGCTTGCTCTGGCAGTGGTTCACCTTGGCAGGTGGCAAACAGGAAGCCAAATGAAAGCAGCTGCTGGTACTTTTTTAGCTGACAGTGTTGTCAGGAGGAGAAAATGGGGTGGGAGAGGGAGGGAGTGCATCAATTATAGGGCCTTGTAAAATAATTAGCAAAGGCAACAGCAGGCAAATGGGTAGGGGAAGGAAAAAAGGCAGCTGCAAAGATTGTGCCAAAGAAGTATGGGGAAGAAAGGACCTAACCTGAGGTAGGAGGGGAGGTAAGAGGCCCCTTTTCTGATCAGCTTACAAGGAAAGAGCTAACTATGAATATTTTGGCTCGGTTTGTGTACTCAGGTCACAGTCCTGGAGGCCCCATCTTGGCTGAAGTCACAAGCTGCTGTCATCCCTCAAAAGCCCTTGCAGAGGACGTGCTGGTTCCTTGGCCGCACCGTGTCCACTGATGTCACAGGTAGGAAAGCAGGGGAGAGTAGATGCTGCCAACACTTGCTAAGTAGGTGCAGGACTGCACAGCTTCCTGATTCAGTACCAGAAAAATAAAGGGAGTTGGTCACAATTCTGGCCCTTCCCAGTTCCTGAACAATGCGGACAGCATTGTGATGGATGTCATGATTTCCTCTCTCCTGATGTTACAAAACAGTGGATAATCCAATCCAGGAACACCATCACAGGCGTGACCATCTTCTGTAATCCTGTGGTCTCTGGTCCACTAGCAGAATGACTGTCTTTTCTCACTCAATGCTGTAGGTGATGAGATCAAATAAAGGGTCTGTGCTGACTGCAGTCTAGCACCTCTACTGTTTTATGTGATGCAGCTGGTTGCCAGAAGATTTTTCAGTTTTCAAATATCCATATTTTCTCTCCATCACAGGCTCCTGTTTTGGTGTGTGGCTCCTAGCACACATCTCCAAGGCAGTTTACGATGCTGTTGTAATCGGAGCAAGAACAGGTGCGTATCCTCTAAGCTGACTGGCATTGTGCAAGAGTCAGAGCTTCTTTTTCCTTTTCTTTCCAAAGTCCTCCTGTGTCCCCTTCATTTAAGAGACCTGTAGCTCATTCGGCAGAGTGACAAGAGCTAACTGCGCTTTTTGACTTGGAGAAAACGCTCGCTAAATTGACAATTCTCAAATCCCTGCCAGGTAGCTTACTGCAGTGAATGAAGGCCTAGCTACCAAAAGTAGATGAGCAGATGACACTCGGTAGTGATGAAGGCCCATTGGAGGGAACATTGCAGCCTGATTTGAAAAATGTGCTATGTGGCCAAAATGAGATTTCTGAGCACTTGCAGCAGAGGGAACTGCTGCCGCTCATTCATCCTTAACAACACATTTATGACCGTGATAAATTTGATTGGTGCTATTAAGATTTTACAGTGCAAGACAAATAAGCAAGCGTAAGCCTTAAGTTCAATGACCTGCTTTACTAGAGCTCTTGTCTATAGTAAACACCCTGTGCCGCTCAGTAATGGAAAGTTTTGGGGAAACTTCTGGGGAATTTGTACGCAGCAATCAGAGCTGCTGACTCCTCCGGCAAAACTGCAAAACACTGTGTTCAGGTTCAATTCTGCTGATAACACATTTTTTCTGTTTGCCTCTTCCTCTGTGTATCTTGCCGTGCTGGCTTGTATGCCATAAAACCAACTTTGTTCTGTGTTACCTTGTTCATGTGCATTAAGACTGACCTGAAGGGAACAGGGAGGAATTTAGTGCCATGTACTGCTGGGCTCTTCCATGAGGCTACAAGCATGGAAGCTGAGTTTCCTTCCATATCCAATGCAATGGGGTTTCATGGTGATTAGAGTACTTGTCTGCTACTGGATGTGATCATCAGCTCATCTTGCAAAGGCAAGGCTGAACCAGAAGGAGCAGGTGGGGTGGGAAGCCACCTTCTTCCTCAACACAACCATAGGGGCTCACCCTCCAATATGATACCTATAGCAGCAGAAGCAGTAATAGCTACTCCCTGGGAGAGGATGGAGAGAGGTGGCTGCGAACAACTGAGCAAGGGCCAAGTGCTCTGTGGGCTCCTGGGAGCTGTGCTACCCTCCAAACCCCCCACTGGGAAGATGGCATTCCTTGAGTACCTTGGCCCATGCAAACCTGTCGAGGAGACTGACTCTCCTACTGTGAGGTCCTGAGGGATTTCTATGGCCATGCCTGGCCTCCTTGCAAATGTCCCAGGTTCTGGCCATCTTATCCTTCTGATCAGCTAGAGGCTGCAGAGCACAGGAGCAGCCAAGGAGGTGTGGGGAGTTGCCCTGAGATCTTGGGTCTGTTGTCTCTCCAATGCTGAGTAATCCAAGTGGGTCCAGGCAGTTTAACCTATGATGGCCTATGTGGCAGAGCTTCTCTAGAACCTGGATGAGCATGGGACCCATCAGGTAAGCAGGGTACCCAGCATCTGCAAGCACATAAGACCCATTATGCAAAGGGAAGCCCTGGGAGCCCAGGGCCTTGCTATTGTGAGAGGCCTGAGGTGGATGTATTTTGCACCCCAGGACACAGTCGTTTTTTGGGGGATCCTGCAGATATACAAGCCCATTGTCCCACCCTAAGTACCTGTGTGTGTATGGAAGCGTTACCTTGGTACTTTACAATTGAGGATAATTAAAATAGCACAAGATAGAGTTCCCAAGGATCAAGTAACCATCCCTAGTGATAAACAGTAGGTATAGAGAGCACCAAATTGTCTCCAGGTGGATACTGCACTGCGACACTATAGAGATATGACATGCAAAACAGCATGAGTAGGAGCTTAAGACAAAGGATGGACAGTCTGGCTCCAGTCTGGCTAGCAAACAAGTGAAAGAGAGATGTGGGACAGCCTGCGAAATAGCACAGATTGCAAAATGTGGCTTTAAAAGGAGAAGTCTGAGAAGGAGGCAGGGTGTATTTTTAGTGTAAAAAGGTCTGTGTATCTCTCTTTCTTTTGCCACAAAATAATCACATGTGTAGCAGCTGGGTATGTTTTTAATGCTCCTTTTCTTTACAAGCTTTTCTTGACACAGTTGGTTGAGCCTCTCAGTTCCTCAGAGCATCCTAAAGTAACCTTGCAAAATGAAAGAGTGGGTGGGTGTGTGGTCAGTGCAGGAGCAGAGAGGAAATTCTCTGGCTGGTGACACCTTTTAATGTGTCCTGTCAAATCTGATGTCTGGGGGGGATTCACAAACCTCCCAGGTGTTTGGCTTTTACGTGCTACTCTGTGCATAGAAACCAGGCAATCTAAGACAAAAAAACAACCCTTCATTTGGTTTTATTTCTCACGCTTTGAGTCTCCTGTTTACTGTACCATAACTTGGGCCTTAGTCATTTCTCTGCTGCACACTGTGACCATCTAAAGTGTTGTGGTGACAGTGAGATTTTTTTTTTTCCTGCATCAAGAAGCACGGGACCTGCCCCATGAAACTGGAGAAAGGATCCTTGAGTTTTTGGATTTAAGAGGTGTGTTTGGGCCGATGATAAGTCTGTCTCCTATTCTATTCAACCTGACACTGGAAAAAGTAATCAAAAGCATAAATAACATTAGAAGAGGCGTTCAACTGAATGGAAAGCATGAAGTTCTTACATATGCTGATGATATAGCTCCCATCTGTGAAAATATGAATGATGTAGAAGCTCTGTATACCTAGCTAACAAATGAGGCAAAGAAAACTGGACTACAAATGAACAAATATACAAATGCAGTATCTGCTGGTAAATAAGACATCAGAAACTCGGAGACCTCGCGTAGCAATAAACCACAAGCTTGAAGTCGGTGACCCACTTCACGTACTTCGGTTCTATCGCAGCATGGGATGGAAACATAAAGGAAGAATAGAAGCAGGAAGATGGAGACTCCTTTGCACTGCACAAACTCCTGTCATCCAAGCTCATCCAAAAGAAAACGCAGCTTCAAGTCTATAAAACCATCATCAGGCCATGTATACTCTGTGGGAGTCAAAGCTGGGCTCTCTCACAAGCAAACAAGATACTATTACCTCATTCCAAAAGAAAGTTTTGTTGTTTTTTTTACAGAAAAACTTTGGTGCACAGCATGATCCCACAGCTCAAGAATGGTGCATTAGAAGTAAAAATGAGATATCAGTTGTACAGAAACTCAACACCGATACGGGAAATCAGACCAGAATGACTACAGCGGCTGGGCCATGTTCAAAGAGTGGAAGTGATCTGGACACCAAAGAAAATGTTCCTTGAGGGACTGCAGCGGGGAAGGCCACCTGGAAGATGAAGACGAAGGTGGCTAGATGATGTGGTGTCAAATCTACAGAAGTTAAAAGCAGAGGATGAAGACATCCCTTCCTGTGCGTTGCATGAAGATGACGGAGGCAGCCAATGGCCTTTGGGGCCTATAGGGTGCAAAACTACTACGCTTAGGGCTCGTGATGATAGAGTTAAGCCATCCTTTGACTCCATCCAGCAGAGGGTAACAGTGATGCATATGAGTTAATGCAAAGAAACCAAATCAGAGAGGTCTTATCTTGAATTAAGTCTCCTGCGAGGCTGCTTTAGCTCCCACTGTGCAGAAGGGAGACATCAGGCTAAAGTGGAAAGCTAAGAAATTTAGTACTGAGCAGATGTGTGGCTGGTTTCTTTACTTTTCTTTTTTTAGTCCCTGATTAACACATCTTTTAAATATTATTTTTTTCCTAGACCTAGGGCCTGAGATCTAATTGCAGAAAATAAATTCTGTCTCCTCTTGAGTTCTGCCAATTAAAGTTATATAAAAATCCAGACAAAATAAGTTAACTCCTCCTCCTGCTTTTAAGTGGCACTGAAATCAGAATCCTCAACCAGAAGACGTCATACTTTGAGGTGATTTAATATTCACAAGTGTGAATTTTCCAATGTGACTCTTTAACAATTAGTTATGCTGTCCAGTATGTGTGTCTGTAGTAAGACTGGTGGAATGTTTTCTAATGAGACTTTTTTTTTTTTTTAAAGGAAAAAAATCTTTTTTTTTTTTTTAAAGGAAAAAAATCTTTTTTTTTTTTTTTTTAAAGGAAAAAAATCTTTTTTTTTTTTTTTTTTTTTAAAGGAAAAAAATCTTTTTTTTTTTTTTTTTTTAAAGGAAAAAAATCTTTTTTTTTTTTTAAAGGAAAAAAATCTTTTTTTTTTTTTTTTTTTTTTTTTAAAGGAAAAAACCAAAACAAAAAAAAAAGAAGTTGCAGAAAAATGTCTGGTTTTCCCTAACTATTTTCTGACAAGGAGCCTGAATACCCCAAACTGGAGAACTAAGCATTTTTTCATTTAAAAATTAAAAAATGCTTTTTGATTTATCTTTTTTTTTCAGCAAAAAACCTTACCCTATTTTTAATTAAAAAAACAAACAAATGAAAACCTGATCTCCAAAGAGAACTAAAAAAGGATTTGGGGCTTGAAGGTTTTGTGTTCTGTTAAGTCGGTATTCTGCACAAAGAGAGAGAAATGCTTTTTCCATATAGCTCAGAAGTTATTGCCATCCACATGCCGCACAAGGGAGCGGCTGCAGTTTCCAACCTGATGTAACTAAATCGGAACAATTTTCTCATATACGTGAGACCTTGGTTTCTGCCTATTTGCAGTTGTTGAGCAAACCAGTATTGCCTTTTTTTTTTTTTCCTCAACCTCTGCATCCCCCTTAAGAGCAGCTGGGCCCACGTGGCCTAGAAAGGTGCAACATGAAGGAGCTCAGGAAGTGTGCGTCTGCTTGCTCGAGCAGAAGAAAATGCTTTTTCATGTTGCAGTTATGAAGTGAACTGCACTTCTGTTCCCTTCCTGGTGTCTCCTGGTGCACCCTATTGAGTGTCAGGACTTGTACTTATGCATCTCCTGATATGCAAGTTGTGTCGTTCTGCCGCTTCTAGACTGGGTTATAATATAACCTCCTGGGTATTGGCCATGCTTACCCTCCAGGTCTAACTGACTTCTGCTACGTGCAGTTCTTGCCATGGGGAGTCTCCAGCCTGTGGTGGACTGTGACCAGGCTGCCTTCTTGTAACCCAGAGGTCAGGGCAGAGCCTTAGAGAAAGTATTTTCAAGCCACAAAACAGTCCATGCACACATCCTTCTTATTAAACTGTGGATGGTGTCATAGACGAGCCCTGCTTCTCCGCACACCACTGTGGGTGCCCATGCATCAGCACAACTCACCTAGAAAATCCCAAAATGGAAAAAAGGATGGTCTCCAATGTTCTCATCCTTTGCATCTTAAGTGTTTGCTGAGAAGTAGTTTATCTGGAGCCATTTTCTTTTCCAGACTGCCTTCTATTAAATTCAACCACTATAAAGTATGCATCCTATAGCATCCCCATATCCCAATATCAATAAATTATTACAGGGCAGCTCCAAATCCATTAGAGTAACAACACCCTGAGCAACCAGCTGGATGTAGTTACTCCATGAGGGTAAATGACTCTCTCTCTGGAATTTTGTCCTGGTGACTCATATAATTGGCACCTTTTACTGTAACACTAACAAAAAAAAAAATTAGTCAGCCTCCTCACTTGGTTCCCACGTTTTTGCTGCTCAGCATGCATCTCTTCACAGGCAGGGTTGGGACAAGACAAAGCAGCCTTGCAGTGTAGTCTAAAAGCAAACAGATCCACACTGTTATATATAGGCCTCCTCAGGAGCTGTCCCCCAAAGATCAGAGCGCTAACATGGAACGCCTTGCCTCTAATGGCCTTTGTCTCCTTTAGTGATGGGCTTTGGCTTCACTTACTATTTTCTGCATCACTATAGCCCCTAAGGCAATTGGGACTCATAGCAGAGATGATATCTTTTATTAGAACAACAAGATTTTTGCAAAAAAAAGGTCTTTAATTGCAAGCTTTCGGGCACAAACACCCTTCATCAGGCATTGATCGAGCCCATAAGAACTCTGGTCACGGACCTCATTCTGTTAGGCAGTCTAGTATTAAAAATTAAGGATCCACCCAAGCCAAATTCCTGTCTGCCTTCTGTGACAAAGGCACGTGGGTTTCTTAGCCAACAGCACACGGGAGAATGATGTAGCCAGCATCATATTCATCTGCCTTTGACTCCCCAGCCCAAATGGTCAAGTATCCATTTATATCTGGGCTGACCAGAGGGAGCCCGTACTGTGGCAAGGGAGTTTGGCCCCCAGGACAAAGCCTGCAGCCCACCCTCGCCCTGCACACAGATCCAGGGGGCACACGCCTCTCCATGCTTGCCCAGGACTGCACGCAGCAGGGGGAGCCACCCTCCCCCAGTCCCTGTGCCCCCCACCCCAGCTGAACCACTTGCAGCTCTGTCCTGCACTGCACCCCGGCTGGGCAGTGCCCATGGCGTCCCTTTGGTTCAGCACATGGGGCGATCGCCCCGCTCTTCCCCCCGCGGCCCCCACTACAGCACTGGAGGGAGCCTTCAGCCAGTCAGAAACGGGGCTCGCACTTGTATGTCTGCTGCTCACAGGAAACTGCTTTGACCACACTGCCACTGTGCCCCAGCCTCTATTTTAATATGTACCTTTCTTCAGAGAAATGTACCTAGACTTGGGGCAGTTAAGGCAACTATTTTCAAAGGTTTTGGAGACCTTTTGATGCCCGGTTCCCTACAGAATGTCCATTTTTGCCTTGAAAATATTCTTCTAATTGGCCTGATCAAGTCGTGGAAGCACTCGGAGACCTAACCCAATCTGGTACTTGATCCATTCTTGCAGCCCTGTGCCTGTATTGTCCACATCACTGACTAGCCTGACCCATCACACCCTGCCCTGTATGTTGGTGCATCCTGGTACTGCCTCGCCCCTATTGCACAGGACCACCCTGTAAGCAAAGGATTTTGCCTTAGATCATTTGACACAAAATTGGTCTGGGACAAGCAAAACCAAAAATCTGCAGCTTGTCTGAGCTGCTGTCACCAGCAGAACAGACAGTGTGTGGGCAGGGGGAAATACAAAGTTGTTTTTTCCCCTGTTGCAGGTAACAAGGAAATAAAATAGGAAATGCAGGCTGAAGCTGTCAAGTTTCTGAGTGCTTTGTGTACAGACTGTCTCTCTCTCTCTATCACTGCCCTTGCATGACACTTTTGGTTTCTCAGGGTTTGGGCAAAGCTGGTCTTTAGGGCTTGGTAATGATGCAGCAGTTACTTCTGGTGGGAACGAGTGATGGAGCAACTTCCAAGTGTCCTAGATAAGTGAGCATTAGGGCTGTGCGAAGCTTGGGGAGGCGATTTGATTCGGAGGAGATTCAGTGGCTGAATCTCCGAAGCTGAATCAAATCAGGGGGGCAGTTTAAAGGTCCGAATCAATTCAAAGCTCTCCGAATCTTTAGAAAAGATTCGGAGAGCTTTGATGATTTGGGCAGTCCCCACCTGCCGCAGCCCTCCGAGCTGGTAAGTATTAGGGGTGGGGGAGAGGACCACGGGGGGACCCCTGCCAGCCCCTCCGACCCCCACCCACCCCAGCTCAGTACTTTAAAAAAAAGCCATGGTGCTCACTGGATGGTGCCAGGCAGGGGGCAATCCCTGCTGCCCCCCCCCTCACTCCCCCAGCCCCCCCTACAGGTGCCCTGCCCAGGCCAGCTCTGGCCCTTTAAGAAGAAGAAAAAAAAGCCAAGAAAAGCCCTGGGACTCTCTGCTCCTCAGGGCTTTGGGGGCTCATGCAGAGCCCCCCACATGGTACAGGGCAATGGGGGGCTGCAGGAGCAGTGAGACTGGGGGGGGGGGGGGTTCTCAGGGGTTTTTTTCTTAGAGGGCAGGAGCTGGCCCCGGTGGCGCTGGGGGAGCAAAGGGGGGCTTGCCCCCCACCTGGCAGCACATGGTGAGTCAGGGATTTTTTTTTACAAGTGCCAGGAGCTGGGGTGGCCATTGTGGGGCTGGGAGGGGGCAGGGGATAGGCCTGTCCTGGCTGATTCGGAGATTCAGCTACTGCCGAATCTCTGAATCAGATTCAGCTGAATTGAATCAGGGCAGTGATTGGAATCACCGAATCGAATCACTGTCCCCCGAATCAGCTGTATCTGAAGCGAATACTAGCTACTTCACGCAGGCCTAGTGAGCATGCAAAGATTGATCCTGGAATCTTTTTTAATTTTAAGAGAGGAGTGCAGAGGTGACAGGAATCATCACACACTTTTCCTTCTTGTCCAAAAGTTGACTAATAAGGGCCTAAAATTTAAAATGCAATTACTCTCAAAACTTTTCAGGTTTCCAATCAGAGGACTGCTTGACAGGATGTGCAAAGGTGGATGAGTAGGGGTAGTTTTACTGTGCCACTGTCTTCTGTTAAAGTGGAAAAAAAGGTTCAGGTGACAGCATTTTTCTTCAACTTTCATTTCTTGGCTTGGGTCCAAGCATTGATCTCTTCAGCTGATATGGTTAGGTAAAGAGATTTATCAGAGCTGGTTTGTTCATAAATTTGTTCTTAACTAATTAAATCCATTTTAATTGGCAACGCTAGGTCTTTCAGAACAAATCTGAGTGGTGGCGCCTTTTTCCAAAGTAAACCTGTCCATTTTGTTGTTATATAAGACAGAATTTGAAATAAAAATCAGTACACAGACAGTCACTGAAATAAGAAAGGAGTGAATTCAAACTTCAATTATTTTGGTACAACTCTATGCAAGATCAGGTCCATTGTGTGGGACTGAAAGTTGGGGTTATACAATGGAGGTTGGTATAAAAGGTAAAATCACTTACATATTTCATATTATAGCACTCTCTGGTAGAGCTGGTGAGCACAGACACTTTACCAATGTAAATTGCTTTCCAAATCAATTTAGCAATTCCTGCCACTTTTCCATGTGGAAATTCTTACATGAGTTGAAAAATATTTCATTTTTATTTAGCCTGAGTATATCATTCATGTGCTGCAAGTGAAGCACCACCGATTTTGGCAGGACTTCTTTGCATAGCGTAAAGCACATGGTTAAATGCTTTATTGAACTGTAGCCAGACAGATGACCTGACTTGCCTGAAAATCCCTAGGGAAAAGGTCCCTGGATATTATTATTTTTTAAAATTATTTCATCATTTTCTGCAAGTAACGTAAAAAGTTAGAAGGAATGATTTGAATGAAGAATGGATAGCACACTGGCATTCTCAGCTCAAGCGGAAAGTCCAGGCTTGAGGTAGGTATATTATTTAGATGCACAGCAAGACGTGGAATTTCTGTGCGTGTACCACGAGCTAGAAGAGATGACATGACCGTTACTTGCTGCACCTTGTCCAGTGTTGTGATTCTTGACGGTACAAATTCCAGTCAACCCAAAAGCATACAGTACAAAGTATGTGTGGGGGTGGCTTTTTCAACAGTTCAAATATAATGCTTAGGTGAAACGCATCCCTTTTCTGGCATAGTTGGCAGGCTTTTCATCTTTGGCTTACATATATGTGCATTTAGATTGGGGGTGGGCAAAATGCGGCCCACCAGGCCATTCTGTCCGGCTCACAGGGCCCCTAAAAAATTTAGAAAATTAATATTTATCTGCCCTGGGCTGCCTGTCATGCGGCCCTCGATGACTTGCCAAAACTTAGTAAGCAGCTCTCTGACCAAAATAATTGCCCGCCCCGATTTAGATGATAACATGTCTGTCATATGTAGATTCATAGATGTTAGGGTCGGAAGGGACCTCAATAGATCATCGAGTCCGACTTCTGTATCCTTTAGTTTTATTAGTTTGCAAGCGTTTCTTCTGTACAGTTATATGGTTTGTGAGTGTGGGTTATGCACTGTTTTCTATATAGCTTGTTCATGCAATGTTTCATTATCTGTTTCTATTGTTGTAAATCATTCTATATTAACGGGGGCCTGGGTAATAGGGTCTGCTTGCCCTGAGGGGTTAAAGAGAAGAATCCAGCTAGCCCAAAAGTACTGTCTCTTGAGCTTGCCTTAAGGAGAAATCCTCATTGCCTTTGTACATTACTGCAGTGGTATATTCTGGCCTGGTAAGAGTTAAAAAGAAGTCGACTGTGTTGAAAAGTGTACCTGGTGAGCCTTAGAGCTCAGCAGGCTTTTACCTGCTGGTTGGTGCTGAGCAAGAGTTCAGAGGAAAGGATGTGGGCAAGTTAGAGAGAGTCCAGGGGAGGGAAATGAAAATGGTTAGGGAACTGGGGCACATGACTGGTGAGGAGAAACTAAGGAAACGGGGCGTATTTAGTTTGGAGAAGAGAAGACTGAGAGGGGATTTAATAGCAGCTTTCAACTCCCTGCAGGGGGGCTCCAAAGAGGATGGAGCTGGGCTGTTCTCAGTGGTGGCAAAAGGCAGAACAAGGAGCAATGGGCTCAAGTTGCAGCAAGGGAAGTCGAGGCTAGCTATTAGGAAGAACTTTCTCCCAAGGACGATAGTAAGGCTGTGGAACGGTTTACCCAAAGAGGTGGTGGACTCTCCATCCTGGGAGGTTTTTAAAACCTGTCTGGACAAAGCCTTGGCTGGGATGATCTAGTTGGGGATGGTCTTGTTGGAGCAGGGGTTGGACTAGATGTGACCTCTTGAGGTCCCTTCCAGCCCTAATTTTCTGTGATGCTATGACCCAAACAGAAAGCCTGCAGATGTCTTTCCAAGAGACAGGGGGAGATATCACCTGGATGGGAGGGTGCTGTTCCCTAGTTTCATAGTAGCTAGGGTCAGGAGGGACCTGAACAGATCATCTAGCCTGACCCCTGTCACAGGCAGGAATGAACGCTGGGTTCACAAGACCCCAGACAGGTGATCGTCCAACCTCCTCTTGAATTTGCCCAAGGTAGGGGCAAGGACCACTTCCCTGGGAAGTTGGTTCCAGATGTTGGCCACCCTAACTGTAAAATATTGCCTTCTGATCTCTAACCTAAACCTATCCTCCTTCAGCTTATTACCATTGTTCCTTGTCACCCCAGGTGGTGCTGGGGAGAAAAGGGCTCTACCTATTTGCTGTTGATCCTCCCTGATGAGTTTGTAGGCAGCCTCCTCAGCCTCCCCTTGCCTGTCCTGCTGCCCTCTCACCAAGTGTGTGGCCCTTCTCTGAACCCTCTCCAGGCTGGCCACATCCCTTTTGAAGTGCGGCGCTCAGTACTGGACACAGTGCTCCAACTGCGGTCTGACTGAAGTTGCATAGAGGAGGAGGATCACCTCTCTGGACCGGCTTGAGATGCACCTTTGGATGCACAACAAGGTATGGTTGGCCTTGCTGGCTGTGGTCTGGCATTGGCGGCTCATGTTCATCTTGGAGTCAATAATGACTCTGACATCCCTTTCCGCCTCTGTGCTTTCAAGAAGGGAACTCCCCCACCTGTATGTATGCTGTGGATTCCTTCTCCCAAGGTGCAGCACCCTGCATTTGTCTACGTTGAACCCCATCTTATTCTTATCTGCCCACTTTTTGTAGTCTGCCTGTTGATCTCTAAGACTGTAGAGTGAAAGGATGTAACTCAGTGGAACTGGGTAAAACAGCTCTGTGGTTTTGGTTTCTGTTGAACAAAACAAACCAACAAATAATTTTTAAAATCTCAGATCCGGAGTGTGAAGAACATGCATTTCAGACAACATGGGGTAATAAACCCCTCTTCTAACAGAAGGGGACCCTTAGCGGCAGTGCTCCTCCATTCCTAATCTCTCTGGGCACCTAATTTTACAGATTGTTTGATCCTTAGTGCTTTAACTTTTGCCACATTGTCCCCTCAGTCTTTTTGTCCTGTAAGAAAAAACGAGAGTTAGCAAATCTTCAACAGGAGATCAGAAAAGCTATCAAGAATACAGCAACTCTTTTGCTGAAGCTAAAAAAAAAAGGGGAGGGAGGGGGTGCAGATAATCTCTCTCTAATGCAATGGAGCTCAAACTTTTCAGACTCAAGGTACCCTTTGGAAAATACTGATTCTTACTTTCTACTGGTGTTTTTTTTTTTTTTACTGCAGAAAAATAGAGCAATTCTTGAGTTGCAAAAAACTCAAAAAGACCACAACAGGTCAGAGTGGTTTTAACACTATGGATTCCTATTTGAAATCTTTCCGTTTATCTTGTGAATCATGTTTGTACACCTAACAGTGCTAACTTTGTGTGGATGCCCCACAGCATCCTTGAAAGGATCTTCAGGCACAAAACGTCCCTAAAATGCTTTGTTCTTCCTTTAGCTTCAGCCATGCCAGGAGGGAGAAAGATGCTCCAGTGGTTTGGGTACTGGCCTGGCACTGGGAAAACCTTGATTTGATTCCCTGGTCCTCGGCAAATTCCCAGTGTGACTTTGGTCAGGTTAGTCTCTCTGTGCAAAATGAGGTTGATGGCAATGCTCTACCTTGCCTTGGGCATTGTGAGGCTGAATGCATAAAACTGAGAGTTTGGTAAGGCTATTTGAATAACTGAGAGTATTATTAGGTCTTATTTATTACCGCCAGCCCAAACTAAACCTGTCAGTTCTACACCACTAGTGAAAGAGGGTTATGCAAATTGTTCTAGGCATGTAGATACCCATTGCAAACACTAACAAACTTCCTCCTTTGGTGATGGAGAAACTGAGTCAGCAAAAAACTTGTGAGATGATAAATGTAATGCACTGTACATGTGTACTGTACCTTGTACAATGGATCCTCAATCTTGTTAGAGCCGCTAGGTGTACCTAGTATCAAGAAAATCATCATAATAAATGCATCTAGGTAGTGATATGTCTGTTACTGTTCCCTGTTCCCAAGGCTATTTAGATGATCAGAACATGCTTCTTTGAAATAAAAAAACAAAACAAAACCAAGTGTAAGCATTTTTAATGGCCTAAAAAGAAAGTTGGTCCAAATTGTGAGGACAAACTCTCTCTCTTTGCTATTGGTCATAGTTCCCTTTTCTCCAACACTGTCCCCAGAGTCAAAGTGGTAATTTTATTTCCTGTTTTATAAACATATGAGTGAGTCTTAATGAAGTTTGCCCTGGGTGGAAATTCCCCATGTTCATGACTGGAAATTTCACTCTGTGAATCTCAAAAATTCAAATTTCTTCATGCCAAAATGGCCTTTCAGTTTTTCAAGAAGAGAAAACAATTCTCTGCACATAAAACCGTATCACCCCCCGATGATTCATGCAGTCCCCTTTTTGTTGCTGAATGCTTTTTCAGGTGGTAGCTCAAGAATTCTTGCAACATTTGTCATTAGCCTCTGTCCACTCGTGGAATTGTATGTTGTTCTTGGCTGGGTTTCATAATGTAGTGTGTGGATGTTTTACTTAGAATAACTGGATAGATGCTTTAAACTTGAAGTAAAACAACAATGATGTGAAATCCCCCTTCCCACTGCAGTCCCAGGTCTTTCTTAAGCAGATACATAACCCTGCATGACTTTAAAGGGGCTCCATGCAGGAGGACCTACCCACACAAAGTAGCCTAAAAGATCTGGATTTTGATGGAAATGCTTAATAAGGACCCTTATAATTGCCGAGGTGGGAGGTCTTTAATTTTTTTTTCCTGGAAATGCAGCTTCACATTTTCAGCCCAGTCTTATTTTTCTTGTGTACATAAAACTGCTGTAGACTTCAGCAGGACTTTTGAGATTGCAAAGCAGTCAGTCTTCATTTCTTAGATCAAACCCGGGGCACAATATCCCTCCATGGTAACTTAAAGAATAAACATCTTGGTTCAGTTCAACAGACGCTTACAACTCATAATGGAAATTTGTGGTTTTATTAGATCACTTACTTTCTGTAAAAAATACTCCTAAGAACTTGGGTTGCAAACAAATGAAAGGAAAGTTGTGTTTTCTCCTGATTAAGTCATTTTCAGAGACAGACTGTGCCAAACCTTAATTTGTGTTAGTCTCTCTCTTATTTCTGTATCTGAGACAATCCTTAACAAAAGAAAGATAAGCACTTAAATGACTTCCCTGAATTCCACAGTTCTGGGGGGTGGGAAAAAACGTACGATTTTGGTAAAAGAAAATAACAAGAGACGAAGTTTTTATGGGCGATACCTTTTATTGGACCAACTGCATGGTTGGGATGGACCGAGACAAGCTTTTGAATGCTGGAGCATCTTTCTCCCTCCTGGCAGACCTGAAGAAGAATGCATGCCCTGCATATAACAGCTTGTCCAAGTCTATCTCAATCGTGCAGTCGGCCCAGTAAAAGACATTACCCAAACCAATCCTTGCCTCTTGGATATTTCCTGGACCATCGCAGCTACAGCAGCACTCCAACACTACCAAAGCAATTAACAGTACTTTGTGTTTGCATGTTAATACTTTCTACTTCTGTCACATTGTCACTTAAGAATCTCCAACTGCTACACAAAAGTTAATTAAGCCTTGCAAAAAAACTCATTAGATATGGTAGTTGTATTATTCCTATTTTGCATATGAGGACACTGAGGCACACCTTGTTCAAAGTCACAGAATTAGTGTCAGTGCTCAGGTGAGAACTCATGAGTGCCTGACTCCCAATCACTTTCTTGAAAGGAATTAAACAATAAAATCTTTTAATAAAATTGTTTTAATTCATGGTTTTGAATCTTATTTTTTCAGAAGTGAGTATCTGAAACCATATCCCTGATGCCACTGGAACCCTTCACTATCATGTGGAAGCCGGTTAGTAGCTTTTTCTCTTCTCTCTTACCATCTGAGTAATAAATTCCATTGTGTGCTCCAAGATGTAGTATTGTCTGTCTGTAAAATCAATGCTAAGGTTAATTTATTTTTCCCCCTTAATGCTGCACTTGGGCACACTCGCTCAGATCTTGCTGCTCCATCAACGTTTATTACATCGAAGAAGGTATCAAAATTTGATGCTTCCCTTCTCATTCTGCTACTCTGCAGCGAGGAATGGTTTGGGGGAATTTTTCTTCTGCAAAAGCCTTGGCGATGATCAGTAAGAAAGAAATCTCAGTTTCCTTGTTGCAGCTAATATAGATCATTTTTTTCTGCTTGTGGCTCTTCTGCTAAAACTGCTGAGTAAACAACGTAGGAGTGCACCCTTTTCAAATCCACAGTGTCATTTATCCAGGCACCTAGCTGCACATACTTTTGAACTACATGACCTGGGCAGGGACACTAAAATAGAGCCATTCTGGCTTTGTGAATTAAGTACCATCTTCGTTGTTTGTTTCCTCCTTCTTGCTCCTTATCAAATCCCATTTACTTCAGCACGTTTCATAGTAGGTAGGGTCGGAAGGGACCTAAGCAGATCATCTAGTCCGGCCTCCTGCCATGGGCAGGAAAGGATGCTGGGGTCAAATGACCCCGGCTAGGTGGCTGTCTAGCCTCCTTTTGAAGACCCCCAGGGTAGGGGCGAGCACCACCTCCCTTCGAAGTTGGTTCCCGCTCCTAGCCAGCCTGACTGTGAAGTAGTGCCTCCTGATGTCTAGTCTGAATCTACTCTCAGTCAACTTATGGCCATTGTTCCTTGTTACCCCCAGTAGTGCTCAGGAGAACAGGGACTCTCCCATTGCCTGCTGGTCCCCCTTGGCAAGTTTATAGGCGACCACCAGATCCCCTCTCAGCTGTCTCTTGTGGAGGCTGAACAGGTTCAGGTCCTGTAGCCTCTCCTCCTAGGGCCTGCCCTGCTGCTCCCTGATCATACGAGTGGCCCTCTTCTGGACCCTCTCCATGCTGTCCACATCCCTCCTGAAGTGCGCCGCCCAGAACTGGATGCAGTACTCCAACTGCGGCCTGACCAGTGCTGCATAGAGAGGGAGGATCACCCCATCTGTGGATGCATAACAAAGTGCAGTTAGCCTTCCTGACTGTCCCCCCCCCCCCCCCCACACTATCAGCCCATGTTCATCTTGGAATCGATAACGACTCCGAGATCCTTTTCTGACTCTAAACTGATGAGAAGGGAGTTCCCCAGCCTGTAGGTGTGCTGCTGGTTCTTCTCCCCAGGTGCAGCACCTTGTGCTTGTCCGTATTGAAACCCATCCTATTCTCATCCGCCCACCTCTGTAACCTGTCGAGATCTAGTTGTAGCCTGTCCCTCTCTTCTAGCATGCTCACTTCTCCCCACATCTTCAGTTCAAAGGTACCTTTTTAAATAAGGCTTCATCTAGCTAAGGTCCTCATTGGAGGCTTCAACCATTCCAGCATGTGTTAGGGGCTTGGTGCTGCATTATTTCCCAGTAATTCAAGGCATTGTTCTGTTGCCACTGGTTGCACCCTGAAGCTGACAGGTATCAGCTGTTGAGGTTTTCCCATAATTCATCATCCATTTGCCCTAGAGCTAATGGGCATATTTCCTTCCCTTGATTTTCATGTCAAAGTGTGCATGGTAAATGAACAGAAACCTCATAAAGGCCTGGTCACAGCACATTATTCTCTGGAACTCCTCCTGTTGGGCTAAAAAAACCCAAACTGAAACACAATTCAGTTTAAAAAATTGTAAATGAGCATAAAAACTGCTGAGACTTTCCATATCTGCCCTGTACAGTAACCATCACATCTTCGAAGCATAATCAGCCTAAATGCATCTCTCTCATGGAAGCTACTTGGGGAGAAATAAAGAGGAAGAACCTTTAGGAAGGAAATAAATACTAGCTTCTGTGGATGTGGTTCCTATGAGCAATCAGCATCAGCAGAGCTGTGCCTGCCTCACAGAGGAGCTCAGTTCCATGTAGTCAAGAGTAGAATTGGGAATAAAACACTGTACAACACTTCTTAAGGTCCTCCGAGGTGCAGAACGGCCACTAACCTCTTAAGAAGAAGCGAGGATTGCACTCATGACAATTCATTCCTTTTTCCTGTTGCTGTGCATGGGTATAGTGCAAGGTGCACTTCTCATGTATCCTGCGGACTGAATACCTCTGATTCCATGTTGCTGCTCAACTACCTCTCATCAGAGGTTAAAGGGTATTTCTCCTTGAGGATGTACCATGGTGAATTTGCACCCCCTCTGAGACTCTAAGCCTCAAAACTGGAAAGAAATGTAGGAAGTCATAAGAAAGAGGGAGAGAGAATCCTGTTAAAATACTAGTTCATGGGAATCTTCGCCTATGCCCTCAGCCCTCCTCCATTCTGTGCATGTCTCTTCTTTCCTTCTGTTCACATCACCTAGCCCTGATGCAAGAGGCCTTTTGACAACTTACATTGCCAAAAGGCCTATTGCACTTTTCTTCCCCATTGCCTTCAGATCCATCACCCTTCCAGTCACTTCATTGTCTTTTCCAAGTTAACTCAATTTAGTACTTTAACACTTTGTTCTCTCTGAGCTCATTACTTTTGAGAGGGGGATATTTTAATTGCCTAAAACACATTATAAGTGGCTAATACCACTGTCTAATAAAAAAAAAAAAAAAAATTGTTTGCTTAGCTCACCAGACTGGTAGTTGGAAGATCTCTGTTCAGTTTCTCGTTTTTTCCACCATTTCTCTGTTTGTTCTCGAGTAAGTGACTTCTTTGTATCTCGGTT
Organism: Alligator mississippiensis; assembly: GCF_030867095.1. NCBI lineage: Eukaryota > Metazoa > Chordata > Crocodylia > Alligatoridae > Alligator > Alligator mississippiensis. Next base: position 10,839,600 of record NC_081836.1, read on the forward strand.
TCCCCATCTGTTTTGAGCGCTGGAGCTGGGCAGAGATTATGATACTAACCTTTTTAGTGTGCTTTGAGAGCTGTGTGTGAAAAGTGTTAGATATTATTTATTATGAATAAAATCAGAAGGATCGGATGTTGCAAAATGCATATACTTTGTTTAGGGGAAACTAAATGGTAAGCCCTAGATGTGACCGGCCTCTTTTTTTCTTCCTGAGGATGCCTCTGTGCTGTTAGATTATTCATGTGCGTTATCACTCATGTCCTATCACACTGTTGAAGCTATAGTCACGTGGGGCTTTACATTCAACGTTTGGAAGCAGATTTGAACTTCTGCAAATCTTAGAAGTTTGGACTGGAGTTCTGATGTAGTCAAATCAATAGTTTCTTTGTCTGGTCTGGGAAGTGGGAGGTAAAGGTAGGCTGGGGAATTGAATTGGCTCTGCAAGGAGTATCTGTAAAAGCACACACAGAAGCTGCTTGTATAGTCCTCTTGGGATGGGTGTGCTGTAGCATTTTTCAGTGTTCAAAGGCTCTGAATCTGGGAATGAACATGCCCAGCAGTTTCAGGAAGAAAGGTGCAACACTAAATATTACATTTCCCTATAACATCTGCCATAAAAAAAATGCAATGCTTCAGTTTCCAACATTTTCAGAGAGCTCTCTTAGGCCCCACTCGGTATGTGCGTGCTTAACCCATGAGACAGCCTGGGTTCCTCCAAATCAGAATACACTCAGCGAAGCAGTACAAGGATCCGAGAGGGACTCATTAGTTACGGTGAGAAGAAGTAGCCAAAACTATGACTTATCAACATTTAAAGTACTAGATCTCATGCTTGATCTGTTTGGCTGGATGCAAGTTCCTGTGAAGAAGGATCTTGTCTTCATTATGCTTGTGCTTGAGCTCTCTGCTGTGGCCTCCAGGCTGGATTACTGTAAGCCGTTCTACCCAGACCCTTTGACTCCCAAGGCAAAAACTCCCTTTGATTTTTTTTTTTTTAAATGAGAGCAGGAGTCAGCTGCCCTTGCAGACCAATTGTAAGTGACAGCTGTTTCAAACGCGGTTGCCCGCCTGTTCAATGGTGTTAACCACATGGAGTGAAGAGTTTTTAACTCTCCAAAGACTGCTCTGGCTTCCTGTTTGTTTTTGTGGTTCAAATACATGTGGCTTTCCTTTTTGGGTACTCTTAGCTATAGGAGTTTTAGCAGTAGTAGTGGTGAGTACTGTTTTTATGAATGTTATTTTTACTAGTTCTGTAAAGCCCTGTAGGATTTGAGTCTTGGGACATGGTCAGGTTATTTTTTTTCCCTATGTGCCCACCTGGTAGCTAAGAGCATGCTTACTAGAAGTGCCTAGACCTGGGGGGGTGTATTTTGCAGTGGCATCCTCACACTTTGCACACTCCATCTGGCCCCTAGATGTTGAGTTTCAGCTATGAATCTTGCATGAGATTGGCCTTGAGAGCGGATTTTTTAAAAAGAGAAAGTTAGCAGCTGCACAGAGTCACTTCAGATGTGCTCCATGCTTGAAGTGGGTTGCGGACACAGCAGGGTGGTTGGTGTCTTTGGTTGGAGCAGGGAGAGCAGGAACAAGTTGGCAAAGAGACAGGTGAATAAGTATGGTAGAAGAGAGCTGTGAAGGGCCTTGAAGGTTAAGACAAGAGGCTTCAACTAGATTTGATGGAAGAAGAGGGATTCTGAGGCAGGTGTGCTATATAAATAGTCACTTCATATGGTCACAAGATCAGCGTCTCCTGCCTCAAAAATTATTCCTTTTGATTTAACTTTGGTGGTGATACAATAGCAGCAGCCGCCCATGACCCTGTGTAGAAGCTGTATTTTATTTTCCATCTTGGTGGCAGCTGAGAGTAGGGATCTTTGTCCTTTGGGCTCCAAGTACTGCTCATACCAGAGGAGCTCAAAGCAGAGGCTTGTAATATAGACCAGCAACGACAGGACGGGGTAGGTTTTCATCAACCCCTTCCAATTGACTTGCGCCATTAAGCCTCTTTTACCTTCTTTGTAGTATATTAAACACAGTAAAGAAGACTAATTATGTCTTTGGTTGCTCACCAAAATGGTGGTGCTTTGTGGGGGGGGGAGCAGAGTTTAATGTATATAGTATTTTATGTTGTAGTGGGTTGGGGGTTTTTTGGGGTGGGGGTTTTGGGGGTTTTTGGAGAGAGAGCATTTTAAATCCAAAGGGTGTTTCCTTCTGAGATTAGAAACTGAGCTGGTGTAAAGAAAAAAAGAAAGATAATCACCAGACTAATCAGATAAACACACCGTTCTGGTTCAGTTGGTAGTTGCAGCAAAGCATAATTGTTTGTTTCCAGGGATCCCTAATTCACAAGAACATCGTAGCAATACAGTTTGAATCGGATAATTTGCTTACATAAAATAACCATGTGATCTTCTGGACTGCATCCCTTATGCACCCTCTATTTAGGTCAGGGTGGGCAATTATTTCAGGCAGACGGCCGCTTACTGAGTTTTGGCAAGCCATCGAGGGCCGCATGACAGGCAGCCAGGGGCAGATAAATATTAATTTTCTATCTAGCCTGTGGGGCCCTTAAAAAAAAATTTAGAATGGCCTGGTGGCTGCATCCGGCCCGTGGGCCGCATTTTGCCCACCCGTGCTTTAGGTCATGTGTAAAACTTAGGTTTTAAGGTCTCTGGGGCAAAGACCCTGTCTTCATTGAAGCACCAAATATGTTCAGCTCTATAAAATAGTTGTGTTACAGGATGAACAAAGCAACTACTTGCAATTTCCCTTGCGCTGCTCTGGAGTTCTTGGTTCCTTAACCCTGTTGAACTGGAAACTTTTTTTTCTTCAGCTTCTTCCCACTAGCCCTTCTGTGTTTAATGTCATGTAGACACCTCTGGGCAATGTCATGTTGTTAACATTCAGAAGTACTGCCCATGTGAGACTTGAAGATAATGAAAAGAAAGGCTGTTAGAAAAAAGCAGAACAGAAACTAGAATTCCAGTAAACAGTCTGTTAAAAATATCTCAACACATGTCCAAGCCTATGACTGAAAATAGGAGACAAATTCAGAATTCTAAAAGATTAGATTAAAATGTGATATCTGGGTTTCAACAAAGTTAAGGACAGGATGTTTCATTCAACATCATGATCAAGAATAACATTTTGTACTTATGCTAAGCTATCACTGTTCCATCCCCAAATGTTCAAGAATTGTGAATTGGTCCCTAAGAATAATGAGCATGTCTTTAAAGCGCAAGATTATTTTTCCCCCTAAGATTTGGGATGCTTGCATAATTGCATGCCTCCAGGAGTGGGTGTTTTAAGAAGAATGCATACAAAAAACTAGAACTCTTGGTTCCAAAATTATACCTTTTATTAGACCAACTGGAAAATGGAAGGAAAATTGTCCTTTTCTGCAAGCTTTCAGGAGCAAAGTCCCTTCGTCAGGCTCTGGGAAAAGTGTAGATGGTACGAGATGGTAAAAAGTCCCCATAGGTAGGAAATAAACTTCATTTTTGCACGGAGGGAGCTGAAGATGAAAGTCTGTCCCTCTGGGTCCATGAGTGTCTTTTTAAGAAAAATGCCAGATTTGAGGCTCATGAGAAGTTCACATGAGTTACAAACAGCAAAGAAGTGAAAGCACATTGTTATTTATCATGCAAAATAATTATTATTTTTACTTAATGACCTATTAGACCTAGAAAGAAATAATTAAAGAACAAGGGAAAAAAGGTAGATCGTTTTGGAGGTAGCCAAGGTAATAGGTATCAGGAAATCAGGTTTCTGTTGACTATTTATTATTTAATATCTAAGATATATGAGGCACTTCTCAAACAGATAGGGAGACAAGGTAAGGGAGGGAGGGAAAGAGAGAGATTTTTGAATGCAGAAATAGTAGTTAGGTGCCCTATTCCCATTGAAAATTAATGAGAGTTGAGTGGCTGGCTGCCATTTGTGCATTTGAAAATCCCTGCCCTCTGTCTCCTACCAGGTACTAATTCTCCATGGCACCTAGGGAAAGTTGCAGAACCTTCTTTCGTGCTTCAAATTCCCTGCCTGTAAAATGGGGATAATGCAAACCTCGCAGGACAGTGCTAGGAACTAGGTTTGTTCCCAGTTAAGCTTGGAGATGCTTGTGTAGAAGGCACTAATGCAATATAAGCAGTCGCTACATTATGCCTCTGTCCCAGACCTCTCCAACATACCTTCTTTTCATGGGCAACACTTACTTACTCTCATGGGCGGATCTAGAATTTTGCAAAGGGGGTGCAGGTGCATCATCACCTATGAAACCATGCCTATTTTTCTCCAGTTAAAAATAAACTAGAAGCTTTACTCATATGCTAGGGGTTTAGGGCTGGATTATTCAGTTTAAGATTGCCATGAAATTATATTTGTTTTTGCTTCAATGTGTGTTAAAAACAACCTGCAGAGCTGTGGAATAGGAGCTTCATGACCAGGAGCAGTGAACAGGCAGCAGCATGGCAGGACAAAGGTTAGCCTGACTGGTGAAACATCCTTTTCTCTCCTAGTTTTGTGTCCTTGTGACAAGGTATTTAGCCGAATTTGTAGATTCGCTGGAATCTGACAGGGCCACGCTGGGACCGCTTCTGCCGTGGCCTTGAACTTGCAACCTGTCCCTGCTGCAACACCAAGACCATTCAAAGGAAGAGAGGGACCTAACACTCATGGCATGAAGAATTTAGAAGGGATTTTTTAAAATTATTATTAAATCTATTTGGGCTCCAGGTCAAATTAGCCAAATGGGTTCCAAATCATATGGAGCGAGCAGGGATCAGGTGGCTTGGAACCAGCCAGGAATTCAGTGGATGCTCTTCACTGCTGCCTGATGAGACACGCTGCTGCCACTGTCGGCTTTAAACTTGGGTTTTGTTTTTTTGTTTTTAAAGAAATGTTTTGTGCTCCAAGCCAAATCAAGTCCAAATCCATGAGTCAGTCCTGAACCAAAAGTGACCGGACAACCGGCAAACATCCTCCACCCCCACCAGGGGCTCCACATATTTCCAAAGTCTTTTGGCAGGCATCCTATGTGCAGGCCCAAGCCCGGAGACTTGGGGTTTGGAGGCCCCCAAGTTTGGCCTGCCCTTGACCATATGGCTGCAGGAGCAAGCTAGGGAGCAGGCTCCCGTTTCCACAAAGTGGGCTTTAAGCCCCAGCACCGCGGCGGGTACTAAACCGCGCTGGAAGAACAGTTATCCCGGGCAAAACTGCCTTCGTGCCCTGGTGCCAGGTAAGTAAACTGGAAGGCTTTAAACTCGGGGGGGAGGAGGAGCCCCAGGGGGGCTCGGGGGCTGTCTCCCACACCTCTCCCGGGGCACTTCCTCCCCTCCGAGGTCGGGGGTAACGTGGGCTAGTCGGCACTTATCTACTGTGTAACACTTCGATGTGGCTCTACTGAGGAGCTCCATACCGAAGTGTTACAATGTAACACTGCGCCTGTGACGCTGGGGAAGGAGCTGCCTCGGGGCGCTGGCCTGGCCTTCCCGGCTCCATTGTGACGACATAGAGAGAAAGGGTGACGTCGCGCGCGCCGGGCCTATCGGGGCAGGTGCTTGTGCTCCCTCTTCCCCGGCGGCGCGGATGGCAGCGGCTCCTCCCAGCCCGCCCGCACGCCCGGCCCCCGGCTGCCTCCGCCTCCGCCTCCGCCTCCTCCCGCGCCGCGGTGCCGCGGGCGCCGGCTCGCAGCGAGCGGAGCCGCCGGGTTCATGCCGGGCGCGCGGAGCGGCAGCCCGGCCTGGGATGGGCGCTGGAGCCGGGCGGGGCAGGTGAGTGCCGGGCCCGGGGGGCGGGCCACCTCTGCACGCCGCGTGTGTGCGGGGCGCAGCCCGTGCCCTTGTCCCGGGCCCGTGCGGGTGGCAGGGCCCAGGTGCTGTCTCTTGCGGTCCTTCCTGGTGCCCCTCGGGGGAAGGGGAGGTTGACCCTGCCTTGGGAGGATGGAGGGGTGGCTCCCAGCAGCTTTCTCTTTCCAAATCGGTTGCCCGGCCCCCGCATCCTTGTGGGCCTCCGAGACTTAGACACTCGTAACCCGTCCGAGTTTGAAATTCCCCAATGCAACCCTTCGCTGGCGTGCGCTGCGCGGGTTTGAAAGCCAGGTGGGTCCAGCCCGGTCACCTAATGTGACCTGCCGCCTAACACGGCAGGCAGGATTTCACCCTGTAATCCATGCGTAGAGTCCAATACCTTGTGGTTGGAATAAAGCATCCTTTTATTTTTTGCTGAAAGACGTCCAGCCTCCAAAGACTTGTGGTGTTGAAGGACACATCCCACCCCTTGGTCAATTGTTTCTGCGGTTAATTAATAAACTGCTTGGTTTCCAAGTCTGATCTGGGTAGGAGTCAGGGTCCAGCCATTGGACCTCGTTATGCCAGCGCTAGGGTGAGGAGCCTTCTGATGTCCCAAAGACATCTCCAAGGTGGAGAAGTTTCCAAGTAAACGGTTAGGGGATCTAGGTGGTTTCTTGCTGAAAAACCTTTCATCACTCATTGTTACTCTATTTGATTTGCGCAATTCTGCCAGCTTTATTTTGCCATCCAACCAAAATGCAAGTTTTGGGTCAATGTCTTCCTGTACTGCAAGGATCAAGCTAACAATTAATATCTGTATTGCAGGAGCACCAAAAAACCCCAGTCTTGGCTGGAGTATAACTGAGGGTAACAGGACCTCAGTCTTAAGTTGGGCTTTTGGTGCTCCTGCAATACAAATATTAACTGTTACCTTGACTCTTGCAACTATTTCTGCAAATATAATATTCAAGTTATATAATCCCATCTTATTCAGGGAACCAATATAGGAAATAAAACATTTTTTTTTCCCCTTAAATTTCTCTGAAAAAAATGTATCCCAGCATGAGAAATGTTGTGGAGATTTTTCTTTCTTTTTAGGAGGGTGGCGGTGGGGGGAGGGACAGGCTTGTGGGGGTTTCAAAACTGGGTTAATAATAGAGCTAATGCTTGCCATGCAATTGGTACCTCACACGTCCTATGGAAAATTATTCCCTGCCTAATAGTTTCTTCCTAATATTTGGTCCAGTTGTCCTCAGGTTCTTGCCCATTATCTCCTGTCATGCCCCCTTGTTGCATGCTGAATTTCTTTCCTTCTGTGCTAAAGTTGTTCTTGCATGAATAGATGGTCCCATCCCTTTGCCACGAGTTATTTAACTCTTTTAATCTCTCCCCATCTTAGTCCCTTCAAGCCATGCAATTGCTCTTGTAGCCTTATGATTACCGTGCCATTTTTTAGTTCTTCCATAGATATGTGATGCTTGTTTAGTGCATTCTGACTTGAATGTAATGATATAGTTGCTAGTACTGATTATATGGCCCCTAGGCTATAATGCCTTCTCGTTTGTCGGATACTTAATACCTTAATGATGGCATTGTATGGATGATGCATCGGGATTATGTTGCAGAATGCAACAATTCTTGTAATAAATCTTGTTAATTTGGATATCCTTTCATTCCTCCGGCAAATCTGTCCTTGTTAACAAGTCTGTTTTTCATGGAGTGTGGCAATTCGATTCAGTTAACATCAGGATGTGGGTATTTCTTCTAGAGGTCTAAGGGTTTCCTCTACCTCTGTACACTTATCCACCCCTTTTCTGTGCTCCCCAGCCACTGTGTGGCAGTGACATTTCTTCTAGCCAAGAAAGACAGGATGAGAAACTCGCCTTTTGCTCTCGGATTCCTATTCTGTAGCACCGGATGGGAGGAAGGAGGAAAGGGTCTTCCCCTGTTAAGATTTTAACTTACTCTTCCTTGTTCTTGACGGTTTACAACTTATCGCTTAACAGGTTTGCTTCAGCCATTAAGCATCACCCCAGGATTTTTATTTACTTATTTTTTGTGGCTGGCTGGCTCAGCCCAGCTACCTTGTTTGATACCAGCTTGTGCTGCCAAGCGTGGTTGTTCATGGCAGCACACGCTGCCTATTGTGTTCTTAGCCTTGGAGTTTGAAGTGTGTATTTTGGCAAGGCATGAAGAAGTCTTTTCAGAGCTGTAGTATGTGAAAGTCCCTTGACGTGTGTTTGTTTGGGGTAGGCACTGAAAGTAGAGAAAGCTGGACAGTGCAGGACATTGCTAGACATAAGTGGCTTTTTTTTCACTACTGAGATGTGCTGGGTTTCTGGCTTTGCCAATGGCCCATACAGGGGTTGAAAGATTTCTTTCAGAAATGTCCTCTCTCCAATGAAAATTTTCATTCGTCACCAGCTCCTCCCACAGTCCAATCTGAGCCCAGTTTAGCTGTAAAAACACGTAGCACTTTGGTAGAAACTAGCCAACCTAGCACTTTGGTTGGGCTTTTCACCCAGACCTCCTAAAGCACTGCTAATATTCAAGAAACAGCATCCCTCTGAGGGAGATGGAAAGTCCCTGTTTTATATATAGAAAACCTAGAGCACCGGGATGACGCCCAAGGCCACACCTGGGAGGTGTCGGGGTGGGGTAGAACCCAAGAGTCCCGACTTCATAAGCCCCTGCTTCAACCCCCAGACTATGCTGTTTTCTGTTGGACGTGATATTTCAAGAAATCAATTATTTCATTGTGAGCACATCAGTTAAGCTGCAGCCACCAAAATCCTTCTGTCCAGGCTAAGCTCCTAGACCTGTCCAGAGAGCTTGCTTATTCTTCTTCACTGTTGTACTGGCTGCTTTAGTGTGCCCAAACTGTTCCCTCTTCTCTGCCATCTAAGCCGGAGGTTGGCAACACGTGGCCTGTAGGCTGGATCTGGCCCACAGAGCCACGGGATCTGATCTGTAGAGCCCGAGGCTTTGCTTGTGCCTGCACCCATGGCAGGGCTAAGTAGCAAAGAGCTGCACCAAGGCTGGGCAACTTCCAGTGGTACCCTTGCTGCCACTGCTGCTTCCTCCTCAGCTCCCTAGCCTCCCCCTGGCAGTGACGCAGGCACAGCTTCCAGCTGATGGGGAGCTGCCTCGGGACCAGGCAGCTGGAAGCTGCATCCATGCTCTGGCTGGTCCCCTATTCCCCCAAGCTGTGCTGCAAACGTGGGAGCAGCATGTCACAGCTTCCGGCTGCCTGGCCCTGGCACAGTTTCTACCAGCTAGAAGCTGTGCTTGCACCCCAGCTGGAAAGTGGGGGGCTGGGAAAAGCAGCAGATGCAATGGAAAGCGCCCTGCCACTGACATGTCATGGAAGCCACCAGGCCCACATTGGACTCAGAGCCGGGTTGTTCCGATCCGTGGTTTGAAAAGGTTGCTGCTGCTCCCCTAAGCCATTGGTGGTGTTTCTAGTAAATGCAACCAAGAAGCTTGCAGGATCTGCTCTTTTACCTGCACTCATCTATTCATGTAAATGATAATGGATCACTTTTGAATCACTTTGCTAGCCTTCTTAATGGTACCACAATGTGGTGTTATTTCCATGCATAAGGACATCTCCATGCATAAGGACTTCATTCCTATCTCTTCCCATGTTCATGGTCCCTCCCCCTGCATTAGCCATACACGCAAACAAGGTTAGCTCCAGCCCAGATTACATTAGCAGAGTTCTGCTTCCCATTTCTTTTCCCTGCGAGTCTCTAATGGGTGTGTTTACAGGGGTGGTGTGAGCATTGCATACTCTCTGGAGAAAGGAGTCCCTGTTTGAGAGAAGGAGGAACGAAGCCAAAGGATACTGGGCGGAAATGGGGCCTGATCTTATAGTCCTTTCATAGATAAAACTGCCCTTGGCTTCAGAGAGGGGCTAGATTGGCGTGACCAAGATATCAGTTGATGCAGCTTCAACTGAAAACATCTACGATCGCTGCATTGATGGTTTATCATGGATATTTGGCAGTAGGAGACATTGAGCACACACAGTGCTGGAAGGCATTGGCTCTTGGGGAAGCAAAAGAAGGCAGCGCTGTCTGGCGTTTAAAAGAGAGCGCTGTCAGGATGCTGAGATCCTTGGCCTTGCTCTGTTGGGCAGATTGCTTGAACATCTCTGTCTCTGTTTAATAGCTTGTGTATGACAATCCATTCATGGAGTAGAGGAGTAAAGGTGATTAATCAAGTGCTTGGAGAGCTTGAAAGACACCATGGAACAGTGGAGCTAAAATGAATAGGTTGTAGTGCTGCATGGCAGACTGTAAATAGCCAATATGTAAATGTAGACTGAAATATTTGGTATAATAGTAGTTAAAAGTAAGATTTCCTAAAAGTTGGCCAAGTGCAATGAAATAAATTAGGAAACTTTAATGGAGGCTTCAGAATACTAACCTTGCACTAATTAGTGGCTTGATTTCAATGAGAGTTTGGTGCCTAAATGCCTTTCAGGCTCTGCCCTAACTTTGGCTAAGAAGATTGCAAGGCTATCTATCTTATGGGCGTGATCCCCTGTCTGCTTCTGCCCTGCTCTACCAGAGAGAGGACCAAGGACCCTAGGAGAGGAGTGTCTTACTGTGGCTACTTTCATTTATGCTGCCTCCCAGAGAAGTTTGCAGGAGCCAGCAGGAGGCAGAGCCAGCCTTTCAGCACACCTCCTTTGGACCCAAGACTCTAGGCCTCTGTATCCTACAAAGAACTTAAAAGGACGGTAAAGGATAAGAGATGCTTCATTCTATTTTTTCCCCCCAAAGAAAATTCCACTTTTGAAAACAGGAGCAAATGTGTGATGTTAACCCCCCCCAATGAGAAGGAATGATATAGCAGGGCTGCTTGGGGATCCTTAATGGGGAAGTGAAGTGGTCTGTTCTACATCTGAACTTGGCCAAGCCTTGCCTTGACGGAGGAGCTGCTACCCGATGGATATAAGGCAGGAGCCTGCATGTGGTGTGCTCAGTCGGATTTGTAGTGGATCAAGTGGTTCCACCCTACTTTGCTGGCCAACCTGAATGAGTCCCAAAGTCTGGTCTCCTTTCTCATCTCAGTTTGGGGCCCACTTCAGTACAGGGAGATGCGCTTCTTGGGGTAGCGTGGGGGAAGTTTGCAGTGCTGAATGCTGATTGCTTCAGTTTCTAGGGCTGCGTTTCTGGCAGCCATGCCCAGCATGAAATCCCCTTTCAATTAGCAAATTACCAGGTCATCTGGCCATGGATGACTCAAAGCGTCAACTAACTCATGTAGCTGCAGAGGCCTGATCTTGTAATAAGCTCCTTGTGTGTAAGCCCCCAGCTAATTTCAGTGGGGCTCCCTGCTGAACTGATGTCATGGGGTATCCGTGCAGAACACATGGTAGGGCTTGAGGCCAAAATAAGAAGTCCACTTTTCATCCGTCGGAGAAGGGGGACAGCTCCGTCTGCACCACGCGGTTGCTGGGATAGGCCATCAAGCCTTGGGTTAGCCTCAAACTGGAGTATGCCGATTCCTACGTTGGCTGTCTTGTGGGGCTGTGGAGGAGCAGCCCGTGGTCCTGAGACGCCCTGAGACAATCGTCTGTCTTTTGTGGGGAATTGTGGAATGGTTTTGAAGGACCATCAGCTCTCAGCTTTTGCCTGTGCTCTCGATGCAAAGCAAATGGGGTTCTGCCTTATCACACGATTCCCACCCCCGCAGCTAGGACAGTTTAACACCTTTCCAAAGCCAGATCACAGGGTACTCTATAGACAGTATGGTTTAAAACTCAGGGAGAGCCTATATGGGCTGAGCAGGGAGGACGTTCCACACGTGTCTGTGGAGAAGAAAAGCTCCTTTGATCTCCTCCTTGAACCTGGTTCCTGCCTGAATTGAAAGTTGCTTCCTGTTGCCCCGTGTTGTACATACACACCTTGCGAGCTCTGCGCGGCTCGGTTCCTGTAGACTTGAAAAGTATTTTTGCAGTCCGGGGGTTGAGCAGTCAAGGCTGCAGTTGATTTTTGTAGGTGTCGGAGCCTCCGTATTGGCTTGATACAGCAGCAGCATCTTAGAGGCCTGTATAGCACCCAGCAGCATGTGATCTCTCTTTTTTTTTTTTGTTTTTTTGTTCACAGAAATTGCATGCTGTAAACACTGAAGTTGTGGTTGATAAACCTTATAGGAGAAGATGGTGGGTGTGTGGTTTTTCTTTTTCTTTTTTTTTCCCCTCTGGTATAAACTGGCTGACTTCTTAAGTAGCGACTTGGGTAACTTGAGCATGTGAATGTGATGGACTGCATAAAAACAAGCTTTGTGTGCGATTCCACACTCCGCCAAGGCATACATCAAATTCGGTACGTGGCTGTTTCCATTATAACCTATATGCGGAGCAGGGCCACAGATAAAGTTATTTTGTAAGTGTTACCACAATATACCTGTTCACGGACTAGCCACCAGTACGCTTTGGCTCTAGCTGGGTACGCTTCGCTTCTTGCCTGTGCCTAGATGTGTTTTTACGCGGCCATCATTAATGCCAGGTGTCATGTTAGAGAAAGTAGAGTGGTTTGTAACTTTTTTCCAGGCATTTGCAGGGGAAAAGCCTGCCACCTTGTGTTAAAATTACAAACTGCCCTGCCATCCTTGAGACTCATGGCAGTGGCCACCAGGAAAGACCATGCTCTCTTTTCCTAATAACCAGAGGGCCTAGGAGTTTGAAGATAGGATCAGAGGTTGATGATGTTTCCAGCAAGAGGGTCATTAGTGCCGAGGGTGGAGGCTTGGGAGACCCGTCTCCTCGGTAGGAAGTACACTGAAATGAAATCACTTAATTTACGGAGAAATTAACCAGCAGCTGTCAGCTCTTCCCCATTTGTGTTGAGCCCTGGGCAAGTTTTGAGCCAGCAGCTGGGGAAGAAAAGTCAGTCTGCTTCGTTTTGTTGCTTTTCCTAATACAAATATTCACCAGGGCGGCAATTTCCGTGGAAAGCAAGTTTAAAAAGTGCCATCGCCACAGGGTGGGAATTAAACCAAACTCCTCACTCAATTCAACTCAGTTTGTGCTAAGCACGTTATAAAACGTTGCTCTCGTTTGACTGCCTGATGCTGTAAGAGAGGCTGCTTTATGCAGCGCTATTCATTTCTCTTCCTCTGCTGCCCCCGGGGGGATCCAGGGCTCTGACATGCCTCCTAGCTCAAGAACTTGTTTGCTTTTCAGGTCTCAAGAGATATCTTTGCTGGCATAAGAGGATGTGGTCGTGGGCAGTAACCGTCTTGCAGAGAGTCTAGCAAGGACCTGGCTGTCTCCTGATGTGGATGGGGTCTCCCGCTTGCTGTTCATAGTCGCTCCCCAGGTCTCCCTGTTAGCCCTGGTTGTGGTGCTCATCAAGCAGGCGTGCTCCCCTTCAGACGAGAGTAGCTTCCAATTTCCGTTATTCTTGGGGTAGATAAGGCCGGGGTGGTTCTGACCTTAGGGTGGTAGGAGCCCTGCCCCGTCTCAGGAAGTGAGTGATGCATTTTGAGCAAAACATCGTTTCTTCCTCCTCGTTTTCACACACCCAGTGGTACTTGCAGTGTTCAGAAAGGAGCAGCTGCTAGCTATTGGGTCCCAGCACCCCTTCCACATGGCAGCTACTGCTTCACGCCATGTGGAAAAGCACAGCAGAGCCCTTGAGATGCAGTCTCCAAGGTGGCCTTTCTCAATCATCACATGTGCAGCGAAAGGGCACTGTTGTGCTGTTTCCAGGTTAGACCTCATGGACAGACTGGCGAGGAGGAAGGTTTCTCCCCAGGGGGGAGTGAGCAAGTATCAGAGACCGCTTCTGTATTGGCGGCATGTTGTGACCGAGGGCATGTAGCCTATGTTTTGCTTTCTGTGCTGCTAGGTCGTGTCTAGGGCCTGTACAAATGCTCTTAATCTGGTGAGACATGGCTTAGTGGTTAGGACACTACCTCTGCACTCTAGAAACCTGGGTTTAAATCCCTCCTTTGCCCCAGATTTTCTTTGGAGCCCTGGACAAGTCACTAATTCTCTTGGGCTTCAGGCCCCGTTCATAACTTGAAGATAATACCCCATGCAGAGAGGAAGCGCTAGGTATATCGATGATCGCAAGGCACTAAGATGCTCGGGTCATGGTGCCATAAGCAGTGGATTGGGACCTCAGGGGACACCCTGTGTTGGGCAGAGGGTGGGTTCTTGCCCAAGGCACCTGCCCATATTCTGCTGCTGAAGGGGTGTAGGTGATGTGCTTTTGGGTGCTGCATGGTGTTGCTGTGAGCCTGGCCAGAATATAAACCAACTCTTTTCAAACTCAGCTAATAGTGAATGGCTGTGGGGCGTTACGGGAAGGGCAAGAGTTGGCAGCTGGGGAGGGAGAGCAGTGAGTTCGGGGGGGAACCTCGGGAACTGGGGAGTGGGGTGAATATTTAAGGTCCTGGTTTAAAACTGGAGGAGGGGAAGACGCTGAGGGCAAATGGATTTTGCACTGCATCGAAAGCCTGGGCGCCTTCTGGGCTCGTTCTGCTCTGTGCATGTTCTAAGATCTCTCTGACCACCGTTGTGTCTGAGCACTGCTTTGGCACACTGGCATCTGCCATTGTGGGTTCAGATCATTTACAGCACCTCGCCCCTGGGATGTCAGACCCCGCTCCCTGTATCCCTAGAAGGTGAAGAAGTAGATCAGAGCTGGGGCTTTAGATGTCAGCAGTGTTAGAGCTTGTCCACCTCCTCAGAGAGAGTGCAGGCAGGGCAAGTGTGACCTGATCTGGGCAGCTCAAACGAGTGAGCCAAGGAGCTGGTGCTGAACTCAGCATCTACATTAATGGAGCAGTCCCACGAAGAGCGGCAATGATTGAGCATCACGTGCAAGGCCAGTGTAGCACCAACAAAAGGACAGACCAGCCCCACTATGGCAAAGGGGAGGCTCTAAGTGATGCTGTCTTCCTCCAGGCTTACTCTTTCAGAGGCTCATAGGGTTGGGGTAGTCTGTGGAGAGCTCGTATTTAAGACTTTGTCTTAAAAATTCCTACACAGTGCTCTATTTCTCCACTCTGGGAGAGCAAAAGGTTGAGTCACTCCTCCTGGGACTTGTGGCACTAGGGAACCTAAGAGCAGCATTACAACCTGCAGCCTGAATCCCAGAGCAGTCCCTTCCAGGGTGCTGTATCTGATATTAAATCCCAGTTGAGGAAGGTACCTGCTGGTCCATCTCTGGTGAGTGCTGGCACCCCCTTGGTCCAATGCTGCTTTCTTTTGACTTTGGAGGAATGGTACCTTGGGAGTTTGCTGATCTCATCAATAGTGACTGGATAGATGGGCAGGATTCCTGTGGCCCAGTCAAACACTGAAGCTCTGCCCTCTGCTTCTTCCCAGCCTCCTTCTAAAAGCACATGGGTGGGCTTGTGGTCTCTGCTTCCGGTCCCTGTGTGATACAGCATGTGCAGTAAGGAAGCAGGAGAGATAAAACATGTCTTGCATTTCTGGGAATCCTTGTTCCACCACTGCTGGGGAAATGTTCTGCTCCAAGGGGCTGGTAGATAAGATGCGTGTTTCTTTTGTCGTGCTTATTCTTAAGTTTGGCTCTGTGTGCTGGGGACGGGGGGGAGTCTGCCAAGCCTTGGCAGCCTGGGACCCTATCTCTTTCTCTTGTGGACAAAAAGTTGGGGGGGGGGATTTGCCGCTCCAAACTCATCCTGTCTCAGGCAACTGTAAAACCCTTTGTTGAATAGTAAACTGAGCAAAATTGGCACCAGTTCTGCGGGATGGGAGGGTGAAGAAGTGCAGCCCTTGTGTGGCTCCTGGCATGTGCAAGGCTGAAGTTAAAGCTGATGAAAGGATTGACAGAAGCTAAAGGCCTCAGATTTACCCAAAACACCATGCTGCACTGTCGCCCTACCTTGCTCCTGTCCTGGAAGAAGCTCGGTCCCTGGGATTCATTCAGGCTTTGGTTTCTGTGCTGAAGCTGCCAGCAAGGGGCTTTGTTAGGGCCACCTCTGCTGTGGTATGGGTTCCTGTCCATTAGGGAATAGACTGAGCCATACAAAGACATTTGATACATTTTTTTAAATTTTATTTTTATAAAAGAGCAGAGGAGGTCCTCTCCATACAGACAAGTGGCTGGGATGGTTTTGCTGGCTCTGCTTTCCTCCTGGGCTCAATGATCAGACCATGACCCAGCAGAGAAAGTGAATCAGAGCTGTGTCTTCTTGTGGATATTTCCTGCTGGATAAATGGGTGAAAATAGTGGAGTTTGCCTGCCCGGTCTGGGTTTCTGGAGGTCAGTGCCGAGTGGTTCTCCTGCATGTGTTTGCCAGCTTCAGCATCCAGGTGACGCTCGGGGTTTGGTAACACCTAGACGCTCCCTATCTCGCTGTCCTGAACCCTGGGAACTCCAGCAAGGAGGAGGAAAGCAGAGCCACCAAAACCATCCCAGCCATGTGCCTGTGTGGAGAGGACCTTGTCTGCTTTTGTTTTTTTATAAAAATAGAATTTATAAAATTTCAAGTTGAAAAAGGCAGTTTGAAGCAGCCCCTTCTATGACTTCTCCTGCACCCTGGCAGTGGGCTCGGGAAGACAGACATGGAGGGTGAGGAGGTGCAGTCTGCAGGGGCTCCTGTGGTCTGTTTGCTTCTCTGCTGTTCCCTTTGCTGGGTGGATAAGTCACGCTGCCTCTGTGCATCAGCCCCCCTCCCCCCCCGTCAAATGGGGGCAGTGATTCTTCAGTGAAGCTCAGCCACGTAGGTGGAAAGTCCAGTGGGAGTGTAAAGTACTATTAATGACTAAGGAAAAGCTTTGAAATATAAATGTGGCCCCTTCCTTACATCTCTTAGCAAGGATGGCCTTATGGTTTAAGGCGCTGGATTGGGGCCAGGAAGCTCCAGCCGCCCTGCTTAAAAAGGAGGTAATGATTTTTCCTTCTTGGCCCATAGGCTTGTCAGGGCGTGTGCTGTATTTGTACAGTGCCTAGCCCTGATGTTGCTTGGAGCCTCTGGGAGTTCCTGTGACACAATTAATGACAGTTTTCCCCCTCCCTTCCTTTCTTGCAGGTGGTAGCTAAGAAGTGAGCAGGATGCTCCCAGGCATCTACTGCCCCGTGGAATTCTGGTCCAAGGAGGAAAACCAAAACATCCAGGTGGATTTTCTGCTGCCCACGGGCATTTACCTGAGCCTCCCGGTGTCGTGCAATGCCAGCTTGGGCACCATCAAGGAGGTACTGGTCCTTTTCTGCGAGGGTTATCTAGGTCGGGAGCCCTTCGTGGCCAGCATTCGGCTTTCTGAAGGGCGTGTTCACAAATAGGCAGAGCCTTTTTCTTTTTTCCACCCAATGTTTGGGAAAGGAGCTGGATTCACAGCCCCACGTGTCCAGAGAGCAGGTGGCAATGTGGCTTCTCCAGCCTCACCTCTGACCTGGAGGGACCCTTCTCTTAGACATGATCTCTACAGCCCATTAAACCCTCACCCTGCTGCCAACCAACAGCGTCATGATGATGATGCCAGTTGTGATGTAGGCATCATTCCACTAGGTATATGAGGCTGCTGACTCATTTCACATCAGCAAGTCAACAGTGCTCGGATGGTAACTGGGTTTTGAGTAACTAAGTACTGGCAGGGCCGTGTTTGAATCAGAAGCCCAGCATGAGAAGACTGCCTAGCCCCTGTCCATTCACTTGGACTGCCAGCCCCCCACCTACCCCCCACCCCTGCCCCATTCCAAACCTTTCATTATGGGCACAAATGGAAGCAAAAGCTGTCAGCTCCAGGTAGCTGGATACAAATGCAGGCTTAAATCAAAGTGCTCTGGAGTTGGACTTTGCTATCTTTTGTCCAGCAGAAACTAGGTCCTGGTGATGGGTAACTTTTAATAGCACAAAGATAGGGATTTTTGTGTTTCATGTCAGGAATAAAATGCTGGAAAGAAAGAGAGCTTAAAAAAAAATGAAATCACCTTTTCATTCTCCTAAGCGAAAAAAGGGAGTGGAACTGGTTCATGTTGCAGTTGCAGCCTGGCCCAGATGACTCACCGAGCACAAGAGACAGACGTATGGAGCCAGACTTATTCAAAGTTTTCTCTGCCACAGTTTTCAGGCCAAAATATTGGAGGCACAGCTGGGGATGTCCTTTCGTTGTTAATCTACCAGCTGCATGTTTGCAGTTGAGTAGTTCAATACATGACATCTACAGGGATGCAAAGCTTGTTCCATGAGGAGCCAGCTGGGTTGGAGTGCAAGAGACCTGAGGCACTGGTTCAATTACAGGCTCAATTCCTGGCTCACTTAACAGGCTTCCCATGTGACCCAGAAGAATCCCTCAATCTCCCATACGTCTCACCTGAGTAATACTTGCCTATCGAAACGGGCTTTGGCAAAGCTGTTTTGAGGAATTTGGATATTGTGAAGCCAGAGGGTCATTTAAATATGCAGACAGAGAGATGCATTGCATCAGAAACTGTGGGCGCAAAAAGGACAGGCAGGTTAAAGTCAGGCTGAAAATTAGGTCTTTGCAACTGGTTCCATGAGACCAGAGACCTCAGAAGATAAACCAGGTCAGCAATAGTGGCTGCTACCCGCGTTGCCTCAGATATGGCCCAGCCTGTGCTCAGAGACCTAGTGAGCAGTGCCCCACATTGGGTGTGTCTACACGTACATTAATGTGCTTTAGTTAATGTGCATTAAATCTAGTCCCTCACTTCTATACTCGTGCAGGGAGCCTGCTCTGACACGCTGGAATTCCAGCACGTCAGAGCAGACTTGATTGATCAAGTCTTCAGCAGCCTCCAGCATCATGTGTATAAGTGTCCCTGTGCTGAAAAATGACATCAGGGCACATTAAATTAAAGCTTGTTCGATGAGTTTTAGTTCAGAATGCCCTGCTGCCATTCTTCAGTGCAGGGACACTAATACACATGACACTCCAGGCACTTTTAATTAGCATGATTTTCGGAGCTGCGCCAATGGAAGCGCTGCCCGCGCCGTGCCTCCTGGAGCATGTGTATAAATGTCCTTCATTGTGAAGTACTAGGTAAATGAGCATTAGCCTGTCTTAATGTTCATTAACTAAAGAACATGTTTTTTTAGTGATGCTTAATGCATGTCAGCCTATTTTAAGGTTCATTAACTGAATGGCACTTTTTTTTTTTAGTGAGGCTTTTATGCGCATTAAAATAAGCTAACATTCATTAAAGTGCACGTGTAGCTGCACCACTGTAGTGCACTGCGGCACTACCCAAGGGTGTCAGTGCAGATGTGGAGTCCAGAACTTCTCGGGACGCTGTCTCTGAGGGCAGGGACTTGCATTGAGGTATTGCAAGTTTCCAGCTAATGACTGCACCTGCCAGCAAAATGGCTTGTCTTCCTGGGGAGGCCATGGATATAGGAGAGTCAATGAATGGAGGGGCTGGGAGGGGTGCAGTGGTTCTGCCAGTGGCCTCACCTGGCTGTTGGTTTGTTCCAGGTGGTCTGGCAGCATGCGCAGTATGAACCATTATATCACATGCTCAATGATCCCGAGGCCTACGTCTTCACCTGCATCAATCAGACGGCTGAGCAGCAGGAGCTGGAGGATGAGCAGCGGCGTCTCTGTGACATCCAGCCCTTCCTGCCTGTCTTGCGGCTCGTGGCGCGAGAAGGTGACCGGGTCAAGAAGCTGATTAATTCCCAGATCAGCTTGCTCATTGGCAAAGGTCAGTCCCATCCTTTTGCCTCACCAGTCCTTGCATTGGGGGCAGGTTGCTTTCACTGGGGGCAGAAGCAACCAGGAGCACAGTCCCTAGAGGAGCTCACGTACCCTCAACCCTAGCTGCAGTCCACATAGAGGAACACTGTGTGCATTGGCTGGGGAAGGGGCAGTCTCTCCTCTTCTCTCATCCCAGTCTCCCAGCTGGAGTCCCTATGTCAGACTGGTATAAGCATGCAGCCAGCAGAAGCTGATGCTATGGGTGTTTCTATTGTGTATGAAGTGGTGTTTCCATAAAATCAGAGGGAAGCAGGGCTGGAAGACTCCAGAAGTCACATCTAGTTCAACTCCCTGGCTGAGGCAGGATCACCCCTACCCAAACCACCCTATACAATCCATAGTCTTTGTAAAACTGCTGTCAACCCTGTCGCAATACGAGACCTAACACCTTAACCTGCCACCAGTAAAGGAGTGGGACCACGGCAGCCAATGTTCTGCTTCTATTTAGGGTTGTTAGTATACATTCAAAAGATCCCAGGTAAAAAGCAATGAACCCTGCTACAGAGGAAAGCCAAAAACCCCACAGTCCATACCAGTGTGACCAAAAGTCCTTCCTGACCCCAAATATAGTGATCAGTCTGACCCTGAGTGGAGGGTCTGATCTTCCCATACAGCTGATTGATAAAGACTGGTTGCCCTAGGGCTGTGCGGTTGTCCTTACATGCATCTGTTCTCTGACCACACTGCTCAGGTTTGCACGAGTTTGACTCGGTGTCGGACCCAGAGGTGAGCGACTTCCGCACCAAAATGCGCCAGTTCTGCGAGGAGAGGGCAGCGAAGCGGCAGCAGCTGAGCTGGATGGCCTGGATGGAGTACAGCTTTCCCTTGCAACTGGAGCCCTTGGCCAAAGGCCTCGGGACCAGCCCTCTGCACGTCTCCCACAAGAACATCTTTGTCAACGTCATGTTTGAGTCTGGCGGGGTAAAGCCTTGAACTCCTTGTCTGTGCTTTTGCTCTCAATTCTGGCTCCTAATCCAGGAACCAAAACATGGAAGAAGGTGCTGGGGTAGGGGCAGGCAGTAACTCTGTGTGTTCAGGAGCAGTTTTGACTGCTTGGGCTACCATCGATGGGGATAGCTGGGAAGGAGTCTGTATGAGCCAATAGCTAACAGGTGGTGATGGAGCCACACCCTTCCCAGATCAGCTTTGCCCATGCCCCACAAGCCAAGGTCCCCTGTATATGTGTGCTTGCAAAATGTGTAGCTGCTGGAACAGATTGAAAGAGGTGGATGATCTCATGATCTAAATACGCTGCTTCCAGGTGTTAGTCTCTGTCCCCCAGGGCACCTGGTAACCTCTTGCTCCCACCTGCTGCTCTCTGTTAACTCTGATCTAGTCAAGTTGTGCCTTGACGTGACATGGAGCTGCCTGCTCAGCCTGGATGCAACCAGCCAGAATGCTTAGCACCTGCCCAGCAGTCAGGCCTGTTTAGTAGCCTTATTCCCCCTTGTAGCAGACGGCCACAGGAGGTTTGAAATGACTTGTCCAAGGACCCAGGGATGGAGGTGGCAGCCCCTGGTACAGGGCTTGAGAAGATCCTAGGTCTGTGCTTGTCACATGAGATGGCTGCTCCAGTCTGCTTTGGCCTGCAGCCATGCTCTGCTCCTCCGACTTCCTCTGCATTTGTGGGTCTATCCCCAGTATTTTACTCTTTCCTCTGCATCTTGGGGTCCTTGACTCTTGTTGCTGCTGTTTCCTGTGCTGGGCTGAGCCCTTGCTGAGCCTGTGTCTGAGTGCCTGTGTTGCTTTCTTGGGACTGCAGGAGAGCTTCACCTTCCAGATATCCCCCAGGGAATACCCCATCACATTAATGAGCTACGCCATCAAGAAGCAGGCTACCGTTTTCCGCCACCAGACTGTGGAGAGCCCAGAGGACTATACCCTACAGGTGAATGGAAAATGTGAATACCTCTATGGGAACTACCCTCTGTACCAGTTCCAGGTGAGTCCCATGCCTTTGTCTGTTGCTGGGCTCTTTCCCAAAGGCCCTTTGTCCCCTGGGATGGAACAGTAGGATGCTCCTGCTTTTGCTTCGCATCCGCAACCCCTCTAGATGTGCTGGCAGTGTCTTCTATTGGGATGTGGCCTGACACAGTATTAGTCTTTTGGGGGGGAGAGAGCTCTGCCTTTAAGCTGGCAACATAGCAGTACCCCTGCTGCTGAAGAAGTCACATGTAGCATCCTCTAATGTGTGCCCTTAGCTTTGATGATTGGCTTCTCTGCTGTCTGGAACATTAGGCTTTCCCAGCAGCTTTCCCTTATGTCAGGGAAGCCTTCAGGTGCCTGAGCCACGCACTCTTGCAGCTTTGTCCAAGCTCAAGTCTCCAGGGTTCGTTGTGTCAGACACGTCTCCCAGGAAAGAGGCAAGTTTATAGAGGAATTGTCAGAAGTAACTAACTTTGGGGGCTGCAGAGTCATGTTCACACTGCCTTCTCCTCCTCCCTCCCTGCTCGAGCCAGGCCTGCTTCCCCCCAGCACTGCCCACTCCACATCCCCTTGGCTTCCAGGCTGTTTCCGTTCACAAATTATTCTGTTCTCTCTGCTCCTTCTTCCACCAGTACATCCGCAGCTGCCTGCACCAGGGCCTGATGCCCCACCTGACGATGGTGCGCTTCTCCACCATCATTGCCATGCGAGATGAGCAGACCAACTGCATCGCCCATCCCCCAAAGATGGGTGCCAAGCCTCCCCCACTGCCCAAGAAAAAGGTAGAGGCACTTGATATCCTTCTTCCCCACAGTCCTGTCCCCTAGCATGCCCTTTTGTCCTTTCCCTCCTTTCCCCACAATGGTGCTGACTGAGATGCTAGTGTCATCTGCCTAGCAAGCAGGTGGACAGCTTTCCCCACATCTGCAGCAACACTGAGACCTTCCTCAATTACTGTACGAGGCTGTACTGCAAGTCATGTTTCATTCAGACATCAAAGAAACCTGTAATGGGAAAGGCTCCTGGTTTCCAAAGGCATGAGGTCTGAGCCCAGGACTGGGAGCCTGGAGCATCTCAGTTCTCATCCCAGCTCCTAGCCTGTGTCTCAGTTTGGGTTTGGACAAATAATTTACTTTTGCTGAGCCAAATTTAGCCCTGGCATGAGCAGGAACTGTGCCCCCTGGCCGACGTGTGGCCTAGTGGATAGACCGCTAAGCTGGGACCCAGGAAAGATGCAGTCTATTCCTGACTCTGCTACTGACCAGCCAGGTGACCCTGGGCAAATCATGGAGTCTCTATGGGCCTTGGTTCGTTACAGGAAAATATAGATCTGAAATGCCTGGATGAAGACTCAATACTATCACTACAGTGAGAGAGGCATCCACTCTCTGGGCAATCTGTATGTGTAGTGTAAATGTTGTACCCCCACAAACACCCAGTGCAAGGGGAATAACTCAGTGGAGGGCTGGGAGGAAGCATTACTGCTATGTTGCAGGACCCCTGCTTGCCTCCGTGCAGGCTGATCTTCCTCCCAGTTTATTTTCTGACTTAGGCTCTGTTATTTCCCTTCTCTCTAGCCAAACAGCGGGTCTCTGTGGTCCCTTGAGCAGCCCTTTTATATTGATCTGGTGCAAGGCAGTAAGGTCAACGCTGATGAGAGGATGAAGGTATGCGCAGGCTGGGTTTGTGGGGGGGTTTTGTTGTTTATTGTATGTGTTAAAGAAAGCAGGGCTCCAAAACTTGAGGTCACGTGTTCTCACCACATTGGCCTTCATTCAGCTCTGGGGCTGCCTCTAAAATGCTGCACAACAGGAAGGAGGAGGGAAGTAGCTAGCCAACAGCTCCCTGAGCGAGCAGCACATTCTTAGAAACCCCTGCTGCAGGTTTCTGAGTAGTGAGCTCAGCCGCTTGGCCTGTGGTGACCTTGCTTGGTGCATATGCAGAAGTACTGGAGACCAGCAAGAGCAGAGGAAGAGAGAGAGGGCTTTACCAGAGAAGAGGGTGGAGGGTGAGGAGGTGAGCCTAGAAGCAAAGGACTGGAGGGGAGTGGAAAAAGGATGGGCTCTGGGAGGTGAATGGTTTGTCCATAACATGGGGCAAGCAAGCAAGAAGGGAAAACTGAGACAGAGAAGATAGAGAATGCACTGCCTGTGCCATATGTGGACGTTTTGATCTGTTGGGGCTCTGGTCTTGTTAAACCTGTTGGTCCAACTCCCCTGTGAGCAGCTTCCAGTGTGGGCAGGGGACCTGGACTGGTGGCAGTTTCTAGATCCTGGGTTAACACAGACCAGGAGGGAGGCAGTGCCATCCCTGCACTGTGATGGGCATGGGCAGAGGCTGGCAGAGACCTTGCAAATTGCAGAAACATATTTTTGTATGCAAATGTATTTTACCGGTGGCTGTGCTATAGGACTTGTGCTGGAGCCAGGCTGGTCCCACCTTCCATCCCCCTCAGCACACACTATTAATTTGCTTCCCTCGTAGCCTATCCCCTGCCAAGTTCTTGATGATCGGCTTCCCTGTGCTGTGTGGCCCAGTTCCTTTCCTGGACCCTTCTTGTCTCTCAGTGGTTAAGGTGTGGTAAATTGTCTCTGCCCACTGGGCTTCCTGGTGTAGCCCAGCACCAAAAGAACTGAGACCATGTTGGCTGACACACCAGGGACTTCCAGAGCTTCGTGTGTCTCTAGCCTGAGAGAGATGGGCTCACCTGCTGGGGCTGCAGCAGACTTGTCTCCTCTGTGAACAGAGCACAGAGTAGAGTCCCTGATGCACACCCACTGGTGGGATCAAGGAAGCGATGTCTCTCTGATGAGTGCACTGAGAAGTTAAGGGTCTTGATCAAGGTCTGAGGGTGCGTCAGTAGCAAGGGCTGGGGTGGCATGGACACTAGGGTGCATGGTTGACAGTTGCCCAGAGGTCATAAGTCTGAGGCTGTAGCAGAAGTGCTTATAGCGCAGTCTGTCAGATTCCAACAAATTGGTGAATTCTGGTAAATGCTTTGTCCCAAGGACATGAAGAAGGAAAGGAAAGTGGCAAGAGACAGGCCTAGAGCCCAGGAGTGCTTGTTTTCTCTCCCAGGCCCATTCTGATCACCCCGCTGTCAGATGAGGTCAGCACTGACCCCTGTGCTCTCTTCTCTCCCGTTCTCAGCTGGTGGTGCAGGCAGGCCTCTTCCATGGCAATGAGATGCTCTGCAAGATGGTGTCGAGCTCTGAGGTGAACGTGTGTTCAGAGCCAGTGTGGAAGCAGCGGCTGGACTTCGATATTAACATCTGTGACCTGCCGCGCATGGCCCGGCTCTGCTTCGCCCTCTACGCTGTCATCGAGAAGGCCAAGAAGGCACGTTCCACCAAAAAGAAGTCCAAGAAAGCGGTGAGTGTGGGCTGGCACTGGGCCTGTCTCATCAGGGCAGAGAAAAAAAGCTGCCCTAAGTGAAATGCTCAGGGCTCTTGCCTTTTGAAGAGGGAAAAGCTTCAGCCAGTATGGAAAGAGCTGTTGTAATGTGACTTCTGCAGGAGATGGGGTGTTCTGCCCTCCCTGCGCCAGTCAGGGTGAATTTAGAAAGTAAGTGTGAATTTGCCTGCAAAAAAAGAGGAGTGATTTGCACTATTTCCCCTTCTCAGCCTTCCAGGGCTTGCCACTGAGGTTAAAACTTGTCACATGGTGCCTCTTCTCTGCAACAGTGAAGGGGGTTTGTGTAAACCCTGGGCAGAGAGAAGACAAGAGGGACATGGAGCTACCATGGAGCTGAGGATGGCAACCCAAGTAAAGGACAACAAGAAATTGTTTTTTAGATATATTGGGAGTAAAAGGAAGGCCCAGGGAGGAATAGGACCCCTGCTAAATGGGCAGAAACAATTGGTGACAGATAGGGGGGACAAGGCTGAACTCCTCAACGAGTTCTTTGCCTCAGTGTTCCTAAGCGAGGGGCACGACAAGTCTCTCACTGGGGTTGTGGAGAGGCAGCAGCAAGGCGCCAGACTTCCACGCGTAGATCCTGAGGTGGTGCAGAGGCACTTGGAAGAACTGGATGCCTTTAAGTCGGCAGGCCCGGATGGGCTCCATCCGAGGGTGCTGAAGGCACTGGCCGACATCATTGCAGAGCCACTGGTGGGAATATTCGAATGCTCGTGGCGCACGGGCCAAGTCCCGGAGGACTAGAAAAGGGCTAACGTGGTCCCCATTTTCAAAAAGGGGAGGAAGGAGGACCCGGGCAACTATAGGCCGGTCAGTCTCACCTCCATCCTTGGTAACGTCTTTGAAAAAATTATCAAGGCTCACATTTGTGAGAGCCCGGCAGGGCAAATTATGCTGAGGGTTTGTGGTGGGCAGATCATGCCTGACCAACCTAGTCTCTTTCTATGACCAGGTTATGAAACGCCTGGACACAGGAGGAGGGGTGGATGTCGTATACTTAGACTTCAGGAAGGCCTTCGATACGGTATCCCACCCCATACTGGTGAACAAGTTAAGAGGCTGTGATGTGGATGACTGCACAGTCCGGTGGGTGGCGAATTGGCTAGAGGGTCGCACCCAAAGAGTCGTGGTAGATGGGTCGGTCTCGACCTGGAAGGGTGTGGGCAGTGGGGTCCTGCAGGGTTCGGTCCTTGGACCGATACTCTTTAATGTCTTCATCAGTGACTTGGACGTGGGAGTGAAGTGTACTCTGTCCAAGTTTGCAGATGACACAAAGCTATAGGGAGAAGTGGACACGCCGGAGGGCAGGGAACAGCTGCAGGCAGACCTGGATAGGTTGCACAAGTGGGCAGAAAACAACAGGATGCAGTTCAACAAGGAGAAATGCAAAGTGCTGCACCTAGGGAGGAAAAATGTCCAGCACACCTACAGCCTAGGGAATGACCTGCTGGGTGGCACAGAGGTGGAAAGGGATCTTGGAGTCCTAGTGGACTCCAAGATGAACATGAGCCGGCAGTGTGACGAAGCCATCAGAAAAGCCAATGGCACTTTATCGTGCATCAGCAGATACATGACAAATAGGTCCAGGGAGGTGATACTTCCCCTCTATCGGGCGCTGGTCAGACCGCAGTTGGAGTCCTGCGTGCAATTCTGGGCGCCGCACTTCAAGAAGGATGCGGATAACCTGGAGAGGGTACAGAGAAGGGCAACTCGTATGGTCAAGGGCCTGCAGACCAAGCCCTACGAGGAGAGACTAGAGAAACTGGACCTTTTCAGCCTCCGCAAGAGAAGGTTGAGAGGCGACCTTGTGGCTGCCTATAAGTTCATCACGGGGGCACAGAAGGGAATAGGTGAGGATTTATTCACCAAGGCGCCCCCGGGGGTTACAAGAAACAATGGCCACAAGCTAGCAGAGAGCAGATTTAGATTGGATATTAGGAAGAACTTCTTCACAGTTCGAGTGGCCAAGGTCTGGAACGGGCTCCCAAGGGAGGTGGTGCTCTCCCCTACCCTGGGGGTCTTCAAGAGGAGGTTAGACGAGTATCTAGCTGGGGTCATCCAGACCCAGCACTCTTTCCTGCTTATTCAGGGGGTCGGACTTGATGATCTATTGAGGTCCCTTCCGACCCTAACATCTATGAATCTATGACATCATGTTTCACCAAATATGTCCCAAAGAAGAAGACTGCTCAAGGCTGTTGTGCCATATGGGACCAAACGCTGGTCAGCTGGTGCCCAAGGACACAATACTTCCTGTAAAAATGAATATCCTTGACTATCATCTGTGAATGCTTGGTGTGCCTTCCCTGGTGCTGATTATTTAGTAAATATAATCCCCCCAGGGTGTGGCATTTGAAGGATTACTTCATGGCCAAAGAGGAACAAAAAAACCTGTTTTTTTTTCTGTGTGATTGCTTAGATTCCATTTAAAAAAACTGAAAGAAAAGTTTTTCAGTTCCCCCAAAACCACTGCCATTGCGCAGAAGCTGAGAACAGCTGAAGGGGAGGATGTGTTGGCCACATTTACCAGGGTGCAAAAAACCAGGGGAAGGACTGAGGCTGTTAGATGATAAGATCTGCAGGCACCTCCGTTCCACTGGTGGGACTGGGATGCTTGTGCAGAGCAATATTGGCTTTGATGGAAGTCCATGCGAGCAGAGTTCAGCGCCAGTGGAGTTTCCTCTAGGCCACAGGTGTGTGGGTTAGCTTACAGGCTGGAGATTGGAGACTCTTGTGTGTCAAAGCAGGGACAGCGTTTTCATGTCAGTGAACAATGCCTGACATGGGTCTCCTGCCTCTAACTGAATCCTTTAGAGGCTATTGTGCAATTAATGATACCCATGAATCCTTTCAATGTTGAGTGTCTGTGGTCACTCAGGAGTGCCATTCACCTCCACGGCAATTAGACAACAGAACCAGGCTGTTTGCCTGACTTTGGGATCATCTTACCCACGTGCCTGTCTTGTTGCTATGAAAAGCAGGAAAGGCTGATTTCCACTGCAAGATCTACAGTGTTGGCTTGAGCTGAGCTTTGCACAGTTTGCTTACCTGTGTGTTTTCAGGCTGAGATTTTTAAAGACATCT
This sequence comes from Alligator mississippiensis, assembly GCF_030867095.1. Lineage (NCBI taxonomy): Eukaryota > Metazoa > Chordata > Crocodylia > Alligatoridae > Alligator > Alligator mississippiensis. The sequence goes on from NC_081836.1 coordinate 10,867,521, forward strand.
AAGGAAGTACTCAAAACTCATTGAAAAGTCAGTGTGAATTAGATGTCCAGTTTCCTTATGCTTTGTAAGTCCCAGCCTTATGTCCTTATGCTTTGCACAGTTCCTCGTTGGCTTCTTGCTTGTTGATCATTCATTTCAGTGCAGTTATGAAGTTACAGTATTACATGAACTACCTGGATAGCTCTGACTCCACTGTCTGGAAGCAGAAATATGGGGCTGAATCATTTGCTACTCAGAAGCATTGATCATGCACATTTACAAGAATGAGTGATACGGTTAGTGCCCCTCTGGTTTGTTTCATTGCCTCTGAATCACGTGAAAAGTATTTTTGTCCTTACTTAGAAGATGCTGAGTCATCATCATTTCCTGGCCCTTCTCCACTGAATACCTTGCTTTGCTATTTTGCAGCCTCCACACTGTGTTTTGGTTTGATAGGAAGGGTTTTGTCATTGTGTTTGGCTCCTCATCAGAGTCCGGAAGCTATCACAGCAAATGGGATCATGCTGGAGATACTTAGAGTCCAATTAGGTCAGTGGTGTGGGCTGGGGCTTGCAAGAAGTCGGTCAAAAGTGATTCATGTGCGCTATGCTAGGAAAAGAGCAGATGTTCCTACCTCCCCCGCAAATGAAATCCCGGTCCATGTCTTCCAGGGAAACCTTAATGTTTTCTTTAGAACATCACGGTGGAAGGATAGCGAAGGTCTTTTTGTGGCTTCTTTCAAATATGATCTCTGTGTGTGTGTGTGTGTGTGTGCGCGCGCACCTTCTCACTCAAGTGGTCAGTCCTGAGCATACTGATAACTCCATCTCCTAGATCTCTGCACCCCTCTTCTTGGGAAGTCAGCTTCTGTGTTAACTTGCTTTCTGACTGAGCAGGTCAAATGCTACAATAGTGCCGGTGCTGCTGGAACTGTGATGCTGGCCAAACTATGTTGCTGAAAACCTGAATGAGCAAAATCATGTCATTAGTGTAACTGCAGTAGGAGAGGATGGTCTTGTGTGTTAGACTATATTATTTTGGCCTGCTCCATTTATAAAATTTTTTTATTTTTTTGCTCTGTGGAAGAAAAGCCCTTGTTGTTATACTAAAGCTACGAACAGCGTACTTACTAAATAATAAAAATTTCCCCATTGATCTGATATACCTGACTTTATCTCCAGATCCAGGTTTCTGAGTCTGTTATGGCTGGACTGTTTCCCATACTAACGTAGCTTAGCAGGAGGTCTGGAAATACATAAAGTACTTGGGTTGCTGCCAAGGATTTACATTTTAGCAAGGGATCCAGGGTTGAGAGGTCTTTCTGGAAATCTAGAGGTTCTCCAAGCATGCTTGTTATCAAGCATTGAAGTACCAGGCATGTGGTGATGCTTTGTTTTTGATAGTGCTATGCAGCATCAGGGCCAGTGTGCTCTGGATGACTGTCTGGTTTTAGCTATACCGAACCAATACTTCAGGCAATGCTAGGAGGAGACATGCTTCTGGATGATAACTCTCTCTGAAGTCTCTGCTGCTTGTGAGCTGCATCTCCTGGGACTTTTCTCAAGGATAGCAATGCCAGTCCTTTTTGCCTGGTCAACTTCCAACTTTCTGAACTACATTCTGCCTCCCTCCCTTCCTCCCAGTGCAGTTTGTTAGGCACAGTGCTCTTCTTCTGCTGGTTCCACCCCAGAAACAGTTGCACTCCAGTGGTGGGCGAAGTGGTGTCTATACTCTACAAATAGACATCATGGAATAGAATATAGGGACCGCACCCAGAGAGTGGTGGTGGATGGGTCCTTCTCGGCCTGGAGGGAGGTGGGCAGTGGGGTCCCGAAGGTTTCAGTCCTCAGACCGATGTTATTCAATATCTTCATCAGCGATTTGGACGAGGACGTGGAGAGCACCCTCTCCAAGTCTGCTGATGATACCAAGTTATGGGGCAAAGTTAGTACACCGGAGGGCAGGGAGCAGATTCAGGCTGACCTGGACAGGTTGGATCAATGGGCAGAGAGAAATAGGATGCAGTTTAATAAAGATAAATGTAAGGTACTCCACCTGGGAAGGAGGAACCCCCAGCACACCTATAGGTTGGGGAGTATCCTTCTCAGCAGCTCAAAGGCAGAGAGGGATCTTGGAGTCATAATTGACTCCCAGATGAACATGAGCCGGCAGTGTAACAAGGCCAATCGCACCTTGTCGTGCATTAGCAGGTGCCTGACTAATAGATCTAAGGAGGTGATGCTCCCCCTCTATGCGGCATTGGTCAGGCCGCAGTTGGAGTACAGTGTCCAGTTTTGGGCGCTGCACTTCAAGAGGGACGCAGGGAATCTGGAGAGGGTCCAGAGGAGGGCCACTCGCATGATTAGTGGCGTTTGTGATAGACCCTACAAGGGAAGGTTGAGAGAGCTGAATCTCTTCAGCCTTCACAAGAGAAGGCCGAGGGGAGATCTTGTGGCCACCTATAGATTTATTAGGGGAGGTCAATGGGGAATAGGGGAAGCGCTGTTTACTAAGGCGCCCCAGGGAGTGACTAGGAATAACGGGTGTAAACTAGTTGAGAGTGAATTTAGGTTAGACATTAGGAAGAAATGTTTCACAGTAAGGGTGGGCAGGATCTGGAAAGGGCTTCCAAGAGAGGTGGTGCTATCACCTAGCTTGGAGGTCTTCAAGAGGAGGCTAGATAGTCACCTGGCTGGGGTCACCTGACCTCGGTCCTCTTTCCTGCCAGGGGCAGGGGGTCGGACACGATGATCCATTGTGGTCCCTTCCGACTCTACAATCTATGAATCTATGAAAAATGGAAGTTTACCAGGTCATGGTGGTTTCTAGAGGGAGCATGGGGGAGATCATAGGGCTCTAATTTTTTGATATTTTATGGTGCCTGTGTTTGTACTTCCTTGCTAACCCTCCTCCCTCCAGCAGCTGGCTCCTGGAACAATTACATCTTGACCAACCTTTTGTTCCTTCTGCAGGACTGCCCAATAGCTTGGGTGAATGTCATGCTTTTTGACTACAAGGACCAGCTGAAAGCAGGAGAATGTTGCCTGCATATGTGGTCATCGTTCCCAGGTACATCACGAGCTGGAGCTTTCTGTTGTTCAGGTGGGGTGGAAGTACAAGGAGAGACAACAGCCTGCCTTGTGTGTTAGTGTCCAGAGGATGGTAAGAAGGGCAGCAGAAGGACAGAGCTATTTCAGTTTAATAGCTGTCTACCGGAGGTGTGGCTCTGTTATTAGGTATTGATATTGCAGCGCCACATAGACGCCCCATCAGGATCAGCTCAGAGCTATATGCTCCTGGTAGGATACAGCCAGTGTCCCAGAGAGCTCACAGTTGAAGCATATAGGACAGGTCAAAGATGGAGTGGGAAATGAGACACATGCAAATGAAGTGATGTGCCCAAGGCTGGAGAATAGGTCGCTGGCAGAGCTAGAATCAGAACCACGCTGCTTCTCCTGCTGACCCCTTCACTACACTGGGGAACCCAGCCTCATGATGTCTACCTGTCCTCCTTTTCAGATGAGAAAGGGGAGCTGTTGAACCCCATGGGCACAGTCCAGAGCAACCCAAACACAGAGAGTGCAGCCGCCTTGGTTATCTGCTTTCCCAACGTCTCGGTCCATCCAGTGCACTACCCAGCCTACGAACAGGTACGTGGCCCTCGAGTTGGTGCAGCAGACTCACTGTGCTAGGGTGGGGCAAGTCTGGGGCTACCTCCAGCCTGGTGCATTTGGCATGGCAGGGGGGAAATGGGCTGTGTTTCTCTTCCTGAAAGGAGTTTGGCTTCCACAGGCTGGCTGGCTAGTTTCATGCTTGGGAAATGCAAAGACCTCAATTCAGATGCCTTCCTCTGCCTCTCTCAGAGCAGGCAGGATAAGCAGGGCCTCGGGCTGACCTGTGCCAGGGGACTGGCTCTGCTTCGCCAGCCTAGAGAGGTCTTGTTCCTCTTGTCCCTGTTAGTAGGAGTGGCCACTAGGGCTCTGGCCTGGTAGTCTAAGGACTTGGGCATCTGCCCTTCACAGTGGAGATGTGGGTTCTGAGCTGCTTGTTGCTGGGGCTTGGGCATTTGCACTGCAAATGGGAATCCTGGGCTCTGATCTGGCGACTGCTGGGATCTCTGCAGGCTTATTTTTTTAAGCCCATGGACTTCACCTGTCCCAGGTCTCACACCCTGCGAGGAGTTGTGTTAAACTCCCTTCAGACTGAGATGGAGGGGGCCTGAGTCGCCCATTTGCTGGGTGAGCACCTGAAGGGGGATGGGGAGTAACTTGGTGAGGAACTGGGGGAGCCAAGTCATTCAAAGTGACTGGAAACTTGAACCACAGCTCCCCTTTCATTAGGCAACACCCTTTCCACTATGCTATCAGCTGAGCCAACCATCCCTTCAGCATGTGCTGTGGAGGGGCAAGAAAAGTAAGATTTATGGGGGTGGGAAGATGGTGTCCGCTTCAGTTCTGCCCTGGGTTGCCCATTCCCTTGTGCTCTTGCCTTTCCTACATCCATCCTGGGTTCCAGTCTCTGGGCTCCTGCAGCACGTCCCTCTTTTGCCAATGCCTCTGTAATGTAAAGCAGAAGATGAGGGCATCGCTGTCCTCCTCCTGCTCATTGGCCTCTCCTATTTTTCCATTTGAGCACACAGGGCAGACCAGGTCTCAGGCTGCCCTATTCCTGGGAACCGCTCCTGCCTCTCCAGGCCAGAGAGCGGCCTGCCTCTGTGTTACTGTGAGCGACTTCCCATGCTTAGGTTATGCCTTGCATCTTGCATTTTGACCCCTGCTCCAGCCACAGCAGAAGAAATTTGAATTCGGGTCTTTACCTAGCTCGAACAAGGAACCAGCTAGAAAGAAGGTTATGGTACAGTGGGCCTCTGTCACCCTCAAGCTGCTTAGTTTAGTTCTAGCACTGAGAAAGGAACTGAGAGCTTCCCCCCACCAGTCTCTGGCAGCAGTCACCCTGTGGCAGCTGAGGAGAGGGGCTGTGCCCCCGTTTATGGCAGCTTTGGCACTGCCGTTTGCCGGACATCAGTGCTTGATCATTGTGCCTCCTGAGTGAAGGGATGCTGGTTTCTGTTGTCCTGGACCTTGCTGATCCTTACTGATTTCTGCATCTCTGCCATCCTTCATGGGTTCCTGCATCTTAGAACGGCAAAGTCCTGCACACAGGACAGAACAGTCCCATGCGCTGGTGCAGACTGGGGGCTGCTTGGCTAAGCAGCAGCTCTGCAGAAAAGGACCTGCGGGTTATGGTGGACAATAAGCTGAATATGAGCCTGCAGTTTGCCCTTGTTGCCAAGAAGGCTAATAGCATCCTGGGCTGCATTGGTAGGATTGTTGCCAGCAGATCAAGGGAAGTGACTCTTCCCTTCTTATTCAACACTGGTGAGGCCACATCTGGAGCGCTGTGTCCAGATTTGGACCCCCTACTACAGGAGGATGTGGACAAATTGGAGAGAGTGCAGCAGAAGGAAATGAAAATAGTTAGGGGGCTGGGGCATGTGACTGATGAGAGGCTGAGGGAACTGGGTTTATTTAGTTTAGAGAAGACTGAGAGGGGATTTAATAGCGGCCTTCAACTGCCTGAAGGGAGATCCCAAAGAGGATGAAGCTGGGCTGTTCTCAGTGGTGGCAGATAACAGAACAAGGAGCAATGGGCTCAAGTTGCGGCAAGGGAAGTGTAGGTTAGATATTAGGAAGAACTTTCTCATGAGGAAGGTAGTAAAGCACTGGGACAGGTTACCCAGGGAGGCTGTGGACTCTCCATCTTAAGAGGTTTAAGACCCGGCCAGACAAAGCCTTGGCTGGGATGATCTAGTTGGGGATGGTCCTGCGTGGAGCAGGGGGATGGACTAGATGACCTCCTGAGGTCCCTTCCAACCCTCATTTTCTATGACTCTGTGACTGTCTCTGCCATCCTTGATGGATTCTTTCCCTTGGCTTGCCTTATGGCTGAGCAGGCTGGCACCCCTTCCAGTTTAACTCTGCCGGGGCACGCACCGCCACTAGGAAAAGGAGAAATGCAGGGTTTATCATGCCTGGCTCTGGAGCAGGGGGGTCCACAGGGCAGTTCTGTGCTAATGGGCTAGGAAAGAACTGGGCCTTAACAAAGAGCAGCTGCTGAAAGTGGGAGTGGGCTGTGCAGGCCAGGGGGGTAGACGTTTCACTCAGCCCGTGCCTGTGTTCCAGCTGCTGGATCTTGGGAGGAACGGAGAACACAGCCGTGCCACACTCGACGATCCAGAGGAGGTAAGTGCCTGACACATGGATGATAACTTCTAGGAGAGGCCTCCCACATGAGCATGGCCTGACTTTTTCTGGTTTCCCTGGGGTCAGCCCTATATAGCAACTTAGTCCCATGCCCGTCCCAGCTTCTTCCTCCACCTGGGTTGTGTGGCTGTATGGCCTATTCTGGCCCCAGCCTTTGCAGCTTCTCCTGGTGCATGGAACGAATGGGGCAGGCCCCTTTTGATTCAGACTGAGCCCTGAATGTGCCTTCTCCTGGCAGAAGCAGCAGCTGAAGGAGATCCTGGAGCGAAGGAGCCACACTGAGCTCTATGAACATGAGAAGGATTTGATGTGGAAGATGAGGTACCACATCCGGGACCAGTACCCAGAGGCCTTGGCGAAGCTCCTGATCATCACTAAGTGGAACAAACACGAGGACGTGGCCCAGGTGAGGAGGCCGCAGGGTGGTTCTGGCCCAGGAACACAAGGCATCAGCCCCAGTAACAGGCTCAGCAAGGAGCTGGGGGCAACATATAGGTGTCCTCTCCCCTTTGCCCTGCATGCAGGTACTGGGGTGCATCTCCTTTGGGCCCTGAGAGCCCAGGCTTGGGGACTGTTATGGTGCAGACAGCCAGTGTTGTAAAGCTTCCGGATGAGAGGAGGAGAACTGTCAAACAGCTCCGCGGAGCCCGAGTAGCTCGTGCTCCCCTCCCAGCCTTTGCCACCATCACTGTCTCCATTTTAGTAATGCTGTGAAACCCTCTGACAGACTCATGGTATTGTCATGTCAGGAGCTCTTGCAAAGCTCCGGTCTCCCAAGTGCTATTCAAGGCAGTAGTGAGTGACCCCCAGCAAAGGAAGGTGGAGGGGGACTAACGTTTAGTCTAAAAAAAATCAAGCATGTCCAAAGGGAGATAATGAGCTAACTCAGCAGGTTCTCATGAAGAGGATGCTGATCAGTCCCCACCATATCCATGGGGACATGGATGAGAAGAAATCAGTTTAATGTACATGCACAAAAGATTGAGGTTGCATAACAAGAAAAGGTTTCTAACCCTGAGGGAGATGAAACACCTGTCTGGGCCGTGCAGGGAGGGAGCGAGATTCCTATAGGAGATCCCTGTGTGGGAAGCTCCTTAGAGCAGGTTTGGCAGAGCCCGTCCAGGGCAGTCGTGGTCTGCCGGATCCTGGCTCAGTGCAGGGGTTGGGTGAGGTGGCCTCTGGAGGGCCCCTCCAGCCCTACACGATACTGTGTCATTGGTCCTAGCTCCCATAGGCATTTACAGGCACTCAAGTAAAACACCAAGCAAAATGCTTTGGACTACTTCTGCCTCTTGGGGTGTCTTAGCCCCTGCCCCCGCCTCCCAACCCTTCCTGCTCGGCCTCCTTACCCAGCGTCATGTTCTTGTCCCTGTAGATGATCTCCCTGCTCCACACCTGGCCAGAGCTGCCTGTCCTGAACGCCTTGGAGCTGCTGGATTTCAGCTTCCCTGACCGTTACGTTGGTTTCTTCACTATTAACTCCTTAAAAAAGCTGACGTAAGTGCCCGGCCCTGGGGAAGCGCAGGGCCCCTCCCCTCCCCAGTTGGCTCCTAGACTGCAGAGGAGGATCATGAGCAAATGCACGGGCCTTATCTGCATGTTTGTGCGGGCCTGACACAGCGAAGGTGACGTCTCTGATCTCTTTTCAACCCCCCAGAGATGAGGAGCTGTTCCAGTATCTGCTGCAGCTTGTCCAGGTGCTCAAGTACGAATCCTACTTAGACTGTGAATTAACCAAGTTCCTGTTGGACAGAGCTCTATCCAACTGCAAAATAGGGCACTTCCTCTTCTGGCATCTCAGGTAAGGGGTGATTGACCAAGTGCAGGTCAGACCCACCAAATGACATCGTGGGATTATTTTGCGGGGTGTTTCTCTCACTGATTCTCTATCAAGTGGACTCCTTTTGCAAGGGCAAAAAACTAGGGGGTGACTTTGTTCAAAGCTTCTTGCGGGACTTAGGAACTTCAGGCCAGTGGATTTTCAATGTAACTTTTGATTCCTGAGTCAGCAAGGTGCTCTGGACGGTTTTACTCACTTTTTCTCATTGTCAGCTCCACAAACTTGCCCTGAAATTTGAATGGCAAGAAGTTGGCCCCTTTCTTCCGTTCAGATTATAAAGTTTCTGGACAGCCTGGAGCTGGTGGGCACCCAGCACTGCATTCACTTGTTCAGGGAGGGATGGGAGGTGGCATCAGTTTTTTTGTGTGGACACGGCGATTGATCTTAAACCTGGCTCATATCGGTTCAGCTAGCGCCTGCGACTCCGTGTGAGATCCTGATGCAAACTTGCCTTTTTGGGACAGGATCCATCCTCCTCCCTCTGTCCCTTACTGCAGCCATCTCAGCGAATGGGGTGCTCACTTTTGGGGTGCCTTGTAGGGCCTGATTCTCAGAGGGTTGGGGGCTCATGCTAGGTCCTCAAAATCAGCTGTTACTTCCTAAATTGGGGACTTCAGTGGCCAGTGCTCAAAAGGCTGTGCTCATGGCAGGTAAGGCTGAGCTAGTTAGTCGTCCAGAAATAAACTTCATTGCTTCAGGCACTGGATTTTACTTGAGTTCCCTCTGGGTTTTTTTGCCTCTCCATCATATAAAAGGAATCCGAATGGAGCCATTAATACTTGTCCTGCAATGGCCTGAACGGCAGCTGCAGTCACTAGCTGCAGTGAGTCAGGTTAGCTTTAATCTCCTCCTTGTCTGTAGGTCCGAAATGCATGTCCCAGCGGTCGCTCTGAGGTTTGGCTTGATCTTGGAGGCCTATTGCAGAGGCAGCACCCACCACATGAAAGTTTTAATGAAACAGGTAAGGGCTGCACTCAGCTGCTTGTCACGGGGGGGTGCTTTGAGCGTAGCACTAGTCTGCACAGTCACTTTTCAGTGGAGTGGCTTCAGTGCCTTTGTAAAAGCCTGGAGTTCCCTGCCACATGTGGTTTCCATTGCCCCCCACCCCTCCCCTTCCTAGAAAATTGATCCAGGTGAAGCTGCAGTCTTTGCAGCCGTGCTGAACACACAGAGCAGTCGGCAAGAGGGGTTGCACTGCAGTTTCCTGTAGGCAGAGCTCAGTCAGAGCTCCTGACTCTGCTCTTGATTTGTAGTCTGAGCTGGGCCAGGTGATTGTGCTGCTCTGTTTCAGTTCCTCCATGCGGGCATTTGTAAAGTACGTCCCTGTCACTGGCCCAGAGGTGCGGCAGAAGCTCAAAATGTTATCTGTGACCATTAGGAGCACAGGTCCATGAAATGCCCTGTGGTCATGACCTCATCCTAGGCCAAACCCAAGATACAATTGTAAATTGAGTCCCTCTCTCGTGACTCAAGGCATAAACGTGAACTTCAGCTCCTAAGAGGAGCTTGCCCACCACCAGAACCCCCCAAATCATACTGCAGGAGAGAAGACACTTTAACCCTGGGGCAGTGGGTTTGCCAGTTTTCCACCAGTAGAAAACACCTGGCCACCCAGCTCCCCGATGGAGCTGCCCTGTACAGTCCATGCTGGCAGTTCAGAAGTAGTTTGGCTCGGTGACGCAGGAGTGCTGATGAAAATGAAGGACCCACAGGACTGTTAATAGCACCGGCCAGTGCATGTCAGCTTTGATCTCCAGTGCTTCTGCCATTCCAGTGCTGGGGTCCCTACACCGACCTGCCAGAGCCCTTCACTCCTGATTGACAGTGCCCTCTGTTACTCCATTCCCCCAGACTGAGCCGCAATACTCCCTGCTCCTTCAGGACAGTCCTCCAGCTCAATGCAACCAATGCAACCTACCTCTGCCCTGCAAAACTCCCTGCGGTTCCAGCTATGGCTTGCCCTAGAGCAGATGCTGCCAAGGCACTGCACTGCAATGCAGTGAATCGCCCTGAGAGGCAATGCTTGACTTCTCTTTGTGGCCCTGAACACTGTCAAGATCCGTATCTTTGTCCGGAGGATTCTTCTTGACCTGCTTTCCCCTGTCTCCGCACCAGGGGGAAGCACTCAACAAGATGAAAGCCTTGAACGACTTTGTGAAAGTGAGTTCTCAGAGGGCCACCAAGCCCCAGACCAAGGAGATGATGCATGTGTGCATGAAGCAGGAGACCTACCTGGAGGCCCTTTCCAATCTCCTTTCTCCCCTGAACCCCAACATTATCCTTGCTGAAGTGTGGTAAGGAAGGGTGCTGCATCTGCAAGGTGGAGGGTTGTGTTGCTATTCAATAGGAAAGCCAAAGCCACTGGCTTTCCTCAGGCCTCTGTGCTCACCACGAGCGTGCTGGGAGCACTTGAGGCATCTGCATTCGGGGCTTGAGCTCCCCCCAGCCCCGTGTCCCACCAGGCCGGGCCTGAAGGGGTTTTTCTCCTCCTTCCTCAGTGTGGAGCAGTGCACGTTCATGGACTCCAAGATGAAGCCTTTGTGGATTGTGTTTAATAACGAGGAAACGGGCGGTGGTGGCGTGGGCATCATTTTCAAAAATGGAGACGGTGAGTCCTGAGCAGAAGCACAGCCCCCAGCAGGCAAGCAAGGACATTACACTTTATGCAGAGTCCAGGGCCCACCTGGGCGCTCTGCGTCCTGCCGTTGTTGGGTAGCTAACAAGAGCAGGGAGGCCAGGACCTCGACAGCAAGGGGTCCCAGTGGAGATGTGACCTGCAGCCTGCCATTGCTGAGGGGTGCTGTAGTTCCAGCCTTTCACAGCAGCAGCCACTACATTTGTCACTGCCAAAACACCTTCTCTCTTTTTAATGCTTAATGGCTTCAGCCCCTTTGAGAGGGGCCTGGTGAAGCATCCCAAAGTCTGCCCTGGGCACAGCCAGTGGCAAATGGATTTGCGAATGTGTGCCCTGCCGAGCACTGTGGAGGAGGGGCAGGGCACCAAAACTTGCCAGGTGGTAGGGACACTTGTACCCCCTGATGGCCACTGCAGCAAGTGATAAAAACAGCAAGTGCCTCCTCCATGCACACACCCGTTGCGGGGAGAAGGGGAGGGAGCTCGGGAGAAAGCTAACCGGCTCCCATTTGTGATGCCTGAGCAGATCTCCGCCAGGACATGCTGACGCTACAGATGATCCAGCTGATGGACGTACTGTGGAAGCAGGAGGGCTTGGACCTGAGGTGAGTCACTGGTGCCTGCACTGAGTCACTTTCCATCGTCTCACATTGCCTCTGACTTGCGGTTGAGGGGGAGAGCTCAGAGATCCCGGCCGCAGTCCTTTTTGGCAGGGGAGATTGCTTATACGACTGCCCTGAGAAGGAAGCTGCAGGGTGGTGGGAGACTTGGGGTTGAGCAGAGCTGGCAGCACCCGCTGTGGGTCTGGAGTGGGAAGGAGGTGGGGACAAGTGGAGTGGGGTGAGGGAACTTTCCATGTGCTCGAGAGGAGCTGCCCATGGTTGAGCTGAGTCTGTTTCTGGAGCCATAGTGGTTTTGGCCCTGACGTGGTACTGCAGGAGGCAGAGTCACCAAATGGTGAGAGCAGGACTTGAGCAGTCCTGGGCTCCACTCCCGGCTCTGCTGCTGATGCACTTGGCTGAGTCACGGTGGCTTCTCCGGCCTCTGCTGCTTCCCCATCATCTTTGGGTTGAGACAAGGGGGGCAGAGCCCCTGGGTAGGCAGGCCTTTGGGTGAAGGCATCTCTTACATCTTTACACCCAACGGCCCGAGGTTAAAACTGCCCTCAGCAGCTGTTGGAGTCACTGGGACTGGCGGGCATTTGTCACCCTTGCGGGATGATGCCTGCTATTGGCAAGGTGACTAAGGCCTCTCAAAGCTTCCTTGCGGCCGAGCATGAAGGCTCGAGGCTGGGCCCGTGGGCCTAACCCCTGCAGTTCCCACTTGGTGAAATGGAGGAGGAAAGTCCTAAAAGCAAAGCCAGGTTGACTCCGGGCGAGGTCTCAGTGGAAGGGGTTTCTCTCGTCTCTGCAGGATGACCCCTTACGGCTGCCTCTCCACAGGCGACAAGACGGGGCTGATCGAAGTGGTCATGCACTCGGACACCATTGCCAACATCCAGTTGAACAAAAGCAACATGGCGGCCACCGCTGCCTTCAACAAGGACGCACTGCTGAACTGGCTGAAATCCAAGAACCCAGGGTAGGTGGGACTGTCCCAGCTGCGCTCGCCTCCGGCTGAGACTCTCGCGGTGGCTTGGCTCCATTGCCACCTCCTTTCTTGAGTGCTCAGCCGGTCCATGCTCTGCTTTGGACTTCCGCAGCATCCAGCAACAGTGGGGTGTGGGCAGCAGCTCTGGGCTGTAGCTTCCTTCTCTCACCTCTGTTATTCCCTCCTCGGAGCCTGATACGCCTGCAGGCATCTCCCCTGAGTCTCTAATGTCCTGGGGTAGGATCAATTCAGCCCTTCCCTGAGATACAAAGAGGCTGTTTTTCCCAAGTTTGGTCCCACACTGGAGGCTTGAGAAGTGTGGAGCTCAGCGCCCACTGCTTCATTTCGAGTTGCAGATGCTCTGTACCAGTCAAGCTCAGACACTTGATTTGCTATGGGAGAAAGAAATGCAGGGGGTCCCACACCCTATCTGAACCTACAGGGACAGTTTCAGGGGGGGGCAGGATGGAGCCCAGCCCCACCAGCCATCCAGTCCTCTGGAGCTTTGGATACCTGGAAAATGGTCTGATGCCACCTGATTTGGTTAAGGCCAAGCGAAGAATTGTCCCCTCCAACGGGACAGCAGAGAGGAGATGGACTCTCTGTAGAGGGTAGAGCGAAAAAACACTTCTCTACTGAGCTTGTGCCCAAGCCTGGCTCAGCAGGTTTCCATGGGGGATACTAGAAGAGAAGGAAAGCACCTGAGGTTTACAGCAGGACTGACCTCTCGTTGTTTCCCTCCCTCAGTGAAGCACTGGAGCAAGCGATCGAGGAGTTCACGCTCTCCTGCGCTGGGTACTGTGTGGCGACGTATGTCCTGGGGATAGGAGACAGGCACAGCGACAACATCATGATCCGGGAAACTGGCCAGGTATGGGTGTGGGGCTGCTGGGACCCAAGCGCTCACAGCTGTCTGTGCAGATGGTGGGGGGAAGAGGAACAGGAGCAGCCCAGTGGGGCCATGGCTCTCCACAGCCCTGTGAACCAGCCAGTGTGAGAGCCACTGAGGCTCAAGTAACTGGCCCTTTACCCATCACCCAGGGGTCAGGCTGCAAAGGTGCTCCTAGGAGCTCACCCTGGCATTGGACCCATTTCCTAATTTGCAGTTTTTTAAATGCACCATCGAGCCTCCTTCCCTGCACCCTTAGCAGGCTGGTGTGTTATCCCTGCTGCCCCTCTGGTGTCTGCTCCTGTAGAGCCAGGTGGTTACTCTGGCTTCCCATGCTGAAGCTTTCCTGTTGTGCCAGGAGGCCAGCGGGCTTTTTACAGGGACAGCAGAGATGCTAGAGAGCAGGGTTACCTGATAGGACTATCCTGTAGCTGCTCCTGAGAAAAGTGTCCTGGTAGCTTGGGGGGGGGTGGAGGGGGTTAACCTTCACAGCCATCACTCTGGGGACACAGGACAAAACTGGGGAAGGGAAAGTCCTTTTGCCCACAAGCCACACACTGGACACTGCCGCTGTCTCCAGGGAAGAGATGCTTGCCACAGCTCATGTTCAGTCTGTATAAACGAGCTCTGAAAGGCACAGTGGGGAGATGCACATCGCTCTAGGCAGATGGACTCTGCCAGAGCCTGCTCACGTAGCTTCCCGCAGGCCCCACTCTTGGCGCTCACTGCGGGAAATCGCTTTGGTAGAACCAGCGCAGCTATTGCAGGGGTGAGAAACCTCATTGAGACCTAGTGAAGCCTTTGCTGTGGGGCTGCCCTCTCCTCCTACAGCCAAGGGGCAGTAGATTGCAGAGAGCCTGGTTGGTAAGGGGCTGCCTTCTTTCCCAAGCACATGCTGAGAGGACGTTGAGGGTTTTCTCTGCATTTAATGACAGTGAAAGGGTGACCTAAGACCCTGCAAAGGGAAGGAGGGCACTGCATGGCTGGGGACAGTCTGCTCCTCTCCACTAGGGGGTGCTGGCATCCTTCAAAATACAGCTCCAGCTGCTTGGTGTTGCTGTCAGGGTTAGCGCAGCTTTGGAAAAGCCCCGATCCCTGTGCAAAATCCTCTTGTTCCCCTTACTATGGAGGAGATGAAATCACTGGTTATTTGCCTATTGAAAACCTAACCAGAGCAGGATTTTGTAGCCATGTCAGAGGGTATCCTGCTTCCAGGCCTACCCTGGGACAGAGCATTGCACTTGGGAGTAACCACTGGCCCGTCTCTAGCTCTTCTGGCACCAGCAGTGAGTCTTGCCAAGGCTTTAGAAGAACATAGAAGTCCCCCAGGCATGGCAGGGGCTGCTGAGGTAAAGTCCTTCCCATCCCATCCAGTATATAAGTTGCATCCCAAGCATCACCCACATTGCTTCATAACCTGATGAATAAACACAGGGACTGGCCTAGGAAAAGCAGTTTCACCTTCCCCACAGGACAATGTCTGGCTGAAAGGGGGCAACAAATCCCAGGCACTCATCGGGCCCCAGTTATTTAGAGTAGATCATTCAGACCCACCCATGCGTCCTGAGACGGCAGGAGTTGCTCTCCCCCGTGAGTCATCATATTGCACTTTAACAGACCTTTTCCACTTGAATTTCAGCTGTTCCATATTGATTTCGGCCATTTTTTGGGGAACTTCAAAACCAAATTTGGTATCAACAGAGAACGGGTCCCTTTTATCCTAACCTATGACTTCGTGCACGTAATCCAGCAGGGGAAAACGAACAACAGCGAAAAGTTTGAAAGGTAAGCAAGCACTCCTGGCTAACAGCCCCTGGTCTATCTGAGCCCCAAGGACGCTGCTTGTAGCCAGTGCTGCCTGCCTCGCAGCACAGCTGTTTGGATGCAGCATTATTCCCTGCCCTTTACACTGCAACCACAGGGGTGATTCAGCCTGAAGGAGGGAAGATGTGATTGCTTGTGTTTGAAATGGTCTGGGGTCTCCCCTCACCCTGCTTGAGCAGGCAAACCCAAGGATATGTCACTGCTACTGCTGCAGCTGTCTGCCCTCTTCTGCTGAGCTTTTGGTTTTAAATGGATGTATTTGGAGGACACAGCTCAGCCCTGGCCTTTCCTTGATGGAGCTTTGGGTTAAAGCAAGAGGTGTGGGTCTGGAACGGGAGCAGTGGCAAATGCTGCCTTCTGGCCTAGACTGAACTCAAGCCACTGGCATTCGTGCTTCCCAGTGCTCTCCAACGTGCCATGTTTAGGTAAGCAAGTGGGAGGCACTGATGGTCCCTCAGGACATCTTTACACATGCTCTAGGGCAGAGGGGGTTGCACTTGAACTAGAGCAGCTCCCAGAGCCTCTGTAGTTAAAGCATCTGCAGCATCACGTGTATTCAGCATCCTGTGCTTCAGCATAGCAGCCAGAGTGTTTGAACAAGCTTTACATAAAGTGCCCCACTGCTATTTTGAAGCACAGGATGTTGAATAGATGTGAGGTAGAGGCTGCTGGAGCACATTAATTAACACACTCCAGCAGACATGATTAATCGAGTCTGCACTGACCTATGCTAATTAGCACTTATCAGAGCAGACATCTGGCACGTGTATAGGTATCCTCAGAACACATCCACACACAGGGCAGCAAATACATGTGTGCACAGCTGGTTACCAAGGTGTAATTCAGCAGATGGAGCAGCTGACACCAACTTGCAGACTGTTGTGTCTGGCTTGGGAACACGCTCCAGCTGCTGCCCTTACTTCCTCTGCTCCCCCTTCTCTTCCTGAGCAGATTCAGGGATTACTGTGAAAAAGCCTACATGATCCTGAGGCGCCACGGTCTCCTCTTCCTGCATTTGTTTGCACTGATGAAAGCTGCTGGCCTGCCAGAACTCAGCTGCTCTAAAGACATTCAGTATCTGAAGGTAAGAGAGGATGGGCATGGGGGGGAGGGGGGAACAGACAGGGCAGGCACTCAAGGTAAGAGGTGGCTCAGTATGTAATCTTGTATTTTAGAGAGGATGGGAGCTGAAAGAGCAGCCTGTTCTGCAGCTTGCTTCATGAAAGCAGGGAGTAGCTAGTCTGGCACTGGGCTTCTGAAATGCCTCTCGGCTTTCCACAGTTCCAAATCACCCCATGCAACGAGTGTCACTTCTTTATCAGCTCCACGGTGCTCAGCACGTCTGGCAGCACCAGCGCTCAGGCTGGTCCATGTTTTTCTTCATCAAACATCTCCATAAGCTGAGACTTTTAGGAGAGGAAAAAAAAAAATCCTCCTCCACCAGATGGCCTTGAAGTGGCTCAAAACAAGTACAAGTAAACCAGCCCTTGACCACCCTGTGGGCTTTTCTTGTAAATCACTTTGCATGGTTGGCAGTAGGACCCACTTCTATCCTCGGCTCCTTTCCAGCCAGCTGTTGTACACAGCTGCACTTAGGTAGAGGCAGGGAGGGAGGTAATGGTTTTGGGAGCAAGCCAGTAGGAGGCTGGTGTGTTTGATTTTCTCTCTCTGTTAAAGTCTCTCGTTTCTCACCTGCCTTTAAATCTGGCCTTGTCCAGCTGCACTAAGTGTAACAATACATCCCATCTGCCCATAACTTCACCTGCTTTAAAAGGGGCAGAGGAGCTGCTGTTCTGGAGCAGGCATCAGCTGTTTTTTGTTACAGCTGCAGGGCTCCAAGTCAACCAACTGAGCTAAACTACCCTAACTTGGAGCAGAACAAAGCAGGGTTATAATTGGAGCATGTCTATCACACCTGTATCACAACAGGATCATGCAGACTTAAAAGCTGTGTGGTAGCAGCCTGTGTGGGTATGCTCTGACTGATATGACTGTTTCATACACAACCTGTTTCCTTTGCTCCATCAGGAAAAGAGGATAGGGTGACTAATTGCCAAACATGAGCCCTGGGAATGCTCCGCAGGAGGCGGTGCACCCTTGCGGTTAAAGGTTTTGCTGGGCTGCGCTGCCAGACGGTCATTTTGCTGCAATGATAGCAAAGCCAAGCACTCATTTCTGCCTCTTCCTTTCAGGACTCTCTAGCACTGGGAAAAACAGATGAGGAGGCGCTGAAGCATTTCAGACTAAAATTTAATGAAGCCCTTCGAGAGAGCTGGAAAACCAAAGTGAACTGGCTGGCGCACAATGTCTCCAAAGACAACAGACAGTAGAGCAACTGACTCAGCCTGTGCACTTGCTCTGAGGGAATGTAATGGTGTCTGCACTGATGCCGGAAGTTGCTGCCTATGGTAGACAGTTTTCTAAAACCTGCTGAACGTTGCCACGTTAAGAATCCCTCACCTGCATCCTTTAGAGATTGTGTTCCAGAAGTTTCTGCATGCCCAAAAATTGTTGGACCATCATGAGCTGCATAAGCCTGTCAATTGTAGATCATGCGAGGCCGAAGGAGAGACGAGGCAATATAATTACCATAGCCAATAAAAGGTAGGTAGATGCACTATGACCGTAAGAACATTACACTTCAGAACATGCTTAAAATACACCATTTAAATGGAAGAGTCGAGGCAGTTGCGATGTAGTTTAAAACCATACGCAGGCGGAGCGTTTCAGCTATGTCAAGACAATGCTTTTATTTGGAGCTGTGCTCCAAGACGGACGTGTTTCAGCCAGCAGCACAGTGAGTTTTTAAAGCCAGGCAAGAACAAATACTGCACTAGCACTAAATGGAAAACGTTTACTTGTGGCATCAGACATTAAGCCTGTTTCTGTGTAAACAAGGTGGAGGGCCTGGCTTTGCTGTTGGGCGATTGTCTTTGGTGGCAGATCTCCCAGCGCCTTGCCCCTACCCATTCAGGGATGTATTAATAAAGCTTCACCAGATGGTTGCCTGATTCCAGACAGACTGGTGCCTGTTACTTCTGCACAGTAGAGAGATCACATGGGCAAACTTTGACGTACATATGCTTTTCATAATTGCCCAGTAGCTGGGAAAGATTCCTGAAGTTTCATATTCAGTAGGGAGGATGGTATCTGTTGTAGTCTTCAGTAAACTGGCCTGCCTTACTGAGGAATGAGTGCGGGGTGCACAGACGTAATAGCTCAGTGTTCAAGGAAGCAGCGTGGTGCTTGCCAGCTCTGACTAAGTACACCGTGCACTTTCAGTCAGACCTGGAGTCCTGTTACTGGTTTAGCCCCTTAACAATTAAGACCTGAAATGCACTGCTCATCCAGCCTCTCTACTGCCTTCAGTTTAGGCTTTCAAAACATGTGTTTACACTCTCAGGCCCTACTCCTGTTTTGCAAGGGTTTGGAGCAACACAGATCAGTGGCATCTCTTTTGTTTTTAAAGTGCAATAAACCAAGTTACATCACAACGAACAGGCAAAAAGTGAAACATTTGTGAGGTGCTCTGCCCTAAAAAGGCACTGCTGCAGTCCTGCAAATCAACTTACCTCCAACAAGTCAGAATTGAGTGGGCTTTCTTCCTTGGGGGCTAGTGAAATGACTCTTGCTATCTTGTCTAGCAAAGTAACAGGCTGCTGGACCCAGTCAGTCAGGATTGCCTTTCCCATGGTGCAGAGCAGACTCTTTATCTGATCTCCTCCACAGCAAGTTGAGGGGAAGTGTAGGTTGAAGCTTACTCAGTCAGACCCCACTGTAAATAAATCTACTTGTACAACGAATAGTTACATCCTTTAACAGTGATAAGCTTTACTTTGCTACTACTTCTATTTATTTAGGGAGGTGTTCATGACTTCTTGCTGTGTGTGAACTGATTGTGCCTAGTTTGCTGCCTTTGAAAAAATGATTTATTTTTTTAAGCCCCGCATGGTTTTTGAAGGAGAAGATGTTTACATGTTCGACTCTTCAGTTACTTCTAATCTGTGACTTCAGGTGCATATTTGTAAGTCTAAAAATAAATATTATTATTTGATAAATTGTACACTAGTGCGGGGCAATGTCATTCCATGCTTCTGGGTGCTAGTTTGTTATCCTGCACGGTAAGTTATTCCAAGATGTTGATGGTGGTTACTGGAATTAAGAAAGGACAGCAGACAGTCTTTAGAACCAGAAATTTATTGTAGCTTATAGACTTTCCAAACTGACCTATTACCAATATACACATCTGAAAAGTTATACCCACAGTGGCTACAAACTGCATCAGAAAGTTTACAACCTTTCAGCATTAGCATTAAATCATGATCAGTTTTAGTCCTAAAATACAGCAGCTACAGTGACAGTATATGGAAGGATAAAGTCTTCTACACATTGACATTAACACAGGACAACTGTCAGACATAAGTTAAAAGTTCCCCAGTTTACTTAAAACTAGCAGTTATGTTACCACGGAAGTAATCAAAACCGGTTCCCCATTTTAGAAATCTAAAATTTTACATTAAAAAACAGTAAGCTAATTGTGTCTGTTCTTCCCCTGCTTTCAGGTCCATCTAGTATTGTAAAAGGCACTCCTCAGAGTCAAGCTTTACTCAGATAAAACCCACCACTAGGTCCCATTTCAAACACTGGGAGACAAGATGTGCAATAGGTAAGAACAGGTCTGCTCTGTAAATGAAACAAGCTTTTAGAAACAGCTGGCTCTGCCTTCCCTTTTACCTGTTTGTTTTCCGACACCCCACCCTCCACCCCCCACTCAGCTCTTCGGTTGTTCCTTTAGCAGGTTTAGTCATTTCCCCATGGGATTTTAAATCTGAGCCACTAACCTGCTTTGGCAGATGTGCTGTGCACCTAGAGAGCAGGCAGAGAACATTTAGTATCAAAATCTGGAACTTTGCTTACCATAATGAGGAGAAACTGGAGCTGTAGTTTCATACTGCAAGTAGACAAATTGCTCTGTAAACCACCACCAAATGACAAAGCAAATAAGCCGATATTCAGAATTCAAGGCTCTGACTAGGACCAAAAGTAAGTTCAATGGAGAACACGACCTGCCTTACGAAAAATCTAGCCTCACCACCATGGGGTCATAACTTACTTTTCGTACCTTTCAGCCATTCCTTTAAGAGTCCTTTGCAATTCCAAGTTAGAGAGCTTTGATCAACGACAACCAAAGTCTGCTGTGTCTTGATACAAAGAGTAACTTGATTCACAAGGTTTTCTGGTTGGATAATGTACGCTATAATTTCACCAGCAGGAACACACATTTACTAAGTGTAAACAAAAGGCTTAGTACACCAATGGTCCATGGTACTGTACAAGGAGCTACAGGGAATGAGCAGGAGTGTGTCTAAAAGGAATGAAGTCACTATGCCCCCCCCCCAACCCTCCCACCCCCAAAATTAGAAAAGTTCAAAATCCAAAAAATAAACCCCGATCTACGCCGACTGGCAGCCAAGGCGCACAAGGACACAGGTCTCCAGCTTTCCAGCCTTGGTGACCATGAGAAGACTCAAGTGAATAACCTGCCCTGGCAGCAATGTCAACAGCGCAGCAGCTTTGGACTACAGCAAGCCCCACGCTGATTAACCGGGGCTCTGGCAAGAACACTTAGCACAGCAGCAGCAGACTGACTCGCCCCACATCCAGGTAGCCTTTATTTTTTCCCAGTAACCCTTATACTGAAATGAGTTAAGGACCAAAGACCAACTGTATTAGGCAGGGCAGTTGAATCTCTGTTAGAGATCCTGAAAAGCCTTTACAGAAAGTCACAGGCTTGTCTGTTCCCTCTGCAAAAGTAAAGGGGGGAAAAATCAACAGAGCAGGGCTTGAGTGATTATGGCAGTCAAGGCCAATGACACTTAATACATCTACACTAGATAACTGTGCCCATGCTCCTGCTGCAGTAGTTATGAGACGTGTGTTACTTCATGCTTCATGATTTTTACCTTTAGCATGTTTTAAACCCCAATCCCTGTTTTCACTACCACAAATGACATAATTACATAATTCCAAGATATTTACAAAATATTAAAAAGTCTGTTAATCTTCTACATATTAACCTCATTCTGCCACTTTACACATGCACTAGTTTGGGAAAAAATAAAATTCACCAGGCTGAAATGAGCAATGTTACCCTTTGTCAACATGTGATCTTTGCATCGGTCAGAAAGAGGAAGAGGAACAAAGCCAAAGTCGCTTCACCGGGCAAAGAGACAGTCCAGAGACTTGTGTGCAATGGCTACAGATCTGCAGAGTCACTTAGCTGAGATGACATGAAGAAAAAGTGCAAGGTGGTTCCTCACATAGTGTAAAAAAATCCAGTCACTGAGGCATGGGGGAGGAAGGAGAGGTGCTAACCACAATTCTAGAGACAGCATTAGAACTAGCCAATACCACACACACACACACACTGGGAGGCGCGCTGGTCGGAGCTACTGGCCAAATGACTTTTTTTTTTACACCATGGATCCTTAGGAACAATGGAGTGGATTACAGTGGAGTCTTCTTGAGCAGGAACAAAGACAAAGGGAACAGCTGGAATCAATAGCTGAGGGTAGAGTCGTCCCATTCCAGCTGTTGCTGTCTGTTAACATTCTGTTGGTCCTCTTCCTGCTCCCCTTCTTCCTCCTCACTACTTTCAGACTCTGCACTAGTGATATCATCTTCTTCCTCACCATCTTCGCTTTCTTCCTCCTCCTCCTCCTCTTCCTCCTCACTGCTGTGCTGGTCCTCATACGTCTGTTAGACACAAATTAGCCATTGATTTCACAGCTGCCTACCTTCCTCCTCCCCCTTTGCATTAAAACAGAAGGCGCTATCCAGAGGAGCAGTTTGAGGAAGTTCAGCACATAGCAGGCTATTAGCAAAATGCAAAGCAAGTGCCTCTGAGGTGGTGCTATGGTTTTTATAAAGATACCAGCCACTCCTGCCACTTTTTAGAAGAAACCCGTTCCCCGTGGTGATCCAGTACTTCACAAGCTACTACTGAAAAAAGGATCCTTGGATGTCAACACACAGCAACATTAACTGTTTAAAATCTCATCGTTTCCTGCTTTTCTACATCAAAGTATCAACCTGCATCAACTGGGAATGAACTATGCCAACAGCTTAATGGAAAAGCTAATGTGGTGTGGAGTTTGGCATACCTCACTCATTGAATCAGCCACTCAGACTCATTACTGGCCTGGCATAATCTACGGGTCCTCCTTTGAGCAGCTGTCTACCACAAAGCCACGCCTCACTTAAGAGCACAAATCTAAGTGCCATGATGGCTAGTCGGTCCAAGGAATTGATTCATATTTTCCTGGGTCTAGTTAAACAAATTGTCGAAGTTTGCATCTCCCAACCTATCCCATGTTCTGCGATTTGCTCTCTTCAGTGACCCTTTGCAGAAGCGTGACTGCCATAGCTGAATATTTTACAGCCTGGAAAGCGGCATTTTAAGAAAACGCCAAGACACAAGCCTTACCTCCATGGGGTTCACAGTGATGGTCAAGGCAGAGTCATCCCAATCCATCTCATTTTCTTTTCCAGTATCCTGGTCACGCATCGTTCTCTGATGCGCAGCCCGGATTCGGAAGACTCCCAGGATAATCATGAAAACCAGGAAACTCACACAAACCACGATCACAACAGTCGCAGTACTTGGGACAACTGTAACAAGATGAGAGAAGGACCGTTTACGAATAACCAGTCATGCTAACATGCTGCACTTACAAAGAGCTTTCCAAACATTAACAAAGTCTCATTCCCCACCCACAACAGGAAGTGGATAAGCATAACCCCCATTTTACAGATGGTAAATGGAGGCAGACTGAAACTTAGTGGGAGAGCAAGGACTGTGGCCAAGAAGTTCCTGGCTCCCACTCAGCTCATCATGTTTTTCTGTTGACAGCACAATTCAGAGCACCAGATTTATATCTAGCTCAAGTCACAAGGAAAGTTGGTGCCATTAATCCAGTCCAGTGAACAAATGTTCACAAAAAAGCGAATATGTCATTTCACTATGGCTAGCAGCATCTCTTCAAGAGGCAGAAAGTCGCACCTATGCTCACAGGGCTAGAAATGAGTAGGACTGGCAGAATAAAATCAGCTCCATTATACCCAACTTTAGTTAGTACTAGTAGGGTTTCTAAAGGCTACTGAAAAACCATGCAAGGGGAACCGTCACTCAGTTTTGGACAATGGCTGAGTTCAAGGGAAGAATGCTGAGATTTTCCAAAGTATTCTTCAGAAGCCCACTCCCAGCTCCTCAGACTCTTTTTAGGATCGTATACTGCACCCTCCCATACCAATATGCATCTCAGCTCCAAAATTACTGGGTTACACACACAGATAAAGATCCTGCTGCAGTCAGGGGAGAAGGCACTTTGTTTCTGCCACTGGACTGGCCTCTTTGTAAATCTCCAGCCGACTGTTCATCTCAGCTGGAAGGAAGATTAGTTTAATATGCTGCCTGTCTCCAGACAAGAATCTGAAGCAACTTGAATGCTCTGCAGCAAGAAGTCACCTGGTAGTTTAGCAATGGTGGCAAGTGATTTTCTTACCTGAAAACGGGTGGGGGTTAGCTAGGTTGTGACCCGAGAGATCAACAAACGTATGATGCACTGGGTGGACAAACTGTGGTTGGGCAGCTATATGATTAGCATGTTCAACTGGGTTAGCTGTGTGGATAACATTCACCTGAGAACAAAGGGAAAACGTCAAACTAGGGAAAAAGAATAGCTTGCCTAGGCACTTGGTCAAATAGATATGCTCTGGCTGTAGAGTTGGTACATGCCCCTTCCATAAATCACATTTGATTTCCTAAACTGTGTCTGGTTATAGGTACAAATCAGTGTGCAGACACCATTTTTTCAGAATAAGAAAGCTAACAAGTACATACTGAAATGGTTACATTATTTCTCATTCACCTATTTTGTTATTTCACCACGTGTCTGTATAGACCGAACTTCAGCTAACAGTGATGGGTAAATAAATCCACATGACAGACAAGGCAGAAGACGCTGAGGTACTTTGAAATGCCAGATACCACATTTCAGAAGTTTAAACACGGGTCCCAAAAGAGATTCTTACATTCAGACAGGCTCAGCTGCAAGCAAGTTTCATGTTTTGGTGACCACTCCCATCCTATGCATAACTTAATGAGTCCCCCTTGGTGCTGGAGCATGATGTGGTTTGTGACCAGCTGCACAGCAGGAGGAGTAGAAGTGTAACATAGGGCAAGGACACCTTTGCCAGTTTGAAAGTTGGAGGGAGCTTGCCTCAGTGTTTACAGTACTTCAAGAAACAAATGCCGATTAGCCAATCATGCTAATAAAGTGTACTTAAAAAAAATAAAAAGTTAGCCTGACAAATTCAAGGGCATAATTACAAAATAGATCCATTACAGTGGCAACAATACATATAAATAAATGACTTCATGCTACAGCAAAACGTCACAACTTTATTATCCCTCAAGTACTGACTGATGTAAATGTACATCAAAGCCTGGCAAAGACTGAGGGTTAACTAACTTTGAAGTTCACATCAAGAAAAGTCATTAATTAGATTCTTCTGCAGATGGAATGCAGTTTTAGCCACATTACTCTCTTCTTTTCCAGTGAAAGCATGCAGGGCAATATACTTCTTCCTTTAAATCTCTCCCCTATAGTCAGCATTAGTGTTTTAGATCAATCTCTGTATTATGCAAAGTAGAAAGTAATAAGCTTCAGAGCTAGATTTTTATTAGTTCCTTAGTCACCTAACTAGGATGTATAGCAGGGCTTAGCTGCTTAAGGTCCAAAGAGCAATTCAGATTAGCCCAGAGCCAAACTCACTAGAAACCTCTCTTCTGTGTTCCTGTACATGCTCAGGAACAGGGTGGATTTGATTTGAATCAAATCCATTTAAATCTCTGGTCAGGAAGCCTGGATTTAATCATTGTCATCTACAAAAAGTGCATTCTTGTTGTTTGATAGCCTTTATTCATTTAACTTCTTGAAACTCTGCACTTTTAGAGAGTGGTAAGGACTTGCAGAGAGACAACAGGGATGATGGGTGGGTAATCAAGGTTATTATCTTTCATCTCCATATACTGCTGTTAACAAGGATGTCATCTCTGGAGACACCAATACACGGTTTGAGAACTGAAACTAAGCATCACAGAGATGCTTAATGGGATCTTAATCTAGACTGAGCGCTGAGTCCCACTGGGTAGAATGGTTCTCTTTAATCTTTACTAATCTAAAGAGGAGACTCCAGGAACTGTATAAGATTCAGCCCCTAATATAGTCCATGGCCTGTTGTGACCTATTTATAAAACTTTTCTAAAACAAATTACATGGATCTCTCAAAGTTACAATTCATATTCCATGATGATCTCTTTGAGCTTTAACGCATCTTAAATTAAAACTATCTTTATATAGGCGTTTTATTTTTTAACGCATCTTAACAAAAAAAAAAATTAGAACATGATTAAATCAAAGAAATCTGATTTAAATTAAAAACATCAAATTTTATTATTATTATTTTTTAATCATTGATTTGTATCCACCCTGCTCAGTAGGGATTTGCCTGGTGGACTTAAAAGTTGCATCACAGCGCCTAGGTCCTCCCTAAGCTCTACTGACATTCAAACTGTTACTAAGCTGTGCCTCAGCCCCTGGAGAGGCCTTCACATGTAGGCACACAAAAAACTAACGTGCTCTGAGTTAAGCTTGACAGCAATGGAGAGCAATGCCCACCAACAGCACTTGAACACTTAACTACACTTAGATTAGTGGGTGACATGTTCAAAACCCTCCTCACCCTAAGGAAACAGGAACAGCTTCCTTACAATACCTGATGAATGCCAGGTCTCAGGGACACGACTTAATTATTTACAGGGCAGAAACAAAAGCAGTTACCAATAACAGTTTTAAAGCAAATTTCAAATACGCAGGTTCCTGACAACCTCTGAAAAGATGAGATCAACTCACATACCTCCACTTTGAATTCATTGCTGACATAGCGTCCATTTAGCTCAGAGCAGATCAACTTGAACTTTCTGTCAAAGAGGGAGACAGTGTGCCAGTTTCGGTAGCGTATCAAATGCAAAACCTCCTCATAGCTGGCCATTGTATCAACCCCTGGAGGGAAAAAGCAACAGCTCTTTGTTACAAAAGTAGATTGTATTCAAACGCTGAAAAAACAAGGACGATAAAATTTTCACACGCGTAACTTTATTTCCCCGTTTGTGCCATGAGTACTGTTGTGGGATTCATGAAATGATTTTCCTTGTTGACACCTGCATCTTCATTACAATTACATTATTTTTTCTAACCCCTGACCACTGACAGCTTGTCAAAATCAGTCTTCAAAAGGAAAGAACCAATGTATGCACTAGGTCATGGGGTTATCCACAAGACAAGCAAGCTTTTTCTTTAGTGGCACTATGTTCTTCAGGTCTGCAAGCTGACTGGAAATTTGGGATGAGGTAGCAGATTGGAGGGGAAATCCTGCTTTCTGCATTTTTCAGAGCTTTGCTAGAACCAGAATTTGCAAAAAGAACAAATGTACAGGTTTTTCAGACAACAGTTTTGGGTTCAAACTCCATTTTTTACTAAACAAGACTCCCCCGAGGTAAAGCCTTATAAGGTGAATATTTAATAAGCACAAAAATCACAGGTGTCATTATCATTAGTAACTTCCTTACACAAAGCCAAAGGTCGCAGTCCCTTACCAGTGATGATCATGCCAAGGTTTGAACTGCTCATCTCAATGCCTTTCTGTTGTAATCGGGTCATATCAACCTCCAAGCTTTCTTGTTCCTGATTTAACTCCTCTCCCAGCACTGTGACCTCGCATGTATCCAAGTTGTGCATGATCTCTTCAGACACTAAAGATTCTTGGACTGAAACGCAAGAAAAAGCCAGTTACAATAAGAGAAAAGTCAAAGGTAGAAAGGATGGAATAGGAGCTGTAACGTCACATTCAAGGAAAGCTCTTCCCGTCGGAAAATGTAAAAAGATTTGGGCACAAAAATCTCCATTTAAGAAATTCCATACAAAAAAAATCCTTGGAGAAGATCAGTCTAAGCCTGTTCTTATTTCTGACTGAGGCTCTACATATCCACTCTCTCCACAGGCCTGCCTCCCCATTCCTCTACTGTGATACTGAAAGAGGGAAGCAAACAGTGCCATAAATGCAGCTGCACTGGGATGGGGATACCCATGCATGAGGGAACCCCCATCACTGCAAAGATCCTTGTGGGGAAACCATCCAGAACCTGATGAGTAAGCAAGCGAGTCTGTTACCTGTAGGATCTTCATCTCCATCTCCTTCTGGCTCCACTTCCCGAGTGATTGTGCTGATTATGCGAAGTTCAGGGAAGAGGGAAACACCCTCAGGACTCTCAAACTCTGAGGCAGAGCGGGCAAAGTGGTTAATGCCACTCAAGCTGATCTTGGGTTCCTCAGGCTGCAAGACCATTACATACCCCTCCACAAAAGGGATGGAGATACAGGCCTCTTCATTGAAACACCTACAAGGTACAAAAGCTGTTGTGTAGTACTAAAAACAAGCATGATTTATAGGCGGCATCAATATACTATAGTAGCATCAAACAGTTAATATACAAAGAACATAGCAACCATGTAATTAAATACACTCTCTCAGACCCAAGGGTGCTGTAATGAAACCATCAATTGTGTAGAGTGTAAAGATGGGTATCCACCAGAGACAGAAAAATGTTAAAATGAATTCTTTGCTCACTGATGACATCTTGCCCCATTTTCTGGGCTATGACTAACAGCCACAGATAATGCCAGCAAGGCAGGCTGCAATCCTGGAGACATCCTTACAGTATAACGTTTGCACCAAAGAGCCTCCCCACTCCTGGATTAAGATCACACTAGCTCTTAAAGAAACAACGAATGCCAGATCAACACAGCAGGAAGAATAAATGAAACTGGAAACAATGGCTGCCATGCCTAATAACAAGGCTGGGAAAAGCTGAATTATTAAAAAGATAGTGACGGTGCCTTTCCAGTTTCATGAAAATGTGGAAGGTCTGACACTGCACTATGTAGGACTTAGTTCCGCACCAGAAGCAAGTGCAGCCGGGAATTACAAAGTGATACTTTGCTTAGGAAGACTTCATATCTTTAAATCAGGATATTCCAAGTGTTGCTTTGGGATATATTCAAACAACACTTGAGTGGGAAGCCAGGAAATTCAAACCCACTGAGAAATTTCAGATGAAGCTCTGCAAAACAGCACTGCCAAGTCTGACAAAAAAAGCCACGTTCAAGTGTCCGAATAACCTATCACTTCCTTTTAATCAGCTGTCTCACACAGGTGCTTTTTGGCAACCGCTATCTGCAGCAGTGGCCTACGGTGCCCACTAGGGCACCCTAAGAATCAGTGCGCGTGCCTGTCAACACAAAGCGCTCGGAAGAACAAATTCAGGGTAGAAAATTTTAAAGCTATTGCTTTCCAGTTTGCCCGTGGTAAACCCTCTCAACCAACAACTTCAAAACTTTCCAAAACCAAATCTGAAGACATTTTCACAGCAATCCAAGTAAATATGCATGAATTTCAGGCCCTTAAGGCTATTATTTACAGCAAAAAGATCCTTTCTAGAAATCACATTATTTGAGGCATTTCCTATAACTGAAATGCGAGCTGCAGATGCCCAAACTGCAGGAACAGCTAGGTACTTGGCATCAAATGTTTGCTTTGATAATTAGAACAGTGGTTGCTGATCCATGGATCAGACCCCCTTCTACAGTACAACATCCAATCAACAGTTCAAGGAGAGAAATCAGCTTCTTTGTACAACAGAACAAACCCTGAAAGAGTCACTGGCTTAAAAACTTAACCAAAGTTCATTGAAATTGATGGTTCCATTCCCCTCAATGCTCCAGGCACTAGATCAAGGCTTTCAAAAACAAAGGCCTGCATAAGTGACCACTGCAAGCTTTACAAAAGGGTCTGAAATTAATGATCAGTGAGATTCAATTAGGCCAATGCACTTGGAGTATAACGGTGCCTTTCTTCCAGCTGCAGCATCATGAAGTACAGTTTCGTTTATTTAAAATAGGACCTATTTGACTGTGCTGTATCAATTATTTAAAATAGGACCTACTTGACTATGCTGGTGATTTTGAGCCTCCGGATTCCAGGTGTTGGAAACTGGCGGGAATTCAGGTAGGAGATGTGCTGCATGGCCTTGTCAAACTTCTCAATATCATCCCCTTCCAATGTCACTGTTGACTGGCTGGGGTTCATATGGATCTAAAAATCATTCCAGAATATGGGAGGGAAAAAAAGAAAAAAAGTTCCAAATGCTAATGTGCTAAATTAATTAACACACCAAGTTTAGGACTACTTAAATTGCCAAGTATTGGATAATCAGCATTTACATGCAAAGCAAAAAGGTTCATTATTCAATGGCTGTGCAAGTCACTGTTTAACTTCCCAATTAACCCAAAAAGGTAGGTCAAACGTTTAGAGTATTTCACTATCCAAAGAAAATCCTATGAGCTTGGCACAACACTGAAAGAAATCAAGCTAACAAGTGAGGAAACTAAGCTTTTTTTCCACAGCCTAACTAAACTACAAGTACGTTAGGCCTATAGTTTTCAGTAATTACCCTAGAAGTCAAATATATGTTTAGCACTTATGCAGCCATCCACATTTTCAAAGCTCATCAAAGCCAGGTATGTACCAAAAAGGATGGCTGGTGCAAGTAAGTTATTTAGGGGTCTGATTTTCAGGTCAGTTTTATACGGGCTAAAGTTGTGGCATGGATGCAGATACACTGACGAAAGACAGCTTTTTCCCCAAGCGCAGCCTTTTCTGGTTGGTAGACTGAATAAGCTGTATCAGTAAAAGCCTCACCTATTATCAGATAACCTTTTCTTAAGAAATTGCAGCAGATGCACTTCACTTAATCTGTGTGCCACTTTACCTTCATGCCTTTGCCAATGCCATCTGCAGTTTGTACATCCAGTCCTTCCTTGCAAGTATAGAGGCAGTCTATTACCTTCTTGTTCTCAAGTTTACCAGAACGTATCATTAACCCAGCCAGATTGCCTCGGAAAAACTGAGCCATGTGGAGTTCACCACCTATAAATGGAAGTGGGGGGAGGAAGAAAAAAAAGAAAAATCAAGCTTTACAGGCCTTGGTCCTTTTCTTTTTATCAACTGTGCTTGGCTGGACCATAACGTATGTCATGCAGGTTAGTATATATCCCTTGTGTTACCCTTGTGATTATGTTCAAGCATAAAGAAAGAATTAAACAGTTCATCATGCACATGGCCTTCAGAGTACACGTGGCCATCCTGAACTGTGAAGCTGAGGCTAACGTTTCCATCACAAATGCTATTTTTGCCCATACAGCGAGGTGGTGTTCTTAAAGGAGACCAAGGCTCAAGTTTGAGAGACCTGTAACAAGACTTCTGAATGCTCATGTAACATCTCCATTTGTCATTAACTCTGGAAAATTAGCAGAACCCCACGGGGTAGGAGGGAAGTATATCCAAATACAATTCAGGGCACAGCAAGTATGATGGATTTTGTGGCCAGGTGGCATCATTATGATCATCTTGTCTATCCTTCCTGTTTAATATGAGCCAAAGAATTTCAACCAGTCTTTTAAGCTCATCGCTAATTAAGCTAAAGCCATTCAATTTCAATTTAAAGAGTCCATATGATGGAAAATAAACTACAACCCTCAGGAACTGGTTGCTATAATTAAATGCACTGTTAAAAATTTGCATCTTTTTACAGTTTAGATGAGTCTAGCTCCAACTTTCAGCCATTGGACCATGTTATGGTTTTGTTTGCCAAATTAAGTCATCTGTTATTAAAAATCTTCAAAAACTGTACAGAACCAGTAAGAATCCTAAACATACTCCCTCAGAAATATGCAGAAACATGAAATCTCTCAAGCTAAGACATGAAAGCCAGAGAACCACCATTTAAGCTATGTAATATAAAGATAAAACCCTACCATGTCAGTTGAATTAGTGCAGTGGTTCTCAACCATTTTTGTGCCAGGACCCATTTGTAAACATCAATGGCCGGTCCCTGACACAGTGCCCCTCACTCCTGACCCACTGCCGGCCCCCCCATGTGTGGGGCAGTGGGGTGTGGGAAGCAGACTGGAACTCTGCCAGTCTGTAACACAGTTTCCCACATTTTTCTCCTTTAAAAGAGAATCCATTTTTAAAGTTTGTTTGCAACCCTACCATAGATGCTTGTGACCCACTTTTGGGTCATGACCCATGGGTTGAGAAACGCTGAACTAGTGTACATGGGAACAAGAGCTGGCCCTTACTGCTATTGGATACAACTGGTATTTTATCAACACGTGGTCAAGTAAACATCCACCGGGAATTCTAGCTAATCTCAAGATACCTGGTCCTTTGGATCAAGTATAAGACTGCATGCAATGATGCTCGAACAACACTGAGTGAATAAAAAGCGTAGCTAATGCTCTGCATTAATAGCTCATTATACACCACTTCACTGCAATCACAATGGTTTAAGGTCTGTACATGGATGTGCACTTCTGTGCAATAAAAATAAAATCAGGCGGTGAAGCAGTAGAAATAAAAGCACGATGGAGAAACAAGCCCAAAAGCAGATTATGTGGGGGTCAATGGCCAAAACGCAATGCCTGCATTTCATGCTATGTGTGAGATGAAGCAATGTCTTGGCTTAAAAGTGATATTAAAAAAAAAAAAAAAAAACAGAAGGGGAAAAAAACTCCAGCAACCTGCAGAGGTCTCGGGCACAGTTTCATTGTCATTTTCATTTCCTGTATTTTCTGTAGAAAAGCAAGACAAAGAATAGGGACAATGGGGAAGGGACCAAGTCGTTAGGGTCTGGCAAATGATCCTTGTTATGCCACACAAAGATCAACAAAACCACTTTCCTATAAACCCTTTAACCAGCCCACTCTTTCTATTTCGCCCAACTTTTCACAGTTGTTATAATCCCTCTGAAATGCTAACTGAACGTATTAGCTGGATTTCAGGGCAAGAGCGCTGTTTGCTGTATTCATGACAGAAATCCGTGAACAGCTCTTTGCATAATATGAAGCTAAAATGGCAACATTAATAATGTATAATCAGTTTTAGTTTCAAATACTAAGTCCCATGTAAATCACTGCTGGTAATGCAGCAAAAGCCTGGCACCTTGCATCCTTTGCACCTTTATCTTTAGATGGCTGAAGGGGAAATTAAAATCTGACCCAGTCTGTATTAACAGAGTCCCCCCCCCCCGAAAGAAAAAATGAATTATGGGACAGATCAAAAGGAGCTGTTACTGACATATAATTTAGATGAAATCAACAGTATTACATGTACCAATTGGTCAATTTTTAACATGGAAGCTTTTTAAACAATAAAGAGAAAACAATGAAGAGCATTTAAGAAGCATAAAAAATTCAAGAGAGAACAGTTCAAATCTTCTCTATACTGCAGAGCAGCTTGATTTTAGCTTAATATGGCAAAAATATTGTTTTTCAAGGTTCAAGTCTGAGGGCAACGAGGCTTTTTTCTTTGATCCAGTTAATCATTGTAAAATAGTTTTTTTGAATAAAATTGCTAAGCTAGATCCTGAAATCACAGAGTTGCAGTGTTTTAATAGTCCTGCTGCAAGTTTAGTTTTTTTGGCAGCAGACCCATTGGAAATGAGAAATTAAAGGATTGTACAATGGTGCCTGTGTACATCACTAGGGGAACCACCATGTAGAGACATATGAAGTACAAATATTTGCAGGTAAAAAGATTGTGCTTGGGTTAAGATACAAGTGTATATATGGAAGCCTTGGATGTCCCATAAAACTTGGAGCAGAAATATTATTTCCCGTCATACCTAACACATGCAGTTCTCAAGGAAGCTGCTCCCTGCAACTCTGTGGCCAGAAGGGATAACCTAAGAGTCATCCACAGAATGATAAATGCAATACAGTGGAACCCTGCTAATTCATACCCATGCCTAGGAGACTGGCTGCAAGTCAGTGAATTTTGCAGGTTACGAGGCACTTGAAAGAAAGACTTCCTCACAAGATTTTTTGGCAATTGGACTCTCCCCACCCAAGACCTCAGATCTCAAAAAGAAAAGCCCATTGAGACACAAAACTGTTAGTTTCATGACATCACCCTGAAGTTAGTCATTTGCCTTCCTTCATAAGCTACATTTACTCCTTATTGCAGGCTGCATATGGTATATCCGCTCCCAAAACTATAATAAAATACAGATTTAATGTTTGTTCCACTTGAAAAGTATTGTTTATAAGAAGGCCAAAGGATTGTAGCTGGATCAGCCATTTTCCAACTAGCAGGTAATTTGATCTGCAAGCAAAATGTTTTAACACAAAACTGCATAATCAACGCAGCACTACAGTGCAGAGAGCTTTGGTAACACTACCACTGCTCCATGTTCAGATGAAGCCTGCTCCATTTTCTCAAGCTTTTGATGAGTAAGCTTCATCAGTATCAGAAGTTGTGAATCAGCAGTATGCAGCTTGCAGAGAATCAATTTCAGCCTAGTTTGCATATACTAAAACTGCAGCCATTTTTTTTTTAATTTTTTTTTTTTTTATATAACCACAAGTGGTAAAATCCTCAAGAGACAGCATTAATGTGTTATTTAGCTGAATTCCCATAAACAGAAATACAGCAAAGTGCAAGTGCTTAGTGTTTCTGAAATCTGCTTTCTAACTTCTTTGTGGCAAAGGTTACGCCTAGTAATCATCAGAGTAAAATTACTCAAGAGAACTATAAAATGGACTGTGTTCCAACAATTATCACAAAATCACTTTGCAGTGGAATGCTGCCTGGCATTTCTACAAGTAGTCTCGTATTTCATACACACCTGCAGGCAAGAAGTAAAAGCACTTTAAAAAGGCCCTAAGTTGAAATGGAGGAAATATATGATAGCACCAGGGCCAAAAGAAAAAGCGGTAGAAACACTTTCCATTGTTCTCTAGAAATCAGTCGCATATTTCCCACACAGCCCCTCAGATTTGAGAAATTAAATAATGTAAATGGTTACCTTGCCAACAAGCTCCAACAACCAGCTGAGTTTCTATCTTGGAAGGATGAAGTGGGTAATCCTCAGTCACTGGGAAAGGGTCATATGAAACCCCATCTACATAGAGTGTCACTGTTGGAAATTCAACATTGAGGACATAGTGATGCCATTCTTTGTCACACACCTGGGAAGGGAAAGTATGGCTTTAAAACACGAAGTCCAGATCCTTTTATTTCCTCCCTTCTTTACAATTTTTTGTGCAACAAACAGGTTTATACATTTTATATGCAAAATACAAAATTTCCAAAAAAGCATGTCTGTGTATATTCCATCAACAGTTTCTTCTATTTTCAATAAAGGAAAACTGCAGTCTCCATTCAAGCAGGTATTTCCGTACAATTAATTTACAGCAGGATCTTTAGAGAAACCACATATTCCAAAACACAAAGCAGTCATTATTGACAATTACTAAACACAAATATATTTTTTAAAGGACAACATATGTGGCTCTGCTGAGATGGCCTGTGCGTAAAACGTAATGATTTTGAGAACAAAAATATCTTTCAAGCCAAGAATACAGCTCTCTCGTGGAAACTGGCTGCAATTTTGGAAAGAATACCATCTCCTTAGAAATACGCACAAGATGCTTTCTAATCAAGATGGTGTATTCCAGTGTAGGGAAAATGCTAGAAAACTGCTAGCTGAACAGATGCACTGCGGCATAATCATCTCACTGCTTAAATAACCATCACCAAATAGATCCCCAACATTATGTAGAAGCAATTAAAAGAACATTTATACAAAAATGGAGACACACAGGCTTAGCTTTTGCTCAGATCCCTCCACAGAGTCCCTGCACTCTCAATGGCAGTCTTCCTTATCATGAAGGCAGAGGCATAACTACGAATTTTGGTGCCCCTGGGTAAAGATGTCCAAGTCAGGGCTACTGAATGCTAGGGAGTCTTATGACACGTGGGCTGCTGGTAAGATGTAGGGTCCTCAGTTCTGCCACTCCAGCACCGGCTCTAAATTAGTATGTGGGGCTGAATCTCTGCTCACCACCCCCCACCTTTACTATACTACTGCGTGATGGTTACCAAACCAGAGACGCGTTCGCAAAACTGGGAGATACGACAGTACAGGAAACACCAAAAAAAGGGAAGTTCTCTGGAAAACAAGTGGGTTTTGTATATCTTTGGCTAAAGCAGTAATAATGCCTAGATTGAAATCATAAGGCCTGCCCAGTGAAGAAATATTTACTCTTTGAAAGAATATCACAGGGCATGCTAATTCCATCCCCAAAATAACTCCTAAACCAAGTAATTGCTTCCCTTCATAGGCTTATTACAGTATTTAATGCTTGAAAAAGCAAACCCCCTTCTCATTAGACAGACTGATTCTCTACCAACAATCTGTCCATCTGTTGAAAATATGCCAGAAAAGTTTTCTTAAAATGGTCAGAAGGATTAAAAGAGAAGTGTATCTGTTATTCTGTTATATGCTTTGACCTACAAAAACATCACATGTTCACAAGTGCTTAATTGTTACAAACGTAGCAGAATGCTTGCAAGGGATTTGTTCTTGAAGTATTATTGCTGTCATCCTAGCAAAGCGAAGTTTCATCAAATCTATGGTTTTACTAACATTTCGTTTGCAGTGTAAGGCCAGATTGTACCACCATCCCTTATACTGAGTTGCACTTTATTCCCAGTTGACTTTAATAGGATCAAGCTGCATGTATGTGTGTGTGTATAAAAGGATAAGAGAATCTGGTTCCAATGCCTTAGTGCTACTACAATAAATTTGGCTGGGTTTTTTCAACTATGGAATGGATTTAGAGTTGCAAAACACACCCTTACTTTAATTTACTATTAAGCATTTAAACCAAGTTTTAGCCTTCTGTGGTTATCATTTCACTTTGACTTCATAGCAAGTGTCCTTCCAACTCACCTGGTTTAACTTCCAGTGGAATTCCGCAGGTTTGTAGGTCTTTCCCTCTGAAGGATCTTGGCGGAAGAGGAAAACAAGTCGGCAGTTGTGTATGTAAAGAGAGTAGTGGTGCCGGTTCATATCTGCACAAGAGACTGGATTCAGGTTATTCCTTCTCTCATTGTCTTGTTCCCTAGAACTCCAGAACTAAACGCAACAATCCAATTCCATGTTTTATATGTGGATAGACATGATGCTTCTGAGGAGGTTAAAGCGCACACATTTCTTGCCCCAGAAATCTATTTAAACTAAATGCACAGATAAGACACTAAAAGGAACAAGGTGGTGGGAGCAAGGATGAAGTCATTTCATATCACTCATATCATACATAAATCAACCAAGGAAGCAAAAGAAAAGCAGGCAAACCCTGGGAACTTTCTATCCCAATAGTACTATTTGACCTCACTGTCCCACAATACATTTCTGTGATTAAACACTGATAGCCACCCACCCACAGCCCTATTTTTTTTATTTTTTTTTTTAAGGAATGGGCTGCTACTCTACAGCATACTGTTGAAATGAAGAGGAATTAGTAATTCCAGAAATAATCAGCTCCACACAGTACTGTATTACAGTAGGGGTAACTGCACAGGCTGTTTTGGAGATCGGCGTTCCACATTTCTGCACGCTACTCTCAAAAATGGAGCACAGTTCTAAGCTATTTCAATTCAGCATTTTCTCCAATCCAGTTACTTCCAGGAATCCACCAGCTCTGTTTTTTAATTAAGGGGGGAAAAATAGTTTGTCTTTTCCTGACAGGCCAAAGCAAACGCACAAAAAATGTTTCAAAGAACAATCTGTGATATTAGGCAGGCACTTTTTATCTGATCAAAAGAAGTGCTTTTTAAGTTATGACTGATACTGTGGACCTCTTTACTTGTGATCTAGTTCTGTTAATGATATGGGCTGTTTGGTTTTGCTTGCATCCCACTAGGGTTCTTTTGAGAGACCTTGTAGCTTGTTATCCAAAATGCTTATTTCTAAATCACTGAACTCCACCACTCCAGCCAAAGGCAAGAATTCTTGTACTCCATTAGGCAGCAATTACGTAAACAGAGTTATCAGATTTTCTTTTGTATCTGCACCATCCTAAAATGATTGTATTTGAAGCTTTCACACAGAGTAACACTTTTCCCAGAATTAGAAGTTTCATTATAGAGAAAAAAAAATTATTTTCTCCTAGAAAAAAGACACAGTGATGGGCCATTATTTTTAATGATTACAAACAGTATCCAAAATGATTCTCCTAAACAAGACAAATAAAGCAGATTGCAGACTGGTCTGTCACAATGGCTAGAACTTTACAGTAAATACAGAAATCTGCAAGTTTGGGAAGCTATATACTCTAAGGGCATGGCTACACGGGCAAATTGGCCAGCAAATCTCCCTGTGAGGATGATCTGAATAGAATTGAAGATAACATTTTCTAAATTATTCCACTTCCAAAGCAAACTAGTCTAGAGATGCACATTAGAGCTTTGACATCACTGTTACAGTGTAATGGAACCAGAGACTGCCTACAAACCTGTCTTGTCTGAATTGCAGAGTATTGTCTCCTTTTCCTTGGTTCCAGGGCTGTGCCTCATCCATACTGAGATCATGAACGGCTCTTTTAGATTGACTGTAACAATGCCATCTGGAATCTTCACAGCTTGAGTGCCGTTGAATTCAAAGACCTGGTCACTGTCATGGCCGTTGTCAGTAGGAAGTCCTATTGTCCAGTTCGTAGTGCTACTTGGAGGAGGAAGCAGCTCAGCCGTGCCAGAGGAAGCACCTACAATAAAAGTATACTAATAAAAACTACCCTGGAGAAAAGGGAAAAAACTGCAGCTGGCTTCAAACCAAGCTGTTTGTTTTTATGAGTGCTAACCTCTTAGCATCAGCTGTGTTAGTGTCATACACCAGGCAATTTTGACTTTAATTGCAGTAGAATTAGACAACGTCAGGCATATCTGACAGCTTTACATTATGTGCTCCAGACATTTAACCTCCTAGTAGATGCTCAGTCTGAGAATCCTGATTCCCTAACTATGCTTATCTGAAGACCTTTTCCTTTCTTATACTAGAAGTTATCAGACTAGAGGCATTTTAACTTTCTTAATTCACATCGGGACCCTAAGGTAGGTCATATTCTTCTGTTCTCACTCCGTAACAGTATCGTGGCCCAGTCAGGGAGGGCTGACTGAGGCTCCCCATCAGAGCCTAAGTAAGTCAGAGGGATTGATGTTTCCTTCATACTCCAAAGTGGGGAGTATCTGATGTCAACATGAAGTACACCAGACTTGTACATTGGATTATTAGTGGCAACAGCTTAAGAGCTGCCAGTACCTCACAGTTACTGGTAATAATTCAGAAACATGGATTTTGCTGGTTAATATTTTCATTAGACAATAAGACTGCAGCTGCTATTTATACAGTTAAAACACTTGCACAGAGGACCAGGTTCAGCCCTGGAGCAAGCAAGCTAATTGCCATCACTGGGAGTTGTCCCAGTTACTTCAGGCCTGAACTTTGTGCAGTGGTTTAATGTCTACAACATATGGTTTGATATAGCTCTAAGGCCAATAAAGTAGAGACTGAAATAATTTAACTTTGATGCAATATAACACTAATATAGACTGGAAAACCTAATGCGTCATTTTCTGACAAAACAGCAAAGAAGCCTTTACATCAACAGGATTCCTCATGTAAAAATGACACCATTATAAAACATGTATTCTAAAACAGTTAAGTGATAAAGCCCAGAGCATGTTGTCTTGGGAGAAGGACAAAATCCTACCAGTCACTTGAAGCCATTCATGTGTCTAGTTAACTTAGTTTCACTGAAACAGTTTCAATAGAGCTTTCCCATCAGAGGTTTGATTTGTTCTGAACCTATATGTCATTGGTATTTAGCCTTGCTGATAAAGAGGGTTTGGAAACCCAGGCTGCTACCAGCATATTTTCTGAGATGCCAACTGCTCACACCTCCCACTGACTTCAACTCAAGTTGCAGTTAAAGGTGCCAAGTATAACAGAGAACCTGGGCCATGACTTCTGTTCCTTCATTCTGCATTAAGGGACTCGTGCATTTTAATCCTACTAATTATCATATATATGAATGCTAAAGTGCCCAAGGCAAGTAGAGCATGGATTTGGCCAGTTCAGATAAAGTCCCTGATTCTGGGCCACATTTTCTCTACTTTATAATCAATCCCTTTTTCACCACAGGTGTCTTTGGCAACACCCATCACATTCTTTCTATGCCTAGAAATATGAGCAGTTTCCAACAGCCATACCCTTGAATGCATCCTTTCAATTACTGAGAATTTATCTCCAGTAAGAGAAATTGCTGTCCCAAATGGGGAGACTAGAAAAGGAACCCGTAGCGATCTTCTCTGTTGTAACAGGTATTTGAAAACACTGGCTCGCCTTTTTTGTTTGTTAGTCAAAAGTCTGGGGAGACTAATACACCAATACAAAAATCAAGTGCCCATCAATTTGATGCGTTTCCTAGTCCTGGCTAGGGAAGAGATATGCAAAGAAAGATAAGCAACAGAAAGACTATTTTACTCAAACCAACTGATGTAGTTTTACCGCAGAGTCTGTGAAGGGATTTCTCAGAGTAGGTATCTCTGTCACAGCCTTTTCCAATGTGGTTGGTCTCCAGTTCAACTGTTGCTTGAATTGAAGTTATGGGCTCATCACAGGTCTCCAAGTGAATATTGGGGAAGAGAGCTAGAGAACCAGTGCCAGGTTCATATTCTATTCTTTTACTCCAACCTGTATATTCACCAAAAGAAATAGGATTAGAGATCTTTGGTAGTACACTGAAGTAAAAGTACAGCAACTGGTGAAACAAAATAGGGAGGAAATTGAACTAACCTTGCCAGCCAGGCTTGCATGTAGGCTTAATGCTTATCTTCACCAATACGTCCTCAGCAGCTCTTTTCTTCCCACAGTCATATGCAGTCACTGTAAGCTTATATTGGTGTTCTTTGCCATAGTTTAATTTTTCTGTATTTTTGATGTAACCTGGAAATTAACATTAAATATATGCATCTTTTAGACTAACAGCTGCTTTATAGGTATTTTTACATGTACTAAGACTCAGAGCCATATGTTCAACCTAATTAACCCTTCTCTATTTATGTAGGTTTTAAATGCTAAATGACCAACCCAGCTATTTAAGAACTACTTAAATCCAGACGATTAGCACAAATACATACAGCAACAGATGCAATCATGTCACTTTGTCTCTTTAAAGCTTAATATGTCAGTGTAAATCTTTTAATAAAACCCAAGACTTAACTGACCCCAATCAAGTACTAGGTCCTTTAATGCATCCCACCAAGCATTATATTTAAAACATGTGGGGGGGGTTGGTAAAAGTGGCTGTACCCTTGACCAAAGCAGGCTTAAGAAGAACAATAAGTGCTGCGTCCAAGGAGGCTGACAGAAAGAATTTTCCAATGAAATAAAAATTTAGAAGCAAGCAAACCTGAAGCCACTGCCACCGAGTGCAACACCAGAGGAAGAGCTTCATGTGATCCCCACAGACACCTCTACATCTCACGAACTGTTCACAAGTATCTCAATTTTTAATGAACTTGGCCCCAAACCTTAACATCAATGATCCACTATCCACACCAAAGAGTGACATAACAGAGTGCATAATAAAATATAGGCTATTTGTAATCTATTTTTATAACGTGAAAGGCTAGCCTGGACATGCAAGGCAATTTGTGTTTCTGAGAGCAGCTGTACCAAGGCAGATGCTTGTAAAGGAAGCACACTCAGCCATCCAAGTGGAGGATACACCTGGAGTGTGTTCCAAAGGAACTATACCAGGGGTAGGCAATGTTTTTGGGCAGTGCCAAAAAACACCTGCACCCTCAACTCATAAGCTGTTGGTGTGCCAGGAGTGGATGGCATGGGAACTGTGAGGGGTCTGATCCTTGTTGTGGCAGCACAGACCTGGCCCCTTCCCCATCATCTGCCCAGAGGCGTAGGTGCCAAGCAAAATGCCTTCATGTGCCACACACTGGCACCCATGCTGAGGGTTGACAAGCCCTGGACTAAACCATCCCTAGGCACAAGCAATCGTGGCTGCAATCTACGTGCATGAGGAAGGAGCTAAGCTAAAAACTAAAAAAAGCAGGAGAGTACCTCAGACTTTAAGACGACACAGAAAAGGAGAACAGAGAGAGGAAGAAACAACTAGAACTTGGTTAGCACAGTAAAGTATATTAGCACAATGAGAGTCTTCCGATTCATAGATGCTAGAGATGGTTTAAGAGAGATGAAACAGCGAGGTTCGTATCAAGAGATCCTGACTTTTACTGTACAAAAGTTCAAATGGGAATCTGAAATGGTAACAAATATGTATCTGCTCAGTTATACTGTAGACTAGATTACAAATAGAGGGATTGAAGTATATTTCTTACTAACTTGTTTGACCGTGACAAATTTGAAGATAATGGGCCTTTATACATGTGCTCTGGGAGTGGGGTGGGGAGGGTGCTTTAATTAATTAAAGCTGGTCCAGGAGCTGCTCTAATTAAAAGGACCTGGAGCATCTTGTATATCAGTGTCCCCGTGCTTAAAAATGGAAGCGGAGGCACTTTAACTAAAGCTAATTCGACAAGCTTTAGTTAAAGCGCCCCTGCCACCATTTTTAAGCACACAGATGCTGATACACAAGACACCAGAGTCTGCCAGAGTGCAGCAATTACCACACTCCAGCAGACTTGATTAATCAAGTCTGCTCTGATGCACTGTAATTACAGCACATCAGAGCAGCCTTGATGCTCATGTATAGGTGGCCCATATTCCACAGTGACCAATTAGAGCAATTTTTCCCCTTCCCCAATTCTTACCATCTTTGTCGATTGCAAAGGGAACATCTGGAGTTACAATTTCATAGCTGCAGATCTGGCTGAACTGGGGTGAACAATCTGCATCTACAGCTTCCACTTTCAGGATGTTGTCATATCTCTTCCCTTCAATGACTGTTGCCTTGTAAGACTTCTCTTTAAACACTGGAGCATACTCATTAACATCATTCACCTGGATATGTACTGTTGCTCTGGAGACAAGACAAAATAATCAGAACAGGAATATTTTATAAAGCTTCCATTCATTAGCTCTTCTAAGGAAGAGTTGAAGAATGTCTCATTGTGCCAATGACTGAGCAAACTCCATAGTGCAAATCTATCCTTCTGCTAAGGCAGGATATAGTTCCCCCTCCCAAGAGAGTAATAAATATTTTGCATATGACACTTGGCATCTTGTCTTATTAAGATGCAATAACAATTACAAAAAGTTAGGCTTCTGAAGGAAAGAGCTTTCTGAGGGGAAAGAGCTACTAAAGATGCAGAAGATGCACCTTAAATATTTTACAGTGATCTATAAATCCAAACAGTTTAGGTCTCTCACACCTTTCTCCTTACGTATTTGTCACACCTTGTGAGTAAATATAGAATGGGAAAGATCCAGTTTTCTTCATCAGCAGAGAGAAAAGTACAAGATGAAACACATGCAAGAGACTATAGAGAAAAACATTTAATCAATGCTGCCCTCTTGGAGGAAGCGAAAGATCTTTTTTTCTTAAAAAAGAGATTATTTCAGCCCAGATCCCCAGCAAATTCAGTGCAAGACAATTTGACATTTCACAGATTTCTTCTGTGCATCAGCTGACCAAAACGAGCTCCACTGTTACATATCAGCTAAGCAGACTCAGTGCAACACACTCAATAATAGATGTGTTATCACAGTAACACATTTTAGCACCAGGAAAAAATGACCAGCTCTGTACCATTCATGCAGCCTGGCCAGCCAAAAAGAGTATGGAAGTTAAGCAACCATTAATTGATGCTCCAGACACCAAGATTTCTAGAGCTGCTGTTTTCTCACCAATTTATTGAGTTTCCTCAGATTGCTGACTGGTGCTCCTTTAAGTGCAAACTGTTAATTCCTTTCTGTTAGGCCCATATCCTTCCTATAACCCCATGAACCGCAGCAAGCAGGAAAAAATGGCAGGCATCCACAGGTTCTACAATGTGAATACCTGCTGCACAGAAGGAGTCACAGGAATTGCAAAGAGGAAAACCATACTTTCACACAGTATGTGAAACTTTGTTGTCATCTTTCCATGTTGACTGTTTCCCCAATAGTACAATCAAGTGCTGATAGGAAGTTTATCTATATGCCACTGTCCTTGAAGCACATGACCCTATGAAGTTGCTTTCCAAGTTGGCACATGCTTTACATTCTAGATGGCATAAGGCTAGAAAAATAGCAAGGATATATTAGTCAATATGATGCCAGCCCTGGACTAATGGTAGTCTGCCACATGCTGTACAGATGTTTTTTTTCCAAGCTGTTGCATGGTTATTTTTCAAGTGGCTTGTTAGAGCAATTTTTACGATGTGGTTTTCCATTTTTCTCTATATAAAAACGGCAGATTGCTTTGTTACCAATCTTTTGAACTAGGAGGGAAGAAATCTTACACCAGCAAGTTTCTTTTTTCCATTCAGGCCTCTTGGAAGCAATAGAAACCTGTGTTCTTCCTGTTCCTCAACACTAACACCTATCAGAGAAATGTGTCTTGGACCCTTCTTACACATGATCTTCCTCAGAGATCCATATCTATATCCATATAGGATTTTAACAGTTTTATCAGTATTCTAGCTGCCTGTACCACCACATTATTAGTTTTCCTGATGTACTTCCAGAGGCGTCAAGGGCTAATGCAGTGCCAGCTACAACCTGGAGGCAAAGACATCAAAATAATTCCTTTTCAATTCACTGCCATTTGCATTAATATCACACGTGGGCCTTTCA
This sequence comes from Alligator mississippiensis, assembly GCF_030867095.1. Classification (NCBI taxonomy): domain Eukaryota; kingdom Metazoa; phylum Chordata; order Crocodylia; family Alligatoridae; genus Alligator; species Alligator mississippiensis. The sequence continues at coordinate 10,911,380 of NC_081836.1, forward strand.
GTATCATCACTTGGTTTACATGCATTTGAAATATAAAGCACATAAACCACATCAGGCAGAGGACTACTTAAACTGAACTTCCTCTCAGCCACCCCCAGATTTACTTACTTGTGGGATTTTTTTGCATTAGCTCCGTCTGGTCCCTTTCCACAATCATAGGCCTGTATGGTGAACGTGTAGTCTTTCTGTAGTTCACAGTCAAGTTTTTCTTTAGAGCGTATTATTCCCTCACCTGTGGATTTATCCACTACCACAGCCTCAAAGGGGACATTCTGCCCGTGAATCTTAAAGCCACAAATCTCACCTAGAGATTCAAAGCAACAGAGGTTAGAACCAGTCAATAACTTTCATACATTTTCAAAAATAAATGACTCAGTATTTTGCAGCCAGGGATTTGTGAGGGTCTGTGGATAAAGCAAGAGCACTGTGCTTTAAAATGGGTGAGTTCTGGGAACTTTAGTAAAAAAGAAGCATACGTCTGCCTTCCAAGCAACTGGTTTACTTTGCATCCATTCATGCAGGAATACAAAAGAGAAAAAGAGAAATGTAGACAGGCATTTCACAGGAGTACTTGAGATAGCTCTAGGGTAAGAGTAGATCTTATGAGAGCATACAGCCAAGGCCACTGGTAATATCTTCTATGCCAAGCTACTGGGAATAGCTGGGCAGCTTGTTTATTTTGACCAGAGCAGAAGGTTAAAATGCACAGTTACAAGTTGAGAGATGAAGAAGCATCCGGTATAGGTTCAGCACCATAATTACAGAAATTCTGTCAACAGATCAAAAGAACAAAGTCTTCCTGTGCAATGTACCTGGCTAAAATTAGGGAATCAAAATAAACTACTGAATGAGAAAGGTAGAAATACCAACTTTTCAGGCATCCATTTCAACAGCTATCTGCTAATATAGTAGGGACAATGTTAATCATAGGTTTGCACACGGAAGGATTTATTAGACTTTCTTTTCTGGTCAAATGCTTCTTCCTAACAGACCTGAAAGAGAGGCCTACATTACCTTAGGTTAATGACAGCTAAGGCCAAGTCTATGTTACAGACTTCCACTGGTACAGCTGGTTAGCCAGAGGTACGGAGCGCAATTCCCAACTGACACAAATGTTCCAACTGAAGTGGTTTGACAGATATAGTTATACCAGCAAAACTGCACTTTTTACTGAATAGCTGTTTAAACTTGGGAGCTGGTGTTTTTTCTTTACGGCACAATTTTGCCGATTTAGCTGCGTCCACACTAAGTGCTTTGCTGATATAAATATATCTATAAAATCCCTACACCAGCAAAGTACTCCAAACGTAGATATGACCTAAGACTATTTAGAAACTGGATTACAAAATGGATTTAATGTTACCAGATAAGCGCTTATTTAAGAAAGTGTATTGTAGGAAGTGTGGTCTCTTTTAGCAAATCTATATTACTTTATAAAACGTGTGGCAAAACATAACATGTTCCAAAAAAATGTAAAATACCAATGAAAAAAAGCTAAAGATGCTGCCCTACCCCACTCCAAGTTCAATAGGATCCATAGAGTCTACAATAAAACCCCAAACAGTTCAAATGGATGTCTGATTTACAGATATTTCTAACCAAGGGTTTGGTTACATAACGGTTTTTATTGATATATTTTAAAATAGAAAAGAACTGGGAGAATAAAATGGGGCAAAAAAGCATGACAGGATCTTCTGTTTAAGTGCTGATTCCCCATTTCATAACCAAAGTTAGTGGGTTAATATTTATAAAAGGGATAGAAAGAACCCTTTATCACCTTCTTTGGTGACTGTCACCTCAAAACTCTCTAAAGGGAGAAAAGATAAAACCCAAGTCAGTAACACAGGAAAGACTTAAGAGGGAGCAAAAAAGGAAAAAAAGTCAAAGATGCACACATTACATAGAAAAGCTTTGGATAAATTGCACAAACAGATTCCAGTGGTCAGTTGCTGCAACTGTTACAAATCTAGAGCTTCAGTCTCTTTAAAGGTTATTTTATCTCGGTCTTCAGTTTACCACTCTCAAGACAATTTCTCAGGTTAGGTATTTGCTTAGTTTGTTAAAGGCTTCATCCTTGTCTTTTGGGGTACCGACAATTGGATAAGGGATGCTAAGCAGCTATTTTCTGAACTTCTATACTTTCAGAGAACTGCCCATCAAATTGAAGCCACACCAAACTTAGTTTTAACTCAGTCTCACTAAGGGATACATATGGAATACTTTAAAGATTTTTTTTTTTTTAATCAAATAAAATTTCACCTTTAATGCAGTTTCACAGTAGGCATTTCTCTCAGTTTGAACAATGGAAAACATTCTTGAGTTTTACTGTCATTTTTTATGCACTAGTGTAATGTTCCTATGTACAAGTTGCAAATACAGTACAAAGGGGTGTGTGTGTGTGTGCGCGCGCGCACGCGTGTCTTGAAAACATTCTTATTGACTGCTCGTTACAAAAATTTAAATTCAGCAACAAATTTAACCTGAGGATTTTCCTTTAATTTAGGATTATACTAAGCATTCACGTTAACCTTAAGCAGCCTGATCAACATAAACAGGGTTTAACTTAGGAAAATAATTTTCTTTGCGTCCTGGAGTATGCCACTTTTCCAGATTTAATGAACATCTAATAATTCCCACCTCTTTTACACAAGCGCTTAAATACTTGAATGTTGGGCATGCAATTTCTGGTGATAAGACAGAGCTGACAGGTTTTATCTCAACAGAAACCACAGTGTTATTAAAACCTTGAACTTGTATTTGTTACCTGCTACTTAACATTCCACTTACATTTTCTTAACTACCATCGTCTCTGACCCAAGATGCAGTTACAGCTAAGCAAACTTTATGCTTAAAATGCATATCAAATAGAACTACTGCTCATTCACATTTATTTGAGAAGGGTGCAAACTAGTAAATTCTCCATTCTAAATACAGGCTCTTGGGGGGAAAAAAAGATGATAATTCCTTAATGTGCTAAACAAAAATAAAAATGTTATAAAGTAAAAAGCAAGATACTGGATTAATATTGAAGCATGAATATCCTTCAGTGTGAAGGACAAATTACTGCAGAATGGGTAATTTTTGAACAGTGGGCCCTTGTTTTAAAAGGACAGTTTCTGAAACCAGCCTTTCACGAGGTTATTCCCAAAGCCTATTTAAAGCAATCTTACAGGTTTATAATTGACTCCTTATTTTATTGCACCAAATGCAAGTCTCCTACGGCATCCATATAAAGAACCTGTTTCACCATTTGTTTACACAGCATATAAATATAGTCTTGAATATTACGCTGTTTTAATAATAGAATCATTCAAGAAAACCACACGCTGCCCAAATTCCTGGCTAACAGCACCGAGTGATCAAAAATGACTATAAAACAACTGCAGGCTTTTAAATACTGAATGTGCCCTACTCTTATAAAGTTAGCCTTGGGAATCAGACATTCCAAGAAAGGCATTAAACTGAGAAAATACACAGATATAGAGGGCATGATAGCAGAAAGCCTAATAATGGAACTTAGGGGGAGGAGGGAGAAGTGTGTTAAATAATGTGACAGATGCATGTTTTTCTGCTGCTCAGTTCTTGGTCATTTAAACTGAACTCTAACCCTGGCATCAGTGCCAACCTTCGCAGTTCAAGTATTACATTCCTTGGCAGCCCACCATCACAGTAAGTCACCATTAATCTGCCTGATAAATACCCATGAGCCTTCAGATGCTCCTTAGGGTATTAAAGCTTCTGCTCAAGATGTACTACAGATGAATTCTTACCAGATGTTTCTCAGAACAAAAATATATGAAATACATTTACATTTTCCACTTCAGAGGAACGAGATCTTATTGAAACAAAAAGCCCACACACAAAAAAGCCAGGGTGCAAAAAGCCTTTTTGTCATTACAAGGGAAGGTGGTTCATGTGTCAAGAAGTTAAAGCGCATAGATGAAGCGCGCACAGACAACAAAACTGACATGAATAAGAAATGTGCAACTCTCAACTGGAGCAAGGTTTGTAAGACCCATTAGCTCCATTCCACAAAGGGTCTCTATCATAAGAAAAGATAAAAGAAATCATTTTCATTCCCCTAAAGTACAAAGTAGTTTAAGAATTTAGGCTTCCTCTCTGCCCTTCAAAACAAATCAGAGACATCATTACAGAGCAAGGTCAGGATGGATAAGACAGCAGACAGATGGCTTTTCCAGTAAAAGGACAGTATACATCTTAATGTCAGCTACAAGCTGCATTGATTTTTCCAGCAGGTCAAGGAACCTCATACATCTAGGACTTTTAACAAGATTAAACAAATCTTGCCATTGAATTTCTTCATTCTCACAAAGAAGTTCAGCGTCATATAATTAATCTTGTGATAAACTTCTTAATATAAATGGGTATCATGGTATTCTATATATACACTATACTGCACTTCATTTTTTTTTTTTTGCCTGAACTTGCTTGTTTCATTCTGGAGTTGAGGAAAATTAATACAAGATGCCTCTGTCCTTGACATATCCAGATGGGGACAGAGATCAGTTAGGCAGGTTGGATATTAGTTTGTCATTAGATACACTTTAATCTCTGTACGTAGTTTAATACAATTTAGATTAGACTAGATTGCATCAAGCAGAGGGCCAGTCCTGCTAGGGTTAAGACTGAGAAAATAACTTCTGTTTTATGTTTCTAACACAGGCTGACCTCTGCACCTTATGCTGGCCTAAAAATATCGAATAATCCTTATGGAAATGTTTACTACCATCTTATCATACATTCTGAGGAGGGTGAAGGATTTCTTTTTTGGGGGGTAGGAAGAAGGGTTACTCATTTTATACTGAAACGTACCGCAGCACTATGAAGCAGGTTACTACAAATTCATTTTTAAAATACTTGAACTAGGGGTCATAAAATATTTGGTGCCCAACATCGTCTCAAAATACCGAAAATCAGTCATCCCATGCCAGCAACCTTCCAAAGAGACAAAAAGTATGAATACTTTCTAACAAGTTCTGGTTGCACCATGGTCTATTGCTTAGACTTCAGGGTGAAGAACTCCTATGAAAGCTCACCCAAGCACAGAGGTAGGCAACGTTTTTTTGGTCAGAGTGCCGAAAACCCCCACAATGCCTACCTTGGAAGGTGCCAGAGTGCCGGCATGCCAGAAAAACAAAATGAGGGCAGGAGGTACATGGCAGGATGCCCTGCGTGTGCCCCTTGCCCCCCACCCAAAGCCCCTGCCCCCCAGCCCTTCTGCCCATCATGGGCTCCTGGCTGGCAGCAGCTACCCAGAGCCAGGGTTGGCTGCATCTGGGAGGCTCCAAACAGCTGCGCCAGGCTCCAGAGCCCCGGCATCAACTCCCTACCAGCATGTGCACCCGCGCCTTGGAGCGGGCAGTGGGAGAGGCCTTGCTGCAGCAGCCCAGAGCCCAGGCTGGTTGCAAACAGCTGCGCCGGGCTCCAGAGCCCAGTCACCAGCTCCGTGCCGGGAGCCGGGGAGAGACCGGGGTTGCACTGCCTCAGGCGCCTCCCTCACTGCCCACTCTGAGACGCACCTGCATGAACCAGTACAGAGCTGATGCCTGGGCTCTGGAGCCCAGCGCAGCTGTTTGGAGCCTCCCGGATGCAGCCAGCCCTGGCTCTGGGTAGCTGCTGCCAGCCACAGAGCCCGGGCTGCTCCCAGCAGGCAGCTGGGAATTTGCAAGCCCTGCTGGGAGCAGCCCAGGCTCCAGCAGCTACCCAGAGCTGGGGCTGGCTGTGGCGTGCTGAGCAAAATGGCCTCGCGTGCCATGCCCAGCACGTGTGCCGCAGGTTGCAAACCTCTGCCCTAGAATGTCTCCCAAACTGACTAGCTATTAAAAAGTAACCCAAGGTCTTATTGTACAACTGGCAAAGGCATTTTATTTATTTGCATATGTAACAGATAAATTAAAAAATCCTGACCAAAGTGTGTCCTAGATTAATTCTGTGCTACAAATAAATGCAAGCATTCCCATTAGCCCAGCCCAACCAAATGCACTCTCAGGTTCACACTGCTAATCTCCTTCAGCTGTGTCCATACCATACTGAACTGCATTATCAGAATTTAGCTCATCTATGCTCTGCAAAATAACTGAGTTAAATAAGGCCTAGATGA